>NW_004443966.1:19478384-19522922 GCF_000243295.1 Trichechus manatus latirostris | reverse complement strand
ACAGTGAACCTCGGGAGTGACTTCACCACTGAGCTAAAAGGGTGTCCGGGGGCCATACTCTCGGGGTTTCTCCAGTATCTGTCAGGCCAGTAAATCTGGTCTTTTTTAGTGTGTTAAAATTTAGTTCTACATCCTTCTCCAGCTCTGTCCAGGACCCTCTATTGTGATCCTGGTCAGAGCAGTCAGTTGTGGTAGCCGAGCACCATCTAGCTGTACTGGACTCAGTCTGGTGGAGGCTGTGGTAGACGTGGTCCATTAGTCCTCTGGACTAATCTTTTCCTTGTATCCTGTTCTCTTCATTCTCCCTTGCTCCCGAAGGGGTGAGACCAGTGCAGTATCTTAGATGGCTGTTCACTGGCTTTTAAGACCCCAGACGCTACTCACCAAGGTTGAATGCAGAACATTGTCTTTATAAACTGTGTTATGCCAATTGAGCTAGATGTTCCCTGAGACCATGGTCGCCACAAGGCTGTAAATCTTTATGGAAGAAGACTGCCACATCTTTCTCCTGCAGAGCGGCTGGTGGGTTCTATCCTCCAACCTGTTGATTAGCAGCCAAGGACTTTTAACCATAGCCCCACCAATGCGCCCTTTTCCTAATAGATGTTAAAATAAATGCAAACGAGTTAGCATTTAAAAAATGTTTCTCCATGCACCACATGCCTTTACCCTTATACCACGGAAAGTTTGTATCGCACTTCGGAAAGACTAAGCTGCCAGAGCTTAAACCGCATAACCTTTCCCCACCCACTCTGGACAGCTGCAGCCTCAACAGCAGGCCCAGTGGAGCTGCAGCACCCTCTGCTGGCTGAAACTGAGAGCCACTCTGGCTCAGCTCCTCTGCCCTGCGGGCAGAGTCCCTCTCTGGCTTGACATTTGGTGCACCTTGGCCCACGCTCAATGGTTGTGCGATTCCCTTGGTTGTGAGGGGTGGAGGAAGAAGAGAAAGATCTTACACCTGGAGTGCGGGGTGAAGACAAGCCTGAGGTCAGAGAAAGAGATGGGATCAAGAGAGGGTCTGGCCACATAGACCAGAGACTCCATCAGCCTGAGACCAGAAGAACTGGATGGTGCCCGGCTACCACCAATGACCGCCCTGACAGGGAACACAACAGAGAGTCCCTGATGGAGTGCGGGAAGGGTGGGATGCAGCTCTCAAATTCTAGTAAAAAGACCAGACTTAACGGTCTGACTGAGACTGGAGGAACCTCAGAAAGCATGGCCACCGGACTCTCTGTCAACCCAGAACTGAAAAAATTCCCAAGGCCAACTCTTCAAAGATTGGACTGGACTGTGGGACATAAAATGATACTCGTGAAGAGTGTGCTTCTTAGCTCAAGTAGATACATGAGACTAAATGGGCAGCTCCTGTCTGGAGGTGAGATGAGAAGGCAGAGAGGGTCAGGAGCTGGTTGAATGGACATGGGAAATCTGGGGTGGAAAGGAGGAGTGTGCCGTCACAGTACAGGGAGAGCAACTAGGGTCACATAACAATATGTGTATAAATCTTTGTATGAGAGACTAACGAATTGTAAACTTTCACTTAAACTACAACAATTAAAAAAAAAAAAAAAGGAAGAAAAAAACAAAGACAGGGCCTGGGCCTGCTGGGAGGTGTAAGGTGAAGCTTAGGATTGGGGACAGGAGTCAGTGTCAGTGTGGCGAAGGAATAAGGATGGAAGTGGGCAGCCTGGGGCTGGGCCAGGGCAGGATGAGGGGAAGCTGCAGGGCAGTACAACCGCAGGGCCAGGCACCAGGGTAGCACCAGGTGTTGTGCACGTGGATATAAGAGCAAAGTTAGGGTTGGGGTTAATCAGATTTTTTGAGTGACCTTTCTGGGGATGTGAGTAAGCCCTGAGCCTCAGAGGGAGGCAGTGGAGCAGGACTGGACAAGGCAGGGCAGGGCTGGGCAGGACTGGGTTGGGGAAGCTGGGCAGGGCTGGGCAAGGGCTGAGTAGGCAGAGCTGGGCTGGGAAGGCCTGGGCTATGAAGGGCAGGTCTGGGCAGGCTGGGCAAGGCAGGGCAGGGCAGGGTTGGGATGAGTTGGGCTGGGCTAGGCTGGGAAGGGCAAGGCAGGGCAGGCTGGGCAAGGCAGGGCAGGGCTGGGCTGGGATGGGTTGGGCTGGGCTAGGCTGGGAAGGGCAGGGCTGGGCAGGCTGGGCAAGGCAGGGCAGGGATGGGATGGGTTGGGCTGGGCTAAGCTGGGAAGGGCAGGGCTGGGCAGGCTGGGTTGGGCAGGTTGGGCTGAGCGGGGCTGGGCTGGGAAGGGCAGGGCTGCGCAGGGCTAGTCTGTGAAGGGCAGGTTTGGGCAGGCTGGGCAGGGCTAACAGACTGGGTAGGGCTGGGCAGGGTTGATCAGAGCTGGGCATGGCTGGGCTGTGAAGGGTTGGTCTGGGCAGGCTGGAACACAGAGCCAGCTGCTGCTCAGCCACTTCAAGGTGGTCTCCCTTGTTCTTCCAGGTGCCCTCAGGCTCCAGGACCCCCATGGGTTGTATGTTCTGTCCAGGGGTTTCCTTCCAGTCTCCTAGATCTTGTTCTTTATTCCCCTAAAGATCTTTATTCCCCTAAGATCTAATACCTGTTTATTTTTCTAGAATTTATAAGCAATAACATGGTCCTCTTGGTTGTCTGTGAATAATCTCTTACATTTGTGTGCTTCTTCAGATACTAAAACGATATTTTCACAAACATTTTCTCATTGGTTCATACAAAGATCCTACAGGGTAAAAACGACCCACATTATCCCATTTTATAGAGGGGAAGCCTGAGGATCGGATAAGCTAATGCAGCAGATTAGGGTCATGGTACTAAGTGGGGGTTGAAACTCAGCTTCCTGACCTCTAGCCCAGTAAGCTCCTGGTTAGTTGACACATGTAAACCTGACGTATAATTCAAAGATGAAGCACCCGTGACATGTTTGGACTTGATCTTTTTGGTTAAAGGGCCAAGCTGAGATACTAAAACCTTGGGACTGGAATTTGAGCATCTGGGACAGATAGGTGGGGTGAAGGATGGGGGCACTGATAAATCACATCACCATGCTGCTCACCCAGGCTGGGAGTGCCATGGGAAGCCCTCTGGGACCTCATGTAAGTTCCATCCGTGACACCCAAGATAGCAGCACATTAATTACACATTGCTAATGTCCCCAGCCTCTTCCCTCCTCTTTTAAACGGGCTACCTCCTATTGCTCTGAGACAGAGATACCCAAGTACCCAGCAGGTCAGTGAAGAAGTTCCTGCAGACCCTGCCCCAGGTTCCTTGCTCCCCCTAGGAAGTAATTCTTGAAGTTGGTGCTCCCTTCCTTTTGGAGATGATCCCAAGGCAGGTCCACCCTGGTCTCCGTTTGCCCTGCAGGATCCACATCCTTGAGGTCCTCAGCACTGAGGTGCTCTCAGCTCTGCCAAGTCTCAAAAGGCCCCCACAAGGAACAGCTGTTCTGGGCACTTGGCCTTCTCCCATGTTTGGGGTTGGGGATGCTGCCCCTCTCCTCATCAGGCAAGAGGTTTCTCTCTGGCTCCTCTGGGGTGGGCTGAGCAGAGTTTGGACTGGAACATCAGGCTTTTAAGATTCATGTCTTTATTAAAGTCTGCGACAGTGGAGACAAGGCAAAGCCACAATCTGCTATAAAAACTGTGATTAGCTGCATCTGAAAATAGCAAGCATTGAGGGTGTGATTGGAGCTGGGAAGTCGGTGGGCACTCCTCGGCTCAGGGCTAGGCTGAGAGGTGAGAAGGATGTGGAGAGTGGCCCAAGGGCTGCCTTGTCAGTTGCTAAGATGTTCATTACAGTCAGACTGTGGTCCTAGCCACCCTCCTCCCCTCCATCCATTGGCCTGCTCCCCACGGGAACTTTGAAGTCAGCACCGGCTTTAACAGTCTGGCATCTGAATCCTATTTTCCACGCATCTGAGTTGACTGTTCTCATGATGCCCTCACGTGTGTCGGAGTAGAACTATGCTCCATAGGGTTTTCAAAGGCTGATTTTTCAGATGTAGATCACCAGGCCTTTCTTCCAAGCTGCCTCTGGGTGGATTCAAACCTATAACCTTTTGGTTGGTAGCCAAGCAAGTTAACTGTTTGTACCACCCAGGGCCTTCAGGGACACTTGGGGTCACCATGAATTGGAGTCAACTTGATGGCAACTGGCAACTGGGAGCTCACGCTTACAGCCAGCGCTCCCATCTCAGCGGCAAGTTCCTATGTAATCCCTTATTGGATCTGCAGGGCACTGACTGGGTGCGGCTGAGGTATCATTACCCAGATGTCACAGATACAGAAACTGAGGCCCTGGAAGCTGGAGGCCTGGGCCGGGTCTGTGAAGCATTCCAGCAGCAGGAAACCCAAGGAAGAGGATGAGGAGAGGGGTAGAAGGAGGGAGGGTGAGGAAGGGACGGTGGTCCTGCTAGTCAGAGGGGAGGGTGTTCTGCTGCCGAGCTCTGGCATGACCACAGGATGCTTAGCCTGTGTCCTGGGGACCAGGGGCCTAGGGATGGCAGCTAGGGTTCAAGAATGAGAAAACTCCTGGTCCACCACCCTAGAGGGCCGCTGTCCATTCCTAAAAATCCAGAATGGCAGAACTGGATGGACCGCTGAGATCTGCTGGCCAATCAGTCCATTCTACAGATGGGGGCATTGGGGCTCAGTGAGGGCCTTTTCCTAGGTCACACCCAGTGCACACAATCCAGGTAGGCCAGGGCATTCATCCTCTGCTGCTCCACACTTCTCCTGGGAAGCAGTGGTTCTCACACTTCCGTGTGCCACAGAATCATCTGCAGAACCTGTTAAAACCCAGATTACTGGGCCTCACCCCAAAGCTTTTCATCCAGTAGGTCTGAAGTAGAGCCCATGAATCTGCACTTCTAACAAGCTCTCCAGTGACGCCAATGCTACCAGTCCCCAACTACACTTTGAGTAGCGCTGTGTTAGAGGTCATTCCTTGGGGGAGAGGGAGTCTAGGGGAGGGGCAGTGCAGGAAGAGGTCAGGGCCATGCTGAGAGGGGTCCGTGGCCAGGAATAAGGAGCAGCGTCTGCATGGCTGTGAGGAAGGGTCAGACTTTGGAAGTGGAGACATGCATCCTCCAGTTTGATATAGCTGGGAGTGGGTGCAGGGAGCAGCAACTTCTGCCTCTGGATATGAGGCCTCTTTGGGATGAAAATGTTCCCAATGGGAGGCCTACAGAAAACCAGGCCCTGGGCAGACAGAAGCTGGGAGAACTCAAACTCATGACAGGCAGCTTTGCATGAAAGGCACTTTAGGTACCTGGTAGGGGGTGCTGAGGTCGGAAGCTGTGTCCTCTCTGACTGCTGTCCATGGCGGCTGTCAGCAGATCCCTTGGGTGGTGGCTGGGGGTTAGGGAGGTACTGCAAGGGCACCCATGGAAGAGGCAGGTTGGGTAGCTGGGGCAGGACAGAGGTCACTTAGAGCCCAGAGGCAGTGGTCTCTTCCGTCAGGGGTCCCTGGTTCTGGCTCCTTGCTAAGGGCGCAGATTGGCGAAGGTCTGGTGAGCAAACCCACAGGCTCCCCCAGGACCCACAAGGGGATCCAGGTGGCCCCTCGGGATGTTTCTTGGCCTTGGAACCTTATCTGTGGGATTTTTACAGAAGTTGGTCCCAGAGAAGGGGAAGTGGTTCTGGGCCAAATGACAACTGAATACGGGGACCTGGAACTATTGTAACTGGTGAGGCCTGGCTCAGGGGCCCCACCCCCCTCTGCCCCTAGAGATCTCAAGCTAGTGACACCCTTCCCTCAGTTCTGCTGGGAGGCCCGTTCTACCAAGCTATGGCCGGAGGGTGGGGCAGAGATGCCCTCCCCCTGTGCCAACAGGGTTGCAAAGTAGGCGCTGAGAGCCTGCAGGTCCAGAGCAGGCTGGGCGGGCAGTGCAGGAGCGGCCTGCAGGCTCAGGTACCGGCTATACTTCTTTAAGCCCCACTTCGGGTCACAGCGGTGGGCAGCCAGCAGCTCCACAAAGCTCACATTGTGCAGGGCCAGAAGGCGGGCGTTGGCCCGGGGCAGGACAGCCGCTCGCACCAGGGGCTGCAGGGACGCAAAGCACTGCAGGTCGCTGAAAGAGTAGACATGCTGGGCCAGCGAGGGGCCTGGGAAGACCTCAAGGAGGTGGCACAGGTCGCGCATGGCGAGCACGGAGGCCAGGGCACTGTGGTCGTTCACGTTTCTTGCCAGGTAGGTCTTGGCCAGGCTCTTGAGTTTGAAGCTGCTGGCCCCGGGTACACACTCCCGGATCAGGGGCAGGGTGGCCAGGAAGCCCGAGATGGCCTCCTGGAATTCCCACAGGCTGTTCATGTCCTCCAGGGCCTGGAAGAAGTAGGGGAGGCTGGGCCCCCACAGCTTATAGCAGGCCAGAATGGGGCGGCGCATGGAGCCCAGGAAGCGGAGGAAGTGCCGCAGGCCCACCTCCAGGGACACAGCCTTTGAGTAGATGCTGAAGAAGGCCTTGGGCTGGATGAGCACACGGAACTTGCTTTCCCGGTTCACGGCCGCCAGCTGGCTAATCTTCTGGGCTGGGCAGGAGAAAAGGGCAGCATGAGGCCCCAGGGGCACAAGAGGTGCTGGCGTGGGAGCAGAGAAGTCTAGGGCAGCTGACCCAGCATCTACAGACCCCACCTTGGGGCCTTCTGGCAGGAACCAAACAGCCTCCAAACGCAGCTCTGACCCTGGGTCAGAGGGGAAGGCCGGGCTGCCCTCCAAAGACCCCTTGCTTGCCTGCTGGGGGCTCCAGCTCCCCCACCCCCCATCACCTTCCCCAGAGTTCACCACACCCTTTTGGATCCAGGTCTCTTCTGTATACTAGCCTCCACCCACCTACACAGGAGACCTCTGATTGGATCCACCTGGCCATCCACCCCCTGCCCTCGACCTCCAATCCCTAAGTCACTTGGCTAAAGCCCCCCAGCCCTGTCAGAGCCCTGGGATGAAGACAACAGACCCACCCAGGCCACTCCATTCAGAGTGAGGCCCAGAGCCTGTGCCTGCATCTGCAAATGGCTTCCCTGCACTATGAAAGCTCTGCTGCTTCTGTGGGCTGGGTAGGCCCCAAGGGTGAATCCATGCCACAGGGCAGGGCCAGGGCTCAGGCTCAGAGAGGGCCAGTGCACGGCCCGGGCAAGCTCTGGGGAGCAGAGGGACCTCCAGGAGAAAGGGCTGTCTCTGGCCTTGGCTCTGTGGCCTCCCTCCAGAGTCATCTGTGGGATGGGCCTGGACTCCGGAATGTCTGGTCATGGCCAAAGGCTATGCGGGTTACTGGCCTCACAGCAATGAGTTCACACACTGGATTTCTGTTTAGAAGTGTGTTCACCGGGCTCCGGGTATATGAGCAGTGCTGCCTCACACTTCCAGGCACTGGTCAAGGCAGAAGTCCTTACTCAGACAGCTAAGCGGCACACCTGGGAGGCCCCAGGTGAGGCAGAGTGCTCTGCCCACTCTGTCTGCAGACACTGGCCAGGGCTCAGGGCTCTCCCCGGCCTTGCACACAGCTCTACCTGCACTTATCTTAGGAATGGAGTCCCTAGGTAGAACAAACGGTTAATGCACTTGGCTGCTAACCAAACGGTTAGTGGTTTGAGTTCACCCAGAGGTGCCTCAGAAGAAAGGCCTGGCCGAAAAATCAGCCATTGAAAACCCTACGGAGCACGCTTCTACTCTCACACATGGGTCGCCATGCGTTGGAATCGACTCAGTGGCAACTGGTGCCAGCGGCGGTATCTTGGGAACGGAGAGGCTAAGCTAGAAAGGGGTAGGGGTGGCCACTGGAGAACCCACTTTCATTGTCAATCCTGAGGTCAAAGAAAACCAGGGGCCTGTCTTCTGCTTGGGGATCGGCGAGGCTCTCGTCCAGGACCCTGAGGGTGCTGGGGCCCTCCAGCTGGAGGTCACTGGACTCGCTGCTGCTATCATCCAGCTCTCGGGAGGACTGCAACACAGAAAACCAACAGGTCAGGGGCTCGGAGGGGAGAGGGTGCATCAGCAACGTGTGCCTGTGAGCAAGGGTGTGCTGAGCGTGAACAGGAGCAGGCTGGTATGGCCGGGGCATCTGTGTGTACACGAGGGAGGTATATTATCGGGGACGAGAACATGTGCATACAGGGGAGTACGTGTGCACCAGAAGACGTGTGTGTACACGCGTGAATGTGTGGATGTGAGGCATGACGGTCGTGTGTGAACCACTGTGCATGCATCAACAAGTGATTAGGTGTGAGGATGTGATCACACAGGTGAGTGTGAAAGCATGTGTGGAGATGAACATGGATGGTCAAGTGTGTGTGTACAAGGGGGTGTGTGTGGCAACTGATGTTGACATAAGTGTGTGAAAGTGTGAAAGAATATGTGGGTGAGCATGTGTATGGGTGAGTAGTGCTGGGCATAGGGGCTCAGGACCAGGGCCAGCTGCTATGGTGGGCAGGGGCTGAGGGGTCTGCTCCTGAGGGGACTCAGAAGAGCCACCATGAACTTGGGGCCAGGATGAAGGAGCCTATCTTGAACCCCAGCTATTTCTCTTGAAGGTCCCAGGAGCCTGGTTTTTCTTGTCCCCTGAGCCAGCAGAGGCCCCAGTGTTCTGCACCAAGGGTACAGGAAGGGCTGCTCAGCCCCCCTGAACTTCACATCTGGATGGACAGACAGATCCTTGGCAGCAGTAGAGCAGACGAGGGAGATGCCTCCAAGCCTCAGAGCCTGGAGAGCTGCCCAGGCCCTCCCTGCATGTAGCGTCCATGTCCCGGGCTGTCTAGGGAAGCCTGTGAGTCCTGGACTCCCCCAGGCTGGGCACTTGAGGCTCTGTCCTCTCCAGCCCCAAGGCCTTGCAGAAACACAGTTTGAAAGGCTCAGAGGTGGGAGGGGAGAAGGGCTCCAGCTCCAAGAGTCTCCGAGGTGCTGGGGCCACGAGGGAGGCTGAGCCTCTGATGAAAACACAGAGTTAGTTGCTCATCATCTGCATAGCTGCCAAGCCCAGATGTCCAGTCTTTGGTGGCCAGCTCAGAACCACCCTGTGAATTCTACCTGTGGACCTTGGCCAGAGACCAGGGGAAAGGGACATGGCCAGTGTCACAGGGCTGGTGGTGGCATTGCTGAGACAGAGTCCAAAGTAGACCTCTGGTCTTTTCTCTTTATGAATTGCCTCCGCCTTGCTGATAGCAGCTGGCATCAGCTGGGGGTATCCAAGGCCTCCATTAACTCTGGCCTCTGGCTAATGGCCCAGTCTTGGAGAATATTAGCATACTCCTCTAGCCCTTCCACTGTCCAGCTGAAACACTGGTTTTCAATAAAATTTCAGGCCAGAGAAAAGTTATTACTGCCCACAAGTAAATTTACATGTTCTGAATTTTCCAAGCAATGTCTGGTTTTTACTTTATTTGCATTTCATAGCCCTGCCCAGGCTCACCAACTTCTTCCCAGTCATTGATAGAAACAGACATTCAGTATAAATCCATCTAGAGCTGATTTTCCTCTTTTTATGGATCTACAGCCAGAATGCTCCTTACAAGCAAGGATGGTGAGACTCTGTCTCAATTACTTTGGACACATCAGTGGGAGAGACCAATCCGTGAAAGATATCATGTTGGGTAGAGGGTCAGCAAAAAAGAGGGAGACCCTCAATGAGCTGGACTGACACAGTGGCTACAACAATGGGCTCAAACATAGCAACTATTGTGAGGAGGGCGCAGGACCAAGCAACGTTTTGTTCTGTTGTACGTGAGGTTGCTTTTAGTCCGAGCTGAAGCGATGGCACCTAACAATAACACGTACAGATCTCATCAGAGACTTTGCCAAATGCTTTGTCTCTCCACTGCCTTGGTTCAGCCACGTCATCAAAGGCTGACTGTACATGCCCTGCTACAAGTGAGCCCACACTGCTGTCTCCCTATAAGGAGCCTTCTACAAGCAGTCGTCATCAGAGTAGACTCTGCATTCATTCCCTCTGGGAGAATCAAGATGTTTTCTTTCTGCAGCCTCCCAGCACCTGCCCCATTCACAAAGCAGTGGTTCTCTCATACTTTGGCTAGTGGAGGGACTGGGCTCCCTTGCTCTGGGCTCCCCGGGACCTCAGCTCCCTCTTGCCGATGGCTGAAGAGTGGTCCTCTCGGCCAGGTCCTTTCTGCCACCCACTGACATGGTGCTCTGGGCGTTGTCTTCTTTGTTCGTCTTTCTGCTCCAAAGATAACTGCAAAAGCCCCTCTGTGCGTCTACTGGTCTCCTTCTATTTGGAACTTCGGATCTTTGGATGTTCTTTCAGGCCTTAGAGCCATGTCTAGAATTACAGTCATTTCACCTTCGAATCTGCTCTTCTAAGAGTAGCTCCCCAGAGAGTCGCACAGCTGTATCTTTGGGATACCTTCCCCATCTCTACATCAGGAGCATTTATGATGGCCAGCAGTCTCCCATTGTCCTGGGGCCATTTTCCCTCTTATAGTCATGAGAACGTCCTTCTGCCTGAACTTACTGAAGCTGCCTTCTGTAAGAAAATCCTGCTAGCTCCCTTAATAAAAGGATACCTTCTTTCTACTGAGTATGTCAGTGGATGGAAGGATGGATATTTCAGCCGCAACTCTTCTTCCTCCAAGATTCCTCTTGCCCTTGAGAGCATCCATAACGTATGGCTGCATCATGGGGCTGGTCTCACTGGGATGCCTTCCATTTAACTCTGGCCAGCATTAAACTCACAACATACCCTCTAAATCCCAGCAACACAGCTGGGAAGTAGCCAGAACATTTAAAAAGACTTTTCTAAAGACCCAGGTTTAACAAAAGGACAATCAGCACATAGAGGAATCTGGCATCGGACGTCTTTTCCTCTCTCTAAACATTAAGGGAAACTCTGATGTTCCACCTCCCATACCCCCTCTCCTGGGCCTTATCCACAGATCAGGGTAACTGGATGGGTGGAGGGAGAGGACAGAGAAGGACAGTCGTAGAGACCAGAACCCAAGAAGCCAGGAAAGGGCCTTTCACTGGAAAAGGCTGAGATTTGCTTGGCAGGGAAAAGGAATGGGGGCAGGAGGAAATGGGGAGTGGGAAATAGAGAAGAGCCTATGTATGAGGGCTAGACAGTGAAAGGTAGGGAAAAGCTTTCAGGAACTATGGTGTGGGAGATGGTGAGAGCTATAGGAAAGGAGAAAAGCAATTTAAGAAGTGCTGCAGTAGGTTGGTGAAGAGCTTGGCTGTTAACCAAGAGGCTGGCAGTTTGAATCCACCAGCCGCTCCATGGAAACTCTATGGGACAGTTCTACTCTACCCTATAAGGTCGCTATGAGTCGGAAATGACTCGACGGCAACGGGTTTGTTTTGGATATGAGTTGGATCCACTTTCATATTCTTTGAAAGATGCAAGTAAATACTGGAATTTGTTTTTATTATACTTGGTTAATGGACGGTGTTTCTTTGAATGCAAAACTGTCCTCAGACCGAGCCACATGGGGTCCAGGAATTTTCCAGGCTACACGTGCTACTGGGATACACGGACAATCTGGTTCACAAGCTCTATCTCACTGATCTTCATCACAGATCTCAGGGCCTGAGCAGGTCAAGGGCATTCCAACTCAGCACGGCAAGCCTAACAGGGGCACTCGTAGGAGGCAGCTGGGCTGACCCTTTAACCACCTTCCAAAAGTCTAGGAAGCTTATCTGGGACGATTCAGCCTCTTCTGTCCGCAGCTGTATCATACCCCAGTATGGACATGTCACCTCCATTCAAGGCTGAACAGACACACGAGCAGCGATCCTCTGCTGCAGAGGTGGTTCTGTACTTCGGCTGTGCGTTAGCATCCTTAACCAATCTCAATGCCCGGGCTGCACCCAGGAAGGCATAGTTCAAACTGCGCAGGGTCAAAAGCCGCTTTCTTAATTACTGACTCATTCCATGTGTAGTCAATAGTCAATCAATCAGACGAGAGCCAGACTCTTTGATGGACAGCATCCAGTCACATGGAAATATCTAGTCTCCAGCATTAATGCTCATCAAGAGCCCCAAGCTCCTAAGGAACTCTCTCCATCACTCAAGCTTCAGCCATGGCCGGGAGCAGTTTGGCAAAACACATGCACCACTGTTTTTTCACAGACATGAAGCCCCAGCTTTTGCCAAGTCTGGAAGGCCCTGGAGATAGCTCACATGTATCCTTGAACTGGACCATCCCGTTAGCTAGCCTGTGGCCTCTACTGTCCCTCTACCTGCTCTGGTCCCTGGGCAGGGCGCTGCTGCCCTCAGGGAACACAGCTCCCACCAGCCTCCCTCGGGAGGGGGCCATGGAAAGAGGGTGATGGTCACTCACCAGCACCATGGTCCCCCTCCCCCATTAGCTGCTCCCCACAGGCAGGGACCTATCTACAGAAAGTAGCAGCTAGGGCAATTAGTGTTTAATTGCTGAATGATCTCTCACACCTGGTGAAGGAAACGGTGATGGCCAATAGAAACTGCTCATTGGCGCTCCTCCTCAAGCGGCGCCCAGGGCACGCAGGCACGCAAGCACGAAGCACCCAGAAGCAAGCACGAAGTGTTCAGGGCATGCGCCCTGCCTGCGCCAGGCTCCCTCGATAGGCCTCTGCCCACAGACCTCCCTTCTCCGGTCATCACCACCACTTCTGCCAGGCGCTACCGCGTTGGCCAGGCCCTCCTGCTTCCACTTGGTCCTGTGGCTGCGAGGTGCTGGGGCCAGTCACCTGTGGCAAAGCTGTGTGAGAGCACCTATCTTTTCTGCTTTGAGTCCTGAAATGGGAGCCCCATGGCAGAGACACTGCTGACCCACCCTTGCAGCTTGTAAGCAGCCCTCACCCAAGCCCCACAGTCGGGCCTGGGGCTCGCCCCTTCACCCCTGACCTCGGCTCCATCTGTGGCCCACTCTTCAGCCCACCACCTCTTCCAGCACAGCCGAGGCCTTTCACAGAAAGCACCTCCTCACTCTAGCAGTCTCATAGACCACAGGCCCGCGCCTGAGCCCCCAGACGTGCCTAGATTCCAGCAACAGACAGCCAAGACCCAGCAGGCAGGTCCCTACATGCCCTGTACAGTCGGAAACTGACCTTCTTAGCAGGCCGTATTTTACAACGTTCCCTCACCAGGAGGCTCGCTGAAGACCCTGGACAGGGAGACAACGGGATTATGTGGGAGCCTGGAGCACCTTGCAAATACTGCCTGGTCCTTCTCTCTAAGCAGGGAGTAAGAGTTTGCAGTGGGGGGTGCTGCAGGTGCTCTAGGGGCCCCAGGGGTCAGCAGGGGGACATGGGAGGAGGGCAATGAATGCATAAAAACAAGAACAAACATACCCACTGCCTTTGAGTCAACTCCGACTCATGGAGACCCCACGTGTTACAGAGTACAACTCTTTCAAAGGGCTTTCTTGGCTGTAATATTTACTGGAGATCACCAGGCCTTTCTTCCATGGCACCCCTGGGAGTGTTCGAACCACCAACCTTTTGGTTAGTAGCTGAGAGCAGACTGTTTGCGCCACCCAGTGACCTATTTGTTTTTTCAAAGCATTGTTTTTAAGAAGTTTGGGACTCCTGCAATGGTTAAGTTTTAAAATGTGCATCTAAAGAACGTATACAGTGTTCAGCTGCAGTTCAGGAGGAAGTAGGAGCATTTGAAGATGCAGGAGAGATGAGGATGAGGAGATGGGGTGAGGGTCCCAAGGAGGTGGGGAACAGGACAGAGGTGGGGCAAGTCCCAAAGGGAGGTGGATGCCACATCCACCCTAACAGAAGGGACAGGGGAGGATGCGGCAGGGCAGGTCAGTCTGTAACAGGGCAGCAGGACATCAACAGTTCCCATCCCATCTGAGGGCTCCTGTCTTATCTGTAAAGCAGGAGGTGTGGTCACCTGCCTCCCTGAGGGTCACAATGAGGGACCAGAGTGAGGCAAGTGGAGGCGAGGAGCTGCTGCAGAGCGGGAGAGCACGCTGAGGTAGGACACCCGAGACTGTTCACAGCGCCAGGAGGCATTACAGGTTGTTGCTGTTAGGTGCCGTCGAGTCGGCTCCAACTCATAGTGACCCTATAGGACAGAGGAGAACTGCCCTGTAGGGTTTCCAAGGAGCGGCTGGTGGATTTCAACTGCTGAGCCTTTGGTTAGCAGCGGAGCTCTTAACCACTTTGTAGTTTTCCTGGAGGTGTGACTTTTCTCCAACAGAGTTCAGCCTGCAGATGGCAGCACAGAGGCAGGACTAACAGAAAAGGGTGGGGGGGACGAGAGTAAGAAGAAAGAGGTGAGATCCTGATGAGAGACAAGCTGAAATGGTTGACGGTGCTGACTGGAGAGAGGTGAAGACAAGAGGGGAGACAGCAGAGAGGCTGCAGTACCCCGGGACAAGGAACCAAGGTCTGCAGGTTAACGATGGACGGTGCGAGGAACAGGAGGCTGTGAGCAGTTGGAGGTCTGAGAGGCACACTGTAGAGACGGACGGTTCTCGGGGATGGTGACGCCCAGGGTCTGGCCATGGAGTTAGCAGCTGAAGGAGAGAGGGGTGAAGACCTCTGAGAGGTCAGGGAGTGGTGGGTGTCAAAGTCACCCAGGAAGAAGGCAGGACTTGGATAGGGACAAGAAACCTGGAGGCAGGGGCCAGTCTCCCCTACATGAGGGGGAGGCGAGATAACTGGGTGGAGCGGGGGTACACCCAATGGCTGGAACCTCCAAGGCTGGGGGAATCTGATCTGATGGTGGAGACTTAACAGTCCATGCAGCAAGAAGGGCCTTGAGCCCACCTCCGACCTCAGGTGCTCACAGGTGTGGGAGGAAGAGCAAGACACAGGATCTCAGAGGAGAACCAGTCTCGGCAGGAGGAGACAGAAACAGCCTGCGAGAAGAGGTAAGTCCATCAGGGACTGGGGTGACCATGGAATAAGGGTGCGCAAGGGTGATCTTTCAACAAATATTTATTGAGCAGCCATGTCTGCCAGGTCACAGGGCGGGTACAGTCCCTGCCCTGATAGACTCAGATCCTGGCAGAGGCCCAATGCAAAGGCTTGGGGTGGGAGACGGGGTGATGGGAGGCTACACTATTGGTGGTGGTGGTGGGGGTTCGTTCAGAACACAGAAAGGCACAATGGGCCAGAGAACTGCTTCCTTGGGCAGAGAGACCCAGGGGGGTGAGAATGGGAGCCTGAATGTCAGCCTTCGGGGATCCACATCTCCCTGCCCAGAGGTCCCTGTAGTCATTCATTGCTTTGTTCTCTCATTGACCAATATTTATTGAATGCCTACTATGTGCAGGGCCTCTAGGGCTGTGGCCGGGGTGTGTGGCCACAGTTACAAGAGAATGGCTGCAACAGCAGTAAAGGACAGGGGCCCTCAGGGCTCTCAGGGGGTTCGCCAGAGGGGGGCCTGGGCCGGGGCTGGTGACAGCCTCTCTGGAGGGGACGATGGGAATGCAACTGGAGAGGCTTCCAGCGGGAATCAGACTTGGGGATTCTCCACAGGGGCTCTGTCAGAATCCCTAGGGGGATCTCCTGCCCCAAGAATCTGGGGTACCCTCCGTCCCCCCTCAGCACCCCTGGCAGAGGCAGCGAACTGGGAAGCCACTGAGGAGAGAGGGAGGGCAAAAAAGTGGTTGATCCACTGGGCTACTCGGGAACCCCGGTGTGAACGGCCACGGGGGCGCCCTCCTCGCGCCCGGCGGGGCCGGCAGGTGGCCCTTTGGAGGAGGGTGGGAGCCTCTTGGGGTGGGGCTGAATGGTTGGGAGGCCCTGAGGTGGCAGGGATGGTGGCTGGGGCCGCAGGGACAGCGGGAGTCCACACAGGGGCACAATACACTCTGAAGGGAAAGCGCATGGCCCGGTGAAGGCAGCTGCCTCTCGGTGCTCTGTGTACCGGGAAGCAGATCCCATGGTGGATGGCGCCGACACGTTCCTGGTGACCGGCGAACAGGCTGGGAGGCTGGGCCTCAGGGTCGTCGGCTTGCTCAGCAGGATGGTGGGGAGACCAGGCAGGGGGGCGGCACTTGTTGCGGGGCCGACGGGAGGCCCGGCGGGGGCGGGGTGCTCCTCGTGCTCTCAGCAGAGGGTGGGCTGTCGAGGAGGGTGGCGCAGCCGTCTCCATAGGCTCCACGCGCTTTCCAATACAGAACCTCAGACTGAGGGCTGGAAGGGAGCTCAGGGCCACCCAGTCCAACCTTTCACTCTGTTCAGATCCCCTCTTCCCCTGGACGGGTGACAGCCCAGCCTCTATTAACAGACTCCAGGGACAGAAGGGTCACTACCCATAAGGCCACTTATTCCATTGCGGGATGGCTTTACAGAAGCTCTTTCTTACATAGACTCAAAACTCGCTCATTTGGCCCCTGTAGGTGCGGCCCCCGTGACTTCACACCCCTTCACAGGCCCTCACTGGCTGGGGTTAACCAGGGAGTGAATTCTTGTCCAGCCTTGGCTGAGGACTTAGAGGGCAGAAAATGCATAAGGAAGCTTCAGACAAAGGCATGGGATACAGGCAGTCCCCGGGTTACAAACGTCCAACTTTTGGACAACTCGTACTTAAGAATGGACTGCCATAAAGCCTACAGTATTAAAAAATTTGAGTTAAATACAATAGTTCTTAATAAGGAACGCACACACTGCTTTGTGAAGCTCATGAAAACATTGCACAGTTTGGAAGTTTTTAAGTGTTTTGTATTTAGAGAAAGGTAAAATGTACACCATATGCTAAGACAAACATTTGACTGACGCTAACTAAGAATCGTATGTACCTGTTCTGACTTACCTACAAATTCAACTTAAAGACAGTCTTAGGGACAGATCTGGTTCATAACCGGGGAACTGCCTGTATTCCAGAAAAGAGACAGGGCTCTGGAAGGAACACTCTACCAGCATTTCAGAAGAGTATGTATGGTTATGAAGGCTCCTGCACTGGTGTGGTGGGAGGCCTGGGGTGGTCCAGGCAGGCAGTTGGCACGTGGAGGCCATCCCCAGCACAGCTCAGGACTCACTGCCTTGCTGGAAAACTCCCCAGGCGCAGGGCAAGTCTGAGAGTCACCTGCTGAGCCTGTGCCCCCTGGGACCCGGAATGGGCGGAGGCAGGAGTCCTGGGCTGAACTGCCGGGCCACTCACCGAATTTTCTGCATCTGAGTCTTCTGAGCTGCTGATCACCACGACGCGCTCCTCTGAAAACAGGCAGGGAGACACCATTAGGCCTTGCATGGGTGCACTGGGCAGGCGAGTGGACTGTGTGGGCAAGGCGTGCCCTGCAGGGAGGACGTGAATACTCACTGTGTATGTGAGGCTGCATCTGTCTCATGTGTGCAGAGGGGTTATTCACGAATGGGTGTCCAGCATTTCTTGCTGTTAACATTTAATTAGGCTGTTCGCCCTAACTTCAGAATTTGCTCCTTGAACAGGAGGCTCGACAAACACCACCTAGTTTGGAACTTTTTGCAACCCTAACAAAGCACATTGGTTTGTTCCAATTCTCAGCCCCATGAGCTGTGACATCTACAGTCAAAAGATGGCTCATCTAGTTAATCAAAACCCTTTGATAACCAATAGCACTTGTGAGAAAGGAATACCGGTCAGGGCTCAGTGTGTGACCAGGGTCAGGGCTCAGTCTAGGGCTTCGAATGAAGAACAAAGATGGCCTCTGGGTGAAGCAATCCAGGAAGCACACCTCTCTTGATCCAGAATTCTATGGGTTGACCTCAACTCTTGCCCAAGGATTCCCTGTCTGGCAGTGGCCATGAAAGAGATCTCGAAAAAACGAGATCCCCCACGGGGATGGCCTTTGCAGAAAAAATCTGGGGAAATGATGGGTGTGGACTTCACCCAAGTCTTTACCCAAGGCACCCACCAGCAAACATTTCTTGGAGAGACCCACCCTGTGCAGAGCATGGTACTGAGCACTCTAAGAGTGTGTTGGGGGAAGGAGCTACAACTACTTTGGGTTTTAGCCCTGCGTGCTCCCCACATTTGGATCACAGCAAAGCACGTGGTGAACCTCATGGACTCTCACCCCCAGGTGAACTGGGCTTTCCGTAATCTATTCTGCAGCAGCTCAAAGCAGGGGACACAGGGGAATCCGGCTGGTTTGGGGCTCCCCAGTTGGGGCTCAAAATGCAGAAGAGGGGTCCCACCCAGGCCCTGAAGAACAGCGTGCAGGCCTCAGCCTCTGCTGCTTCCCCACCTCCCTACCTGCCTCCTCCCCAGGCTCGCTGGTCACATGGTTGTTGTTGAGCAGGAGGACCTTGTTTCCAGTGTCGGGGCTCCCGAGGCTAGGGGGTTCATCCAGGTGGGGTGGCGAGACTGCCTTGGAGGTGCTGGGCCTGGGCTGCTCAGGGGAGCTCCGGGCCAGCCTTTCTTCCTTCTCCTCCTCAGACTCCAACTTGATGATTTTCCTGGGGCCCTCGGTCTGGCAGGATTTCCTCTTTTGGGGTGTGAGTGGGCTGGGGGCCTCCTGTGCAGTGGGAGAGTCACAGGGCTGAGTCAGGTACCTCCAGGGCACTGGGCTCGTGCAGAGGGTGGGCAGGCGTGGTGGGGCTGAGACCCCTCTGCCACCATGCCCGCCCCTCCTCTGCTCTCTGCCTGGACAGACCACGCCTCTCTTCAGACAGCCCTCCCACAATGCCCTGCACTCTGGTCCTGGCTGTGGACCACCAACCCCTGCTGGCCACTGGCTGTCCTGCAGGTCCCAGCTCCCTGGCTCATGCTTAGAGGGGAGCTTCCCTGCAGCCAAGAGCAAGGAAGAGCATAGAGTAGGTGCTTAACGTGCACTTCCTCACTGATGAGCTGATGGCCTGAGTTCTGCTGCACCCCTTACTGCCTTGCTTTGGTAGAACCTGGGAACTCAAAGCTTTTATAAACTCCTGCTCTCAAGTGGGAGGGCAGGGGCCTCCCACCCTGATGGTGACACCACAGCTATTCTGATCAGGCAGCAAATTGAGCAATTCTGTCCCTAGGATATAAGGCCCGGGGAATATAGTGGCTGGGACGTGGGGGCAGGGGGAGGAAGAGGCACTAACTCCACACATGGAATTTAAAACATTATCAACCACTTCCATAAACTCAACTTGCTCAAATGGACGAAGCTGATAAAAGTATATGCAGAAGATGGGAGAATGGAGTTACTATTGTGTGGAGAGGCAGGTTCAAGCTTCTTTACTGTTGCCACGATATTGTTCTCACCATGAGTGTGTAATGTAAACCATCATTTTAAGGACTCCCCAGCCAAAGCTCAGAGTGGACAGAAGGACCACCCAGATGTTTTTCCCAGACTTTTCATGGCTTCCCATGGACTGGGAACCCAGCACGGTCTCTCTGGGGTCCCCTTGCCCCACTCGTGTATCCATGTCTAGGGCCAACACGGATCCTGGATGAGGCCCTTGGGAGGGTAGATGGGTGGGTGCAAGCTGGACAGAAGCTTACCTCTCGATAGGAGGGGTCTTTGATGGAGAACGCATACATGGGCACAGGGTGTGCCCCGGGCTCTTGCTGTACCACAGCCATCGGCTGGGCCTCACTCAGCCCCATGACCTGCGCCTGAGCCCTCTGTGCCTCCTCTGGCTACAAAATCGAGAAACAAGAGAGTCAGAAACGACCAGGCAGCAGGCCCAGGGTTAGGGACCCCAGGCCCATTGTCAGCCCATGCCTGAGTGACATCCCCAGGGTCTCACGCAGCCCCAGGTGCAGGCTGCCGGATCCAAAGGCAGGAGCCCACCGAGAACAAGAGGCCTCCCCACATCCTCCATGACTTCACCGCCTTCTGACCCAGAGTTGCTGGTGGTCAGGAACTTCCATTCATGTGTGTCCTAACAGGGCTGGAAGATGGCCTCAGGGATCATACTGCCCAACTCTCTCCCCAAGCCCCATAACTAGCCCCAGCTTACACATCTCCGGGGACAGAGGGCTCACTACTGATGGAAGCAGCTCCTGCTACAGCTGCAAACTTCTAACAGTGAGAAAATCCTTCCATTGAGCTGAAGCAGCCTCCCTGTGACCTTAACTCTGCCTGGGTCAGAAGAGCTGTCATACAAGTTGGGCCTATTACTTAAAACACACTGGACCTCAATCTCCCTTTGTAAAGTGGGAATAATATTTGCCTCATAGGGTTATACGGATTAAATGCGCTAATGTAGGTTAAATAATTAGAACAGCACCTGGTACTTATAAAGTGCGTATAATATAGTAATAATTACTGGTTTTTTTTTTACATCACAGAATAACTTTTACTTATAATGAATGCTATTCTCTCCAAACTTTAAATCATCATTTCACTTTTATAATAGAGAATCAATTTAAATACCACCAAAATGGAAGGAAGACCAAACAATCTGCTATTACATATCAGTTTCTCTGATATGTCATAAATGATATCCAGTTAGTCTTGCAACATGGTCCATTTCCAATGAAAATACTCATTAAACTGCTAAGAAGAATTTCAGTCCTTCATATTGACATTTTATTCTTAAGAGGTGCTAGACAGTGGCTCTCTTGACTGCTTCAGGGGGAAGACAGTCACACTGTTCTGAAGAAAAGGCTGACATCACAAAACCACTTCATCATATGTGATCCATCCACAAATGGACAGCATGTCTTCAGATCCTTTGGTTTTTATAATAATCCCTTTGTAAATTATTTGACGATTGTTCCCAAAAGATTCTACTGTGAACAGTATGAATCACTGCCTATACAGTTTGTGCCAATGTTCTTGACTTTCTCTTACCCACTGATTTATCGGGACCTTGTAGTGACGGTAGCCTTATTTTGTCCATACCTTTGCTGTAAACATTGAGATATACCAAGGACAACCAATAAACCAGACCATACATACTGAAATCTGAGTGGTTTAGCAAAGAATATAAATCAAAGTACAATGGTCCTTGCTTTTCTTCCTACTGTCACCGTTACAGCAAGAAGTGCACCAAAAATTTTAATCAAAGCCAGGACAAAGAAGATTCCAAAATACCCAGTGAGGGAAAAAAGGAAAGCATAACCATAGGTCCGAGCTGGATTCTTTGAACAAAATGTTACTGCAGAGCATAATCCACTAGTACATGTCAACCCCAATAAAACATACACAAAACCTATCTAATACAGATACAGAACCATTTCTGAATTAGAAGCATCACAGAGTTTCCTAGCTTTCTCTTGGATGTTTCCAGTAACACCATCTGCACGTAGTGCCAAGGAAATAAGGATCACCCGTCAGGTTGAAATTTGGTGCAACTGCGCTGTCAGCCAGGGTAAACCGTATCAGGCCAAGGCTCATCCGTGCTGTAGCAGACACATTTGCAACCTTATATTGCCTTCCTTGAATAAAAATTCCTCCTAGCGTAACAGACTCATAGCAACTCTATAGGACAGAGTAGAACCGCCCCAGAGTTTCCAAGGAGCGCCTGGTGGATTCAAACTGCCAAACTTCTGGTTAGCAGTTGTAGCTCTTAACCACTACGCCGACAGGGTTTCCAAATAAGATTTCCAAGGAGCGCCTGGTGGATTCAAACTGCCGACCTTTTGGTTAGCAGCCATAGTAGCTCTTAACCACTAAGCCACCAGGGCAACAGTATGGTATGGTATAGCATAACAGAAATCAACTTGAAGATGTCTTGGGTAAGATAATTCAGGTAGCCCAAGGAAGTGTTTGATAACCCCATAGTACCCACAATTAGAAAAGCTATTATCATGTAGGTTTTTCCTGATGTTCTCCTTTTGTCCTGAATAAGCTGAAGTTTTATTAGGCCAAATAATTTAAGGTACCAGCCATAGGACTTAAAACCCTCCACTGAAAACATTAATTCCTGTAAATATCCATAAATTTAGGTAAAATACAGGAAGGCCAGCAACACCTATGAAAAACTGAGTAAAGTTTGTTAAATCTGCTGAGATTTATGCCAAGGACCACGATGGGATCTATTGACTCAATGTGTGGTGATATTGTTTGGGTTTTGGAAGGGACAGTGACAGAAAATATATTTCCTGGAGTTGCTTTGAGATCCACTGTTCTTATTTTGCTGCATTCAGTGCTTCCAAGGTTATCTTTGTTGATTTCCTCTGTTTTGTTCAGTTTTTCTTTTGCTTGCTGATTTACGTCTTTAGTCACGTTATCAGAAGGAACCAGGCCCTGGATAAGGACCTCATGCTTGGTGAAGTAGAGGGTCAGTGAAAAAGAGGAAGACCCTCAACAAGATGGACTGACACAGTGGCTGCACCAATGGGCTCAAACATGACAACAACTGTGAGGATGGCACAGGACCAGGCATCGTCTCATTCTGTCGCACAGGGGGTCGCTATCAGTTGGAACCGACTTGACGGCACCTGGAAGAGTGACCCCAGCCCAGATGGTGCCTCGGCCAGAGAGTGGAGTTTCCCCCTCCCCAGGTCTGTCACCATCACCTCCTCCTCCTCTCCTATTCCTGCACTTTCCACCGGGGTGGCCACCTCCTCGTTAGATGCTTCAAAAAAACCAAACCCGTTGCCATCAAGTCGATTTCGACTCATAGAGACCCCATTGGACACGGTAGAACTGCCCTGTAGGGTTTCTGAGGAGCAGCTGGTGGATTCGAACTGCTGATCTTTTGGTTAGCAGCCAAGTTCTTAACCACTGTGCTCACATCTAATAATTACTGTTTTTATTACTGCTCTGTGCCAGGCCAGACAGGGGCAATTCCTCAAAAAGATAAACTCAGAATTACTGTATGTCTCAGCAATTCCACTCCTAGGCATATGCCCAGAAGAAATGAAAACACATGTTCAAAAAAAAATCCTTGTCCAGAAATGTTCATTCATAGCAGCACTATTCACAATAGCGAAAAGGTAGAAACAACCCAAATGTCCATCAACAAATAAACAAACAAAATGTAGTATATACGTAACAATACAATGTTAGTCAGCCATAAAAGGGAATGAAGTACTCATACACACTATGACATGGATGAATCTTGAAAACATTATGCTGAACGAAAGCCAGATACAAAGGGCCACAGATTGTATGATTCTACTTACATAGAACGTCCAGAATAGGCATAGGAACAGAAAGATTAGTGGTTTACAGGGGCTGGCAAGAGGGAGGAGGGAGGGAATGGGGAGTGACTGCTTAATAGGTACAAAGTGTTCTTTGGGGTGATAAAATGTGCTGGAACTAGACAGTGGTAGTAGTTGCAAACACTGTGAATGTACTAAATGCCAAAACTGAATACTTTAAAATGGTGAATTTTATGTTATTGTGAATTTTAACACAATAAAAAAAAATTACAGTTACAAAAAAAAGGGGGAAGTAGATACCGTACTATGATTATTGCCAGTTTACAGAGAAGGAAACTGAGGCACAGAGGAAGTAACTTCCCAAGGTCACACAGCTCGGAAGGGCCTGGAGCTAGGTTCGAGCCCAGTGTTTCCTCCCCGCCTGTGTGTTGTCCGTCTCTTTAGTCACTGTCTTTATTCCTCCCCACCATCTTTCTCAATTGCATAGAGCATAAGTGTACAGTGGGCTGCTTGGGGAACACAACAAGTGGCATGTGAGATGCCCCTCCAAAGGGGAGACCCAGATTCAGGAACTTGGCTCCAGGGGCCTTGGCCCTACAGGTCCTGGCACCCAAACCACCTGTGTGCCCAATGGATGACCATCCATCAGATGACTGCAGTGGAGGGACGGGACTCCCACATGGCAGAATGTGCTCTTCATCCAACAGGCGCCCGAATGTAAGATGGCCAGGGCGAGGCTTTCCTCACGGGACCTCTCTGTCTGTTCCTGTGATGGATGATAAGGTCAGGCCCACTGCCCCAGTGGGGAACACTGGGGCCTCCTTAAATTACCTGGCCAAGTCCGGACTGGGGTGTGGGGTAAGGAGGATCCCAGGTAGAGAAGGCCCCAGCACAGCATCTCCTATGGTGGGTACCCAAAGTTGGCGGCTGGGCTCTTAGTATCACATGCTTTGATGTGGGCTTCTACACCATTTACTGTAATGGAGCCTTTCCCTCCCTTTCCTCCTACCCCCTCCTTCTTCCTGAGTTCCTTTACAAAAAAGAAGGATATGTCTGCCTTGAGCATGATGCTCTTTTAAGGATTATCCTTATGGGATCAAATTGACAACAGCAACTCGAAAGACAGGAACCTTAGGGGGCAGTGAGTTTGTTAGTGGGGGAGGAACAACTCAGAAAAGAAGGGTGAGAATGGTTGCACAACCAGAAGAACATGATCAATGTATTGTACATGTAAAAACTGTTGAATTGGTGTATGTTTTGCTGTGAATATTCTCAACAACAAAATAAATAAGAAAGAAAGGACAGCTATCTCTCTGGGTCAGTGCGCGCCATCCTTCCTGGGAGAGAGGGGACAGCAGGTGTTCTCCCAGGGTCTTTCTCTCCCAGGCCCCCAGGAAAGTCTACACTCTACAGTCTCCACCAAGCTCGCTACACTGGTGTTTTTCAAATTACAGTTTGTGACCCATAAATGGACCATGAAGGCAATTTAGTGGGTCATGACCAGCATCTGCTTAATTAAATAGAACAGTACAGGACAGAAAATGCTGGAGTGCATCCCGTGGTAGTAATTTGTTTTATGAAACTTCTCTTTTAGCTACTGGTATGTGTGTATACACTGGCGGTTAAGATGTAAAATGTAATTTTTACAATGCGTAGTGGTTAAAAAAAACAAGTTTAAAAGGCCCCGCTCTATCCCCCCACGTCTGACTCTGCAAACTGTTGGTACGTAGAAGGCCCTCTTTCTACTTGGGCCATTGGGCTCCATGTCCTCTGTCCCCCGCCCCCCCCCCCCAAGTATTATGAAGCACTAGAAACACATGAGAACTCAGTAAAGAAAAAAAATCATGATGACTGATTTATAGCTGTTTTACAGCTTTTAAAAAATAAATTTATTTTTTCCATGAAAGTACTGGAACGTCATTACAAAAAAAGCCCATGACAAATAGAGGGAAAATACATGAGTCACAGCCCCACCCAACCACCCCTAGCTGGCATTTTGGTGGTTTTCTCATCATCTCTTCCTAGGCACGTAGGTGCAATGAAAATAAATGAGCCCTTTCAAGAGGGAAGGGTGTAGAGCTGCCTTTCTCCTGCTACAGCTGGTAGGACAGGCTTTCCCCTGGTAGAGCGGATGGGCCCCACCTGTGTCTGTATCACTCGAGCTGCCACAGCTTGTCCTTTGCATTTACACTGAACTTCCACTTCCTCCCCCTACCCTCCAGAGCCTATTACCAAAGTGAAAGCAAGAGGCTTTGCAAAGAGAACATTCTTCAGATGCTCCAGTTCAGAGCTTAGGAGCTGATAGTGAAAGGTCACATCTGCTCTGGTTTTACAAGAGAATTTACTGGTTGCCGTGGAGTCGACTCTGATTCATGGCGACTGCACGTGTATCAGAGTGCTTCTGGGTGAACTTGACCCTCCCACCTTTCAGTTAGCAGGTAAGTGCCTTAGCCATCAGCACCACCCACGGACTCCTTACAAGAGGAAGACCTGCCAAATGTCTAGATCTATTTACAAGACAGTCCCATGGGCTCTCTGGCTGTTTATTTACCAGTGACTGGTACCCGGAGGAGCACAGTGGTGGCACAGTGGTTAAGAGCTCGGCTGCTAATCAAAAGGTCGGCAGTTCAAACCTCATCAGCCACTCCTTGGAAACCCTATGGGGCAGTTCTACTCTGACCTATAGGTTATCGACTTGACAGCAATGAGTTTTTGGTTCGGCACCCGGAAGGCAGCTGGGATCTGTGGACGTGGGGCACTTTCCCACTACTATTTCACATTACTTATTTGGTGAAGATTATTCATTGTAGCATTGTTTGTAATAGCAAAACAACCTAAATGTGCACCAGTAGTAAGCTGACTAAATATAGCCTGGTACATCCATTCAACAGACCACTATGCAGCTGCAAAAGGGAGTCCAGAAGCTGCCTACCTACTGACATGGTAAGAATTCCAGAACACAGCTGGGTAAAAAAGCCTGGGGCACAATACTATGTATATATGGTATGTGGAAGTAAGTGTCTGTCATCATATTTGCTTGTAATTACATAAAGAAATTCTGGAAGGATGCATAAGAATTAATAAAGATAGAGGAATACAGGGGCAGGAGCTGGACAGATGGAGGAAGAGGCGGGAGTGAGACTTTATACTATTTTTGGTCATGTGATTGTACTGCCTCCAAGAAAATTAAAATAAAATGTCCTTTTTTTTAACTTTTTAAGCTGTGTAGATGGGGATGAAGGCAGACCTGTGTGACCTTGGGTAAGTCACACCTCCCTCTGTCGGCCTTAGTTTCATCCTCTGTAAGAGTGGGTTAGACTTCACGCTCTTCCTTAGCTCTAAAGTCTCAGTCGCTAAGTCTTGCCTCCTCCATGAAGCCTCCTGATTGCCTCAGAGTACAGCAATCTCTCTCACCTATGGGTCATGCTGTGGCAAGGCTAGGAAGGGTCACCACCAGCCCACCCCCACCTGAAGACCCACTTTCCATGGAGAACCAGTCAGTCCTGGGCCTAGAACCTTGAGAGGCAGGCACACGTAAGCTTAGATGACCAGAATGGGGAAACGACCAGATGGCAAGTCTAGGAAGGAGGTGAGGAAGCTCATCCTGGTAGAGAGCTGTGCGGTGAGCGCCAGAGGGCAAGTCAAAAGGATGCCATTTCATTTCACCCAGGGCAGCACTTTCTAAGTCAGAGCATTCCAGAGATGGAGGCGGCTGCCTCAAGAAAGAGTGAGCTTCCTGTTCCTGGAGGTGTGTGCATGAAGGTGGACAGCCACAGGTCAGCGGCGCTGCAGAGGGAATGCCAACATTAGATGGCACAGGGGCACCTTCCAACCCTGACCAACTATGGTTCTTAGATATATGCTGGTCCTGGAATGCCTGCAGCGGGAGCCAGGCTGCTGGCATGGAGTCTGACTCCCGGCCCCGCTCTCGGGTCCTCTCTAAGAATCACGTCTGGGAGGGAAGGGGGAGGTCCACGTATGCTGACTCCAGGAAAAGGCTCACATATCTAGGGTAGGGCACAGTGAGAGGATACGTCATCTGCCATGTCCATCAGGGCCACCTGCCAGTGACCACCTCCTTCATGTCCTCCTCTCTACCCCTGGGCCTAGGCCACCCCTCCTGAACCTGGCTGACATCCCATTAAGAGCTACTCTGGCATTCAGAAGCCCAGAGCCAGCCAGCCCTTCCTGGATGTCTTCCTTTACTCCCGCCAACTGGAAAGCTCCAGTCCAGCCACTTGCTGTCCCTCTCAGGCACTCTCCCTCCTCTGTTCCCTGCACACATGGGAACAGCAAGCAGTGGGTTTCCTTTCTGACACAGGAGCTCCCAACCCGCTTGACCTGCTGGGCCCTACCACCTCCCCCTCATACCTCAACCCCATCTCACCAGATCAACGTCAAAAGAGTTCCTGGGAGTGCTGGCAGCCTCTGGGCTGGCTCTCCTGGGTAGAGCTGCATCTGGGGAACACAGAGACGGTCTCAGACAGGTCAGAGCAGCCCTGGTGAGGGGCAGCCTGGCCTGGGACAGTGACAGAGAGGATGTCCCTGTTGCTTTGTCTAGAGACCACCCCCAGGGCATCTTGTAGCTCAGGGGCAGCTTCACTGAGGGGCTGGCAGATAGTAGGGAAGCTCTCTCGGCTACAATGTGCATGAGCCTAGCGTGAAGGTAGAGTGGGCGGCATTAGAGAGCCTGCCTTTGACTCCAAACTCAAGTGCACCTCTCTCCATCTCTGGGCCACCAGCAAGGCAACATGTAGAAAATCCTAAAGCAGTTGCTGCT
Organism: Trichechus manatus latirostris; assembly: GCF_000243295.1. NCBI lineage: Eukaryota > Metazoa > Chordata > Mammalia > Sirenia > Trichechidae > Trichechus > Trichechus manatus. Next base: position 19,495,239 of record NW_004443966.1, on the reverse strand, counting down.
CACTGACTTCTCCATATTCAATGAGAGCTCCGTGACACTCTTCTGACCTGCAGCCTGGTTTTTGTTAAGTCTAACCTCAATCTCTTATGCTGCAGAATACAATGACTCCTCTCTGCCACTGATGGGTTACAGCTCCGAAGGCCAGTTGTTTAAACTCTGTGGGGTCATTTTCGGTATATGGTAGCAACATTCGCTGCCTGGGTAGAGAAGGCCCAAGTGTCATGCCCACTCTTTGGAGCCCACGTCCCCTGGCTCCAGGAAAAGGAGTGAGCAAGCCCTCCATCACTGGTGCCTGCCCAGGGGTCTTCTGATTCTGTAGCCTCCCTCCCCTCTCTCAGTAAGGAAATCCTCACACCAGCTGCTCAGAGGTCAGATTCCAGCTTAGAGATTTAGTCAAAGAGTTGTTAAAGCCTTTTCCCCCAGGAGGCCCTCTTGCTTTTCCTGAGAATCCCTCTGATGTCCCAGCTCATACAGAGCTTCTAAGACTCCTGGATTGGGATTGCAGAGCCAAGCATTCTCCAGTTATGTGATGTGTCCACAGCTTGTCTCCCAGTTAGACTGGACAACTCTTGAGGTCAGGAACTGGTCTGCTATCTCTTCATCCCCTAAGTGCCCAATACCAGCAGGGCCTTCAAAGCCTGGCAGCTGGTCCACGTGGCAGGCCATCCTGGGGAAAAGGGATCTCCTCCATTGAGTACTGCGTGGCTTGGGGCAAGCACCTAACCACTCCAGGGAGTTTTCTTAGCCCCCTTCTGCCCTCATGCCCCAGTTGACTTCTCTGTTCCTGGATACAGGGAGCTGAGAGAACCTTCTGGAGTGATTAGTCCCTCTGGGACCGAAATGATATTAGAATCTAGTTCTAAGCTTTGCAGTTTCTCAACTCCCGTGTCCCCCAATGGTCACAGCTAATCCATCGGGTGCTTTGTGTAAATTACCCATCTCTGGGTGCCTCCTCTCTCCTTCATCCTGTGCCCTGGAACCTACAACCTGACTAAACCCAAGAGACTTAATAAAAACCGAATTTCCTTCTCTGTCAAATGGAGATGATTTTTTCTGTCCTGTCTTCCCCAAGGGGGCAACTGTGAGGAGCAAGCCCTTTTAAATGGCAAACAGGCCACCCACAGGAGTGGCTCAGGGTGCTTACCTGTGCCCTGGGTGATGCAAGATACCAGATCCCGCAGGCGAACCTTGAACTCGTCAAAGCTGTTGGTGGGTACGGGGGCTTGCAGGCTCTGGGGCTCCTCCTGGCGCAGGCGGTGGAGCGCCTCACGCAGAAAGCTGTGCATGTCCAGCACCTCCTGGTCCGAGGCATAGCGCTTCATCCTCTGCACGAGCGCGCCACCCGTGCGGATGCGCTGTAGCACGGCGTCCAGGCGGCTCAGGCGGCGGGTCATCTCTTCGGATTCACTCTGGTACCGCGCCTTCAGGCTCTGGATCAGTTTGTGCTCCTGCATCTGCACGTGCGCTACGACCTGGCGCACGCGCGCTCGAATCAGTTCCTCGGTGTCAGCGCGCGCGCGGTCTAACTGGCCGATGGCCGAGCGCATCTGCGCGTGCGCCGCACCGAAGACTCCGTCCTGCTCCTGCAGCGCCTGCGTCATGGTGTCCAGCTCCTCCTGCCGCTGCTGGATCTCTGCACGGATGTCGCATTTGAGCTCGCTATGGCCTGTGTCCAGGAGTGCACACGAGCAGCACAGGGGTTTGGAGCAGCCTCGGCAGTAGATGCTGCGGACATACAAGACTGGCTTGGTTTCGGACTCTGCGCTTTCTCTCCTCCCTTTAAATTTCTATTGTTAAATTCCTCTTCAAAAATTACTAAACTTTCAATCAAGGTATGTTTCTAGGTTTGTGCTTTTCCCTATTCAATGTTTGTGGTTATGGTGATAGTATCCAAACTACTGATAAATTAAAAGATTAAAGAAGTTACTGAAGTAGCAATAGCTAGCCTCCGTGCGTGAAACAACCTAGATATACAAAGAGAAAGTTAATTTCTTTCCACCACCTTAGGAATTTCTCTTTCCCACCTCCAGGTAATCATGTGAGCACCCTGGGGTGCATCCTTCCACATCTTTCTCCACTCAAACCACCTTACACAAATAGACAATGCTGCTGCTTCCAGGATTTTAAGGACTTGACATCTATCATCCCACTTAAGCTGCACAAGAACCTGTTAGTCCAGTCTGGTGGGACAACTCAGTCAATTGGCATAACATAGATCATAAAGATAATGTTCTATATCCTAGTATGGAAGAAACGCCTGGGCTCTTAAAAGCTTGCCAGCAGCCATCTAAAGTACAACTATTAGGCTCTTTCCATCTGGACCAAAAGAGGATGAAGGAACCAAAGACTCAAAGAAAAAACTAGTCCACACGACTGAGAGCTCACACAAACTATGGCCTCTTCTAGCCGGAGACCAGAAGAACTAAATGGTGCCCGGCCACCACTACCAACCTTTCTGACCAGGAACACAACAGAAGGTCCTGGATCAAATGGGAAAAAATGTAGAACAAAATTCAAATTTCTAAAATTACCAGACTTAAGTAGACTGATAGAAACTAGACAAACCCCTGAGACTATTGCCCTAAGATATCCTTTTAACTTGGAACTGAAGCCACTTCCGGGAGTTCTGCTTTAAGGTAAATAATCGACTGGCTTATAAAATAAACAGTTACCACCCATGAGGAATGTGTTCCCTTAAACAATCAACTACATGAGACCACACGGTCAACATGTATCCAAGAGCAAAGATGAGAAGGCAAAGAGGGGCAGGGAAGCTAGATCAATGGAAACAGAACAACCAGAATAGAAATAATGAGAACGCTGACACATTGTGAAAATTGTAACCAATGTCATGGAACAATCTGTACCAAAATTGTTAAATGAGAACCTAATTTGCTCTGTAAACTTATACCTAAAACACAATAAAATATTTTAAAAAAAAAGAACCTGTTAGGTAAGAATTACTGTTATCCTCATTTCTCAGATGAAGAAACTCAGTCATACAGTGGTTAAATAATTGGCAAAATTATCTCAAACAATTTTGGGGGAATTGATGTTTGTTCTTAAAAATGAGATCATGCTATAGCATAGCTTTGTAACTTCCTCCTCTAACTTCCAACACAGACATTCCTCCAAGTCTATAGGTATATACCATACCATATCAATTGCCAGAGAGTCAGTTTTGACTCATGGCGGCCCAATGTGTGTCAGAGTAGAACTGTCTCCAAAGGGTTTTCGATGGCTGATTTTTCAGAAGTAGATCACCAGGTCTTCCTTCCTAGTGTTAGTCTGGAAGCTCCGCTGAAACCTATTCAGCGTCTTAGCAACACACAAACCTCCACTGATAAGTGGGTGGTGGCTGCGCATGAGGTGCATTGGCCGGGAATCCAACCTGGGTCTCCCACATGGAAGGAGAGAATTCTACCACTGAGCCACCACTGCCCCTTCTTAAGAAAGACTACAATTACTATATTGGACTTCAATATTAATGCTCACCAGTGACACAATTAGAATTGCTAAGCAATAAGGAAGGAGTCTGTTGGTGGTGCAAACAGTTAAATGCTCGATTACTAGCTGAAAGGTTGACAGTTCAAACCTACCCAGAGGTACCACGGAAGACAGACCTGGCAATCAGCTCCCGAAAAGTCACGGCCTTGAAAACCCTACGGAGCAGTTCTACTTTGCACACACGTGGTTGCCGCGAGTCGGAATTGACTTGACGGCAACTAACAACAATAACAAAAAAAAGGGGTCCAGAAATAAAGGGAAGGAGAACAAGACCTAGTCGTCATCTTTCCACTCTGGACCCACAGGAGAAGGGTTGAGTCTGATGCTGGACGCCCTTGCTTAGAAAGAGTGCTCCAAACCTGGCAGGGATGCACCTGTGGTGGCCTGGTGGGGGGCGAGCAAGACTTTCTAGGACACCACTAGCTTCTGCCAGGGTCCTATTTCTAAGTACCCTCTACCTCAGATAGGGTCTCCCTAGAGAAGCCGGCTACTGAGCTCCCCCTGGATGGAAATGGACAACTGGCAGCAGATCTCTGTGAGCTGATCAGCCTGAATCAGTCCCCCTGAGCCCAAACCCCCCCCCAGCAATCTGATAAGACGCAGGTGCAGGCTCCGAATTGGGATGACCATCAAGGGGCTGCCATCCAGGGCCAGGCTTGACCTCAGGCCTTAGCCTAATGATTCCTTCACCTTCATTCAAGGGACACTCACTGAGCACCTACTGTGTGCTTGAAACTTTGGGGGAGGCAGGAATGAGGTGGGCACCTGCCCTCAAGGAGCTCTGTGATAAGAGCCCAGATTTAACACAGACATAAAGAAGAATATCTCTGGAAATGCACATGCAAAATGACAGGGACTTGCTCTGAGAATACTCAGAGAAATCAACCGGAGCACAACAGAATTAAAGAGAAATTGCTCAGCCAAATTACTGAATTACGCCAGATTTAAATGAGAAGAAAATAGCTTAATTCTATCCCGACAAAGCAAATGAAGATAAATATGGGGAAGATTCCATGTTCACATTCACAACAGCAATTTCAATAATGCTAAAAATACCTAGACATAATCCTAACAAGAAATATGCAGGACTTACATGAAGAAAATGACAGAAATCCACTTAGAGAAAGTCTAAAGAACAGAAAAGTGTACCAAGTTCCCAACTGGAGAGGCTAACTACTGCAAGAATGTTCATTCCCCTCAAGTTAACATAAACGTTTAAAGCAATTTTAAAAATATTGTAAATGGGATTTTGAAACTTGACCAAACGATTCTAAAACAGATCAAATAGCTAAGACATTTTTGAAAAATCAGTGTAATGAAGGGGAATTTGCTTTACCTGATATAACCCATGACAGAACTACCATTATTAAGAGTGTGGTACTAGCTTAAGAGTCAAGAGAAAGATCAGCAGAACAGACCATATAGTCTTACATAGGCCCTGGCATCTGTATGAACTTAATATTTATAAAGAAAGCACCCCTAAACTAACAGAGATTAAAGGGGTTTTCAATGATTAGTATCAGGGAAACTGGCTGAGGGGAAAAAACCAGGTTAGAGTCTTGCTTCATACTCCACACTAAGATACATTTCCACTAAATCACGAAGTTAAATGTAAAAAAATAACATCATGAAGGAGAAACTATAGTTGAATATTTGCTCTAATGATGTAATCACTGAAGTAATGAAAGAAATCATGCAATTTCTTCCTGAAAATTCAAAACTATAGTTTTTTGGAAAGACATTAACCAACGAGTTGCCATTGAGTTGATTCCAACTCATGTGACACTATGTGTGTCAAAGTCGAATTGTGCTCCATATGGTTTTCAATGGCTGATTTTTTCCAGAAGTAGATCACCAGGTCTTTCTTCTGAGGCACCTCTGGGCAGACTCAAACCGCCAACTCTTATGTTAGCAGTCAAGGGCTTAATCACCTGCACCCCCCAGGGACTCTTTTGGAAAGACATTCCCAGCTGATTATTATATAAGAAAAGCACATTACAGAGCACTAAGGATTGTTCAGTTTGTTTTGGATGATTATAAAGAGAGCAAGAAGGAAAAAGTCTGTATTGATAATTGCTACCTCTTTTTCTCCCTTCCCCATTTTTCACATTTTTAGATTTTCCAAAAGATTCTATCATCAGTTCTAAGCAAGAGAGTTTGGACTTTAAAATAGGAGGCAAGAGAGAACCCTCAAAGAACATTCCATTTAGGAATTACGACAAAGCTCTTTCTCTTCTTCCCTGTGATGTATTACTTCACTTATCTCTTATGACTATGCAGGTAATATTTTAATAGAAGCCCCAACATGCTTCTTGGGTTCTTAGTCTCCCATCCTAAAGATGCCACTGTCTAAACTGCCATACCAGAGACCAAACGATAGAGCAAAGGGTGTGGGCTCTGGAGGCAGGCAGACCTGGCCACTTCCTGGTTATGAAGCCTTGAGGAAATTACTTTCTATAAGTCTTATAATTTCCCCATCGGTAAAATGGGAATAAACAGCAGTGGTTTAGAGGTAGAATTCTCACTTTCCATGCTGGAGACTGAAGTTTAACTCTTGGCCAATGCACCTCAGACACAGCTACCACCCATCTGTCAGTGGAGGCTTGCATGCTGCTATGATGCTGAACAGGTTTCAGTGGAGCTTCCAGACTAAGACAGCTAGGAAGAAAGCCTTAGTGATCTACTGAAAAATCAGCCAATGGAAACTAGAGATCACAGTGGTCTAATCCTGTTGTCCATGCGGTTGTCATGAGCCAGGGGTCGGTGTGACGGCCGCTAACAACAACAACAACAACAAAATGGGTATCATAATGCCTCCCTCATAGACTGTTGCCAGGACAAAGACAGACGGTTGTAATGTGAAGTGCCCAGCACAGTGTCAGGCACACACTGGACATTCTAGGGTTATGAAAGAAGAGGGGACATTAACACATATGCACATGTGGCAAGGCATAGTCCTGCTATTGGTGGGCGAACCTCTGAACCTTGGACAGTAAAGAAACATCACCACTGAGTGTGGTCTCTGGACTGTTCCCTTCCCAGTATGCACAGGCCACCCCAGTCCAGCCACACCTCCTACTGGGCCAGAGCGGCATTCCACTTCTGCTGTACCGGGAAGCAGGTGGCTCAGAAGGGCACAAAGCAAAAATGCTATGAAAATAGGGCCAGTGGAGGAGAGCTGACCGACCACAGAGTAGGGCCCCAGGGCAGGATCTGACTTGCCTTAGTGCCAATGGAAAAACTCTACCCCACAACACATAACTCTACACAGCAATTTGGAGCTTTCACTTTGGAGAAGTAGAAAAGGAGCAGCCTCCTTTGGAAAAGTAAATGGCTACAGGGCAATTAAGGGTTCGTTAGTCATTTATACTGTAGTATAAAAGCATTTAATCAGGCTGGTTTCCTGCCATCTCCTGGGTGATACAGTTGAGGAAACAAGATTTCTGAAGGCAGGAGAGGAGATGGGTAATTCCAGAGCCTGGGATACTTAAAGAGTGAAAGCATTATTCCTATTCACCTCTCCTCTTCCAATTCTTCATTGGTTGAGAAGGTGGAATTGGAGAGGAAGCGACCAGAAGTGAAAGAAGCCGTAAGGGAAAAGGTGAGAGAAGGAAGCGTTGTCTGTTTCACACTGTGATCTTATGCTGGCCCCACATTAAAGCAAGAGGAAGAGGAAGAGAGTTTGTGCTTTTCCTTCTCGCCACCCCCCCCCCACCTTTTTCCTACACAGGTCACTGCTCCCAGGACAGACGGTTGTCATATCCACGGTGGAGAATGTTCTGCTGGGCCATAACACTCATTCAGCAGGTAGCAGGTGTGTTGCTACGTGGGTTCTTTGCTCTTCCTGCCCTCTTTATGGTGCTGAATGGCCCCACTATTTACACGCCACTCAAGCCAGAAACCAAAGGGTCATTCTAGATTCCTCCTCCTTCTCTACCCCTTCAACAATCATTCATCATTAAGCCTTGTTGATTCTACCTTCATTTACGTAACAAAATTACTGAGTCCTACCATGTGCAGAATACCCTGGTGGCGTAGTGGTTAAGAGCTACGGCTGCTAACCAAAAGGTCAGCAGTTCAAATCCACCAGGCGCTCCTTGGAAACTCTACAGGGCAGTTCTACTCTGTCTTACAGGATCGCTGAGTCAGAATCTACTCGATGGCAACAGGTTTTTGGTTTTTTTCACCATGTGCAAGCATGGTGCTAGGATGTAAAGATGATTAAGGCAGAATCCTGGCTCCTTAATCTGTCATATCCGTTCCCACTGCTACTGTCTTTCTTTTCTCCCCAGTTACTGTTTATCTGTCCTTTGGCACTATCCCCTAATAGACCTCCCTGCCCCTGGCCTCTCAACTCCAATAAACCCTCCCCAGTGCCACCAGTGTGGTATTTCTGTAATGTAATGATCATAAGTGCAATCAGAATAATGTTAGGTGCAAGAAGTCTTCTAAGCATCACACAAGTTATAATGATGTTAATAAAGAGATTCAATTTTTGGAACAAAGCTAGATAGTTTGTGGAAATTCATTAAGTTTTATGATAATGTACTACCATTATATAGCACTGAATACTGGTGAACACTAATATAATTTGGATTTACATACTAGTAAATGTTGCAAGGCAATAAGACAAAATGTGTTATATAGACACGCACAGCAATTATCAAGCTACTTTATTTAAATCTGATCTGAGTAAATGAAATGGCAAAAAAAAAAAAATTTAAAAAAGGATGGGAATACCTAGAATAATCAATGAATTAAACCCTTGAATAAATAAAACAATATTCGGCAATTAAGGTAACAATATATTAGTTAAATAGTATATGGTGTAAACAGGTAGCTCTTCTATTTAGTCATAACAGTTGTGAAATACCTCACCAACTCTAACAGCTCTGGCAGAAGATATCCAAACTGTAAAATATGCCAAAGCAGGAATTTGTTACAAAACTCAATGACTAAAGTTTATCACTAAATGTTAACAGAATCTAGTGACACAGAAACTCCCTATGTGATATAAACAATTCTGATATCTTCAAGCACTTTTATAAAAATGTGTTACATTTTTATATAAATACTAAAAAAATTATCTTTATGTAGCTTTGAATGTACAGTGTGGTTCTGATCGTGGTTACTCATTCAATAATCACAAGAGAAATGAATTCCCCCCAAACTGTACTAATGCTGTTAAATTAGTAATCTGCAAAAACCCAAAATTAATAAATTAAAAATTGCAATACTGGTGATAGTACAGCAAGAAGAGGAAAATGAGGAGAAAGAGAAAGAAAAAGGAGGAGAAAGAATAATGTAAGAAAATTTTATTAAAATGAACACCATTTTCACATTGAAGGATCATATCAGGTTCCAGAATACTTTGATACAGAATGCTCAACACCAAGACAGTGGGTTAAATTAATAAATTTCAAGAATTAAAAAAATTATCTCTAGGCATCAAGGCAGAAGAAGCAAATCAGTTTGGCCTTAGACCTCTCCCATGAGTATTCAATGCTGGCAGACAATGCAACAATGCCTACAAAGTTCTGAAGGAAAGAGAGTGTGAACCAGGAATTTTAAACCAGCCAAGATGTTATTCAAATATAATGGCAACAGATAGACATTCTCAACACCAAGATACTCAAGGAATTCAGAACATAGAAGTCCTCCTAGAAAAAACTGTTTATTGACCAAATTATCCAATTGAAAGCTGAATCAAAATAAATAATTTGGGAAAAGTGATATTAAAAGTAAAAGGATCAGTGCCAAGCCTTGTAGCTATTTTGATATGGAGCCAAGACTAGAAGGATGGGAGCAGACCGTCCTCATCTTCCATAGCAGAGACTCAGTACTTTCTAAATAGAAGTATTTCATTAAAAACAAACTGTAATGCTTCCAGCCTCTTAACGTCTTAGTAATTTTTTGGCTTAATTTTAGAGAGATCTTTTAGGAAAAATATTTTAGGATGAAGAAATGTTTCTTCAAAGTTTAGCAAGTCTAATTTTACTTTAATTGCTGTAACAATGGACTTGAACATGCCAGCGATAGTGAGGATGACAAAGGACTGGGCAACGTTCTTTCTGTTGTATGCAAGGTCGCCACGAGCTAAAGCGGACTTGACAGCAACTATCTATCTATCCATCCATCCATCCAACCTTCATCTATCATCTATCTATCTATTTAATTTTACTTTAGCTTCTTTTTCTTCTGTTGAAGTCAAGGAAAATTAAATTTAATGTTGACTAAGTAGCATAATTACTTTTAATAATATAATTTGAAGGGAAAATGCATTCTGAGTTCCAAACAAACACCCTGCAGCATCCTTTTTTGCAACCTAGCCCAGCTGTTAGTTGAAGACTGAGTGGAGAGGCTGCGTACTAGGAAAGGTGCACCGAGTCTGCAGTCAGGAAACCCTGCATCCTGTTCTGGCCCTGGCTCCGACAAACTCCTAATTGGGGTAACTCTCTGGCCTCTTGCCTCATTTGTACAATGGGGACAATTCTCTCTCTCTCTCTTTTTATTTTAACAAGAGATTGAATCCAACCAAAACAGCCCACTGTTTAACCAGAGTGGAAAAGGGAGAGACTCCAGTTGGAAGGGGGCTACCCAGGTACTGACAGTTCAGGTGCTTCCCTGGGGCTGGTTTCAGACCTGTCCCCTGCACTTTAGTCTCCATTCCACTGCATTCTATACAGCTGGAAGATTTTCTCTTCTTTGCTTTCACTTGAGAGTGGTTGCTGGGTATTTTCTAGAACATATTAAGGATACATTCCTCCTCCTTCTCGTACCACTAGAGAAAAGGACTTTCCCTTTAGGGAGCTACACACTTCCTGTTCTCAGCCCATGAACTTTGAGTGAGCACGTGACTCGGGCTTAAGCTAATCTGAGCGTCCCCAAGCCTTCGCAGCCCTTGCATGGACAAGAACGTGTCCCAGTCAGAGACACACTGAGACTCTGCTTAGAATTCTGGAATAGAGTCTCCGTCTCTCCCACCAGATTTGAGGCTGAGAGGTGTAACCTTTGGAGCTGCTGCAATCACCTTGCAACCGTGAGGGGGAAGCCTTCTGAGAATGGAGCCAACCTGGAGGAAAGGCAGGCCAGGAGAAATACAGAGGAAGTAGGTCCTAGTGACACAATCGGAATGTCTGATCAGGTCAGGTCAGCGGTCAGCCCCGTCCCTATGCACTTACAATAAGCCATTCATCTGTTTTTTGCTTAAGCCACTAACTAAAAATTTGTCACTAATTTATACAATTTATTTTCATAAAAACTCATACAATCAAACCTCTTCAAGGTACAGCTCAAACGTGAACTCTTTTATCAAGGCTTCCTTGATCCTCCCAATTAAATAAAACTTTTCCCTCCTTAAAGCTGCCACAGCACTTTATCCGGATGTGCCTTCTGGTACCTGGGGGTGCCTGCCGTGAAGCCCAGGGCTGTGCCTGCAGGCAGCTTATCCAAAGACTGAAATTCTCCATAGATTCAGATTTCCAAGACAGAGTCTTATTTGCCTGGAAGCACCTATCACAATGCCAGGCATGAAATAAATGCTCCATAAAGGGTTGTTCAATGACTAGATAGGAGTCCTTGGGTGGCACAAAGAGTTAAGTGCTTGGCTACTAACAGAAAGGTTGGCAGTTTGAATCCACCCAGAGACACCTCAGAAGAAAGGCCTGGCAACCTAGTGATCTGCTTCCAAAAGGTCACAGCCATGAAAACTCTATGGAGCAGTTCTACTCTGAAGCACTTGAGGTCGCCATGAAACAGCAACTGGTTTTGGTTTAATGGCTAGATGGAAAGATGGATGAACGTGGTTCTAGATAGTTTAATTTTATGAGTCAGGAGTCAATGAGGAAAGTCTGTTCATTTCAACTCTTGTTAAAAATTCTAAAACATCCGAGACCTGCATCCTCCCTCAGGCATCCATGCTGGGCAGCCTAGTCCACTCCCTACAGCTGGAAAAAGTAAAGGAGATGGTGCCTCAAGAGAATCGAGGCCAGGATACTCACTCTAACCCTGGCTGTGCCTTGGGTTACTTTAAATTCCTTGCTTCTTTCTCCAAAAACTCAAAAGATGCAGGGGGGAAAAATCCCTTTTATCCACATATTCAACTAAATCTACCTTCAAGGCTTTGAAACTCAGTGCCCTGGATGAGTTCACAGAAAAACTTGAAAACGGTCGTTTGACTATCTTCCCTCAAGATGTGCCCCAATTCCTGGCAGCAGCCTTTCTTCTCATTGGGGCCAGGAACCAATCCCCAATAAGATAATTGATTCCCAGTAAGATGCGATTTACTGATAGCGTCATCGAGGGCATGAGGTGGAACCAAGGCCCAGGGGGAGCCAAGTTAGACACCTGGGGCAAGCACTCTCAGTTCCTGTAAGTGCAGGTGAGCGCCTCCTTAAGGTTTACACCCAGGCATCTGGCTTGCCTCCCCCAAGTCCAGGCCCTAAGCAGCCACATCAGGATACTTGACCCGCTGTTTTCCTTTTCAGCCCCCAGCCCTTCCCTGCCTTGCCACGAGCTTTGCCACTGCCCGATGTCAGCTTCTGCCCTGAGCCTCCCCTACGGTGCTGGCATGCCTCTGCCCCACCTGCTGCCAATCATTCCAGATTCTAGTCTTAGGAACTGTTTTCTCAGTTTATGACCTCATCACACCTCTTAAACTTGATTAATAGGTCTTTTGTTTTTCCCACTCAACTATAATTCAAACCCTTTCCAGCTACAGGCTTTGACAGGCTGGGATTAATTCCCCCACACCATCCCGCAATCCTTAGGATCTGACACCCAGACACGGGTCTCAGCTTCCCTTGCAGTCGCAGACTGATATCACCCTTGGGGGAAAGGCACTACCCAGCGCTCTAGGGCACACACAATGGAAAGGCTGCAGCTACCTCAGCCCCTAGGCAGGCAGGCCCTGGCACTGTAGCCCCTGGCCTGCTCCCACTGCACCATCTCTGCATTGCTGCAGGTCTTACCCTACCTGGTCTATGGCCTCAGTCTCCTAATGGGGCTTCCTTTTCCCTGGTCCAGATTCTTTGCTTCAGTTTCTGTTGGGTACATACCTAACAGTATGGTGATAAAGCACCTCCAATTCTTAGTAAAACAGGCTAAATATAAGTATGCAGCCAAAGGAACAAATACCAGTCTCCCTGTTCCCAGACTTGCCCAGTTCGGTCAAAGTACCACAGAGTAGAGGAAGAATCTAATCATCTCGCCCCCAGCTTTAAAACCCACCAATGAATCTCCAACAGAGCCTCCATGGGCCTCACTCACACTGTATTATTCTACAGGATATTAAGTGGTAAGCAAGAGTAAGCTGGCATGAAAAAGGAGCAAGATCACCCGCCTTCATGTCTGCTTCCTTCTGCCCTTTATCAGCTACTGACTGCTCACTGGCTGTCAGCCCTGTGCCTAACGGGAGGAATTAGCACGGGAAAGCATAAGGTAGAAGACAGTGTGATAAGTGCAATCATCAAAACCGGGACACAGTAGATAGCGCAGTGGCACGAGTGAGCAGTCTTGACTGTTCACTCTGATCTGGGTCCTCCACCAAGGGCCAGGGCTATTGGTTCAAAGATATACTCCAGCACCTAGCACAGCGCCTGCCACCTAGTAGATGTGGGCTGAAAGAATGGACTTCACAGGCAGGTTGATCAAGTGGCAGTGGCCACAGGCGAGACACTCTCTGGCCAGGTCCCAGGTTTAAAGCCAGTTCTGGTGCTGCTCCCCAGTGTAAACTTTAAGTTAGCTCAATGTCAAAGGACAGAGTGGTTTATTACTGACTCATGGCCAGAAGGAAGCTGTGGGTTATTTATAGCTCTAAGATTTTGTGCAGAAAAACAAGTTGAGTTTTTCTAGTAACCACTAGGAAATTGTAAAAAAATGTGAATTGCGAGTGTGTGTGTGTTCAGATTTTTAAGCAACACAGTCAGGCCTTCTACGCCATTCATCAAGGGAGAGGAAGCCTGCCCACTTGCTGGCTGGACCAGCCTTGCCCATTGTACCCGGGGAGAAATCTAACCCTGACTCCCACAGTACGAGTGGGACCGCTTGCAGGCTACTGCCATCAGGGGCTCTGGGAGTTTCACAGGTCTCACTGTGGGGGTGGGGGAATCCCACTGTGTCTACACCATTGCTGCTGAGCCCACATTAGCCACTAAAACTGAACAATCTGAACCTCAACGTGGAACCACAGGGTGTATGAAGACAATCAGTGTCCAAGACGGGCAACCAAACCAAGCAAGTCTCTCAGCCCCCACTGAGAATGGAGTAATACAGGAAACATAAAATGTCTAAAATGCCAGGTTTGTTTTTTTTAGGAAAATATAAGAACATACTACAACGAGAAAACAAGAAAAGGCTGACAAAAAAACCATCTTGAGCATATTAAGGTTTTTGGAAATTAAAAATACATGATTGCCAGGAGTAGGGGTGGAAACTCAACGTAGGTAATGAAAAACAGAATGGCATCTGCTCAAGAAATGAGTTGGTGAATTAGAAAATCAGTTCAAGGAATTCTATTTGAATCTGGGGAAAAAAAGGCAAAGCAATAGAATTTATGAGAAAACAGATAAAAGATGTAGAAGATGGATTTGGAGTTCCAATATCCATATGACAATAATTGCAAAAAGAAAAAATAAGCAAATGAAAGGAAATCAACGCATAAAAAAAGTAGAAGACAATTTCCCTGAACTGAAGAAAGACTCAAGTTTTTAGATCAACATTGGTCATGGAGGATTACTGGGGGTGGGGGGGGAGATCTATACCTGCATATAACCATGAGCAATGATGTCCAAGTATAAAGAGAAAATTATATAAAAATGTTTACCAAACAAAATCAAACAGATTACCCACACAGGAAAAATAATTAGACGATAATGGAATTTCTGATCTGCAACACTGGAGGCAGAATATGTAGCAGTGTTTACATATTCTGGGAGGAAAGAATTGCGACCCCAGAATACTACACCTAGCTAACGTTTTCCTTTATGTGTGGCAGCCAAAGAAGGACATTCACGTTTAGACATTTAAGGACTCAGAAAGTACACACTTTCTTAAAAAAAAAAAAAGCAAAACTTGATTAAGTATCCCAACCAAGTGGGAAATTAATCACATTAAAATAAGTCAAGAAAGGGGAAGACATGCTATAGAAAAAATTATTGTGAATAACGAAACTAATTAAAGTCTAACATGATGACTAACAAGTTGGTTGTAATGTGATAATGAAAATGAGGTATCAGGAGAAGCCAGTTCTTCCTTAAATTTATTCTGTTTTTAAAAGAAAATTAAATATAAACATTTTGCTGGATTGATACTTCTTTCGGAGCATTACAATCAGTGCCACTGATGACCAATAAATATAAAATATGGTCACTGGAATTAACTATGCACAATAAACCAAACCAATCTCATTGCCACTGAGTCCATTCTGACTCATAACGACCCTATAGGACAGAGTAGAACTGCCCCATAGTGTTTCTAAGGAGCGGCTCGTGGGTTCAAACTGCTGACCTCTTGGTTAGCAGACATAGCTCTTAACCACTGTGCCACCAAGGCTCCCTATGCACAACAGTGTATCTAGTTATGTATAGTAGTATAATCTCAATTATATCTGAAAGTAATTTTGAATAATAAGTATGCTTTACATTAAACTTTCCAGATTTAGACTAATTTTTGAATGAAAGGGATTTGTAGTGTCATTGCTTGTTGAGCTATGACTTACTTTGAACCCATTTTTCAGTGATCAAAAACAACTGCAGTTATTTTGAATGCATAAACTGCATGATGATCTCTAATGGACTGAAATCATCACATTACAGAAATATTTGCTACACATATCCTACCTATAGTTTCTCAGAAGGGCTAAGGATTATTTGAATTGTTAAATCTTTGCATACCTCTACGATACCCCTGCCCATTTTTTCTCTGGTGTTAAGCATGACTCACAACTGTTATGTTTTCTAGTAAACCAGACTATGATATTATTTGATGTTTACCTTATATTTGTAATCTGCATTTTACCACCTAAATGTAATTTTCACATGTTGATTCCTCAAGAGTGAAATGAAGGGACTACATTAAAATATTTTTTTTAAAGCTAGAAATAGAAGTACCATACGATCCAGCAATCCCGCTTCTTGGAAAATATCTATAGAAATAAGAGGCCGTCACACGAATAGATATATGCACACCCATGTTCAGTGCAGCACTGTTCACTATAGCAAAAAGATGGAAACAACCTAGATGCCCATCAACGGACAAATGGATAAACAAATTATGGTATATTCACACAATGGAATACGATAAAGAACAACGATGAAGCCGTGAAATGTCTTATAACATGGAGGAATCTGCAGGGTATTGTGCTGAGTGAATTTAGTCAGTTACAGAAGGACAAATATTGTATAAGACCACTATTATAAGAACTCAAGAAAAGGTTTAAACACAGAAGAAAACATTCTTTGATGGTTACGAGGGTGCGGAGGGAGGGTGAGGGTTAATTCACTAACTACATAGTAGACAAGAATTATCTTAGGTGAAGGGAAGGATAGCACACACTACAGGGGAAGTCAGCACAATGGGACTAAACCAAAGCTAAGAAGTTTCCTGAATACAATCAAACACTTCAAGGGACAGAGTAGCAGGGGCGGGGGTCGGGGGACCATGCTTCCAGGGGCATCTAGGGCAATTGTCAGAACAAAGTTTATTAAGAAAATGTTCTGCATCCTACTTTGGGGAGTGGCGCCTGGGGTCTTAAAAGCTAGCAAGCTGCCATCTAAGATGCATCAATTTGTCCCAACCACCTGCAGTAAAGGAGAATGAAGAACACCAAAGACACAAGGAAAGTATTAGCCCAAGAGACAAAAAGGGCCACATAGACCAGAGACTTCATCAGCCTAAGACCAGAAGAACTGGATGGTGCCCGGCTACTACCAATGACCACCCTGACAGGGAACACAACAGAGTCCCTGATGGAGCGGGGGAAGGGTAGGGTGCAGAACTCAAATTATAGTAAGAAAACCAGACTTAATGCTCTGACTGAGACTAGAGGAACCCCAGAAAGTATGGCCCCCAGACTCTCTGTCAACCCAGAACTAAAATAATTCCCGAGGCCAACTCTTCAAAGACTGGCCTGTACTGTGGGACGTAAAATACCACTTGTAAAGAGTGTGCTTCTTAGCTCAAGTAGATACATGAGACTAAATGGGCAGCTTCTGTCGGGAGGTGAGATGAGAAGGCAGAGAGGGTTAGGAGCTGGTTGAATGGACACAGGAAATCAGGGGTGGAAAGGAGGAGTGTGCTGTCACAGTATAGGGAGAGCAATTAGGGTCACATAACAACGTATGTATAAATT
>NW_004443966.1:19361601-19478284 GCF_000243295.1 Trichechus manatus latirostris | reverse complement strand
AAGGAGGAGTGTGCTGTCACAGTATAGGGAGAGCAATTAGGGTCACATAACAACGTATGTATAAATTTTTGTATGAGAGACTAACTTGAATTGTAAACCTTCACTTAAACTGCAACAATAAAAATAAAGATTAAAAAAAAAAAACTTTGTTGTTAGAAATTTGTCATGTTGAGCAACATTTTATTGTGGAAAGTTCCATTATTACTATGAACTTTGGCATGTTTCACAGATGTCAGTAAATAAAATATTACATAATACTAAAAAAAATTTGGTAATAATCTGGAACTAAAATTTCACATTATTTCAACTAACTCTGAAAGTCGGAAAGGGAAGGGGGGAGAAGAAAAAGTGTGCTAAGGGTTTTATCTTATCTGGAAGAAGAATAGTTATCATTCTACTCTTGATGCTAATAGATGAATATAAGTTTGTTAAAAATTTAAAGATAATCATTTTAAGAGTAGAAACAAGATGTCACCTTGAAGACTAAGGTGCGCCTGACTCAAGACATGGTGTTTTCAATCACATGAAAGCTGAGCAATGAATAAGGAAGACCAAAGAAGAATTGACATCTTTGAATTATGGTGTTGGTGAAAAATATTAAATATTCCATGGACTGCCAAAAGAACGAACAAATCTATCTTGGAAGAAGTACGGCCAGAATGCTCCTTAGAGGCAAGGATGGCGAGACTTCGTCTCACATACTTTGGACATGTTATCAAGAGGGATCAGTCCCTGAAGAAGGACATCATGCTCGGTAAAGTAGAGGGTCAGAGGAAAAGAGGAAGACCCTCAATGAGATGGATTGACATAGTGGCTGCAACAATGGGTTCAAGCATAACAACAATTGTGAGGATGGCGCAGGACCAGGCAGTGTTTTGTTCTGTTGTACGCAGGGTCGCTATGAGTCGGAAACAACTTGACAGCACTTAACAACAACATGTATATGTACATATAGAAAACGGTACCTTGCAAAGTAAACACCTTTCTTACGTCCAAGGAAGATTTACAGAAATTGATCATGTTCTAGGCTCCAAAGAAAATCTCAATATAGTCCCAGATAGAGAATTCTTACTGGATGTATTAACTGACCATACCATAGAAATTAACATCACTATAGAAACCAAACATCACAAGCCACTTAAAAATTTTAGAAAAAACTGTTCACTAAAACTCTTCCACCAAAGAGAAAACCAAAACTGAAATTACAGGCATTTGAGAAATGACTGACTATAAGAACACTCCTTATCAAACTTACGGGATGCAGCCAAAGCCACCTCAGAAGTGAACTCATACCTTTACATTGTTTATTAAGCAATAAAGA
Organism: Trichechus manatus latirostris; assembly: GCF_000243295.1. NCBI lineage: Eukaryota > Metazoa > Chordata > Mammalia > Sirenia > Trichechidae > Trichechus > Trichechus manatus. Next base: position 19,476,963 of record NW_004443966.1, on the reverse strand, counting down.
TCACAAATAATTGAATTAAATGCTCAATTCAAGAAGCTAGATAGCAAATAATGAAAAAAAATTGAAGAAAGAAATAATGACAAAAACAAAACGATTAATTAGAAAGAAGAAAAACATTATCATCAGTAGGAAATCTAAGGAAAAACTAAGAGCTAGTTCTTTGAAAAGACCGCTAAGTTAAACACAAATATAAGCAGCTGCTGTTGAGTCAACTCCAGCTCATGGTAACCCCATGTGTGTCAGAGTAGAACTGTGCTCCACAGGATTTTCAATGGCTGATTTTTCAGAAGTAAATGGGCAGGCCTTTCTTCTGAGGCACCTTTGGATGAACTTGGACCTCTAACCTTTCATTTACCAGCTGATCTTGTTAACTGCACCACCCAGGGACTCCCAAACACAAATATACAATATTAGACATAAGAAATCAAAAACCAAACCAGATCCATTGCTGTTGAGTCGATTCCGACTCATTAGCAACGTAGGACCGTCTCATAGGGTTTCCAAGGCTGTAACCTTTCTGGAAGCCAACTGTCACATCTTTCTCCAGAGGAGCGGCTGGTTCAAACTGCTGACCTTTTTTCAGTTAGCAGCTGAATGTTTCACCATTGTGCCACCAGAGCTCAGACATAAGAAAAGTGGTGTAATTATAGGTATGAAGAGTTTTTTTCAATTAAGAAAGCTAACTCTGGATGAACTGGAAAATTTCCAGAAAATCTGACTCAATATCCAAAATAGACCAGTATCACAGAAAAAATTGAAAGGATTCTTAAAAATCTATTCTTCATAAAAGGTACCAGTCACAGATGGTTTTTCAAGCAACTTCTCTAAGTTCGAATGCGACAGAACTTATGTTCTTTAAACTGTTCTACAGCAGAGAAATTATAATAGAATTTTAACATGTACTGAGTATATAATATACGCTGGGCAAAAGGAGGTGGCGCAATGGTTAAGCAACCAGCTACTAACCAAAAGGTCAGCCGTTCGAACCCACTAGCGTCTCCGTGGGAGAAAAGACCTGGAGATCTGCTCCCATAAAGACTGTAGCCCCGGAAGTCCTATGAGGCAGTTCTACTTTGTCATATAGGGTCCCTATAAGTTGGAATCGACTCCACGACACACAAAAGTAACAATAACAAGGCACTACGCTAAGCAATTTATATACAATATTATCATGTTCAAAAAAGAAAAGCTTACGATTTTATTATAAAAGATTAGCATAAAATGGACAAGAAAACTGGATAAAGAAATCATATGCATTCATATAAAATCGATCACATTTATGAATATAGATAATAGCCTAAATAAAACATTACTAAATGTGTCTAAACCAAAAAAACAAACAAAAAAACCCATTGTCATCGAGTCAATTCTGAGTCTAGCGATGAATTAAAACAATAGTGTATCATGACCAAATAGGATTTTTCCTCCTGGGAATTCAAAAGTTTCAGCATTAAGAAACATCCTGACATAATTCATCATATAAAAAGGTGACAAGGCACCTTCATAGAGTTCAAAAAGATACCCACTCCTGAGTTAAAAATAAAACAAAGTAACAACAGCAAGAACAAAACTCTTAATAAACCAGGAATGGGAACACACTTTCTTAATGTGATTTTTCAGGAATGGGAAGCAACTTTCTTAATGTGATTTTTTTTTTTAAATTACCTCAGGAAGTCAATAATAAACATCACACTTAAAACAACATAAGAAACTTTCTCATTAAATATATATATTAAGAAAAAAAACCAAACCCCTTGCCATCAAGTCAATCCCAACACATAGCAACCCTATAGGACAGAGAACTGCCCCATAGGGTTTCCAAGGCTGTAATCTTTACAGAAGCAGACTGCCACATCTTTCTCCTGTGGAGCAGCTGGTGGGTTTGAACCACTGACTCCTCAGTTAGCAGCTGAGCACCTTAACCGCTGTGCAATCAGGACTCCTACTTAGGTCAACAATTAACGTCCATGGAAGCAGCGGTCAAGAAATCAAACAACATACTGCATTAGGCAACTCTGCTGCAAAAGATCTCTTTAGTTTTAAAAAGCAAAGATGTCACTTTGATGACTAAGGGGCACCTGACCCAAGCCATGGTCTTTTCAGTCACCTCATATGCATTTGAAAGTTGGATAATGACAAAGGAAGACAGAAGAATTGATGTGTTCAAAATATGGTGCTAGTAAATATTGAACATACTGAGGTCTGCCAAAAAGGTGAATAAATTGGTCTTAGAAGAAATACAACCAGAATGTCCCTTAGAAGCAAGGACGGGGAGACTCTGACTCGCTTACTTTGGACACATCATCAGGAAAGACCAATCACTAGAAAAGGACATCATGCTTGGTAAAGTAGAGGGAAAAAAAACCGACAACAATAACCAACTGCCATGGCGTCATGGACCCCATGTGTCTCAGAGAAGAAGTGCACTCCACCGGGTTTTCATGCCTGTGACTTTTTGGAAGCAAATCGCCAGGCCTTTCTTTGGAGGCACCTCTGAGCGGGTTCGAACTGACACCCTTTTGGTTAGGTACCAAGCGCTTAACCGTCTGTCCCACCCAGGGACTCCTTGGTAAAGTAGAGGGCCAAGGAAAATGAGGGAAACCTTCAATGAGGTGGATTGACACAATAGCTGCAACAATGAACTCAAACATACCAATGATCCATAAGGTCACCATGAACCAGAGCCGACTTGATGGCAACTAATGACGACAAAGTCAGATCACTGGCATGAACAGATTTAGAAAGACACCCACGACTACACGGGCATTTAGCACAAGAAGAAAAAAGGGCATTTCAGATCAGTGAGCCGAGTGGACTATCCAATTAACAATGCTGAGAGAACCGGCTTTCCATTTGCAGAGAAAAAGTTAAGACTCCTACCCTATACCAAGCACAAAAATAAATTCCATATGAATTGAAGATTTAATTATAAAAATAAAACCACGAAATAATCAGAATAGAATATAAGAGAATATCTTTAACATTGGCATGGGGAAAATCCTAGGATGCATCAAAGCCAGAGATCATAAAGGAAGAGATTGATGGATTGATGGATTTGACTACAGGGAGTCCCCGATTTACAACTACTCCGTGGTAAGCCGGTTCTGAAGTAAGTCAAAAACACCTCATTTTTTTTAGTTTTCATTATTATTGCCTTTTATTATCAATATCTCTATAAATCCAATCTTTGTTGTCTTTGTGGGTTGGAAACATTACAGCTGAGAATGATAACATCAGCAAATTATGTGCTGCAACTTTGTATGTAGTACATATTACTAACAGTAAGATGTTAAAAAAAAAAAGAAGGTCGTAAGTGCGACTGGCTGTAACTCGAATATGTTGTTGTAAGTCGGGGACTTCCTGTACATAAAACTAAAAATTTATTTTAAACCCAAGATAACAATATTAAGTTGAAATGACAAAGGTCAACATGGGGAAAATATTTGCACTACAATATGCTCTTACGGAATCAAACAGACTAATTCCTTAAAAAAAAAAAAAAAGTGCAAAGGACCTAAACAGGCAATTCACGAAGAAACACAAACGGCCAATAAGCATACGAAAAGCTACTCAACCTTGTCAACAAGCAAAGAAATGCAAATTAAAACAATAATCTCCCATGTTTTCCTGGGAGGAAACCAGATCCCCTCAGACCCTCAGGGAGGTAGTGCAGGCGGCGTGGAAGCAAACCACACTCATTTTAGCAGGTATGTTGTTCAGAGTATGTCCGGGATGGCCGGAGAATACGATCTCTTTGCAAGAGGATCCCAAAGAACAAGTACCCATAGGAATCTTATACAAACAATGTATTCCTGGGAGACAAAAGTTGACCTGAGTCAGAAATGACTTGCCGGCACTTAACTACAATGCTACCTTTTTGGTTAAAAGAGGAGGAGGGGAATCAGACCTTATAAGACTATATAGTCCTCTCTGTTTATACACTCACAAAGAAACTCTGGAAAGATACATTCAACATTCAAAACTAAAATCAGTGGTTACCAGTGGATGTAGGGTGGGGAGAGAGTGGTGGGAATTAGACAGATGAAGGCAGGGGTGGAATGGAGATTTTGCTCCGTCCATATTTTTCTAAAATTTGTAATTTTTTGAACCATAAAATGTATTATCTATTAAAAGACTGAATTAAAAATTTCTGCTGCTTAAAAAAAATAATAATTGGGTTTGATTTTTTTTTTTGATACCAACATTCCCATATAGCACCGCCAGGTGTCACAGTTTTGACTTTTCAGACAGGAACTACCTGCATCTCATCCTAGAATTCAGCTATACTGAGCTGACTACAAGGCAGTTGGAAAATTCTGCTGTAAGACTTTCCAAAGGGCAGTTTGGTAACATGTATCGAAATGGAAATTTTTCATTTTACAGCAATGGCACTTCTAAAACTTTATCCTAGACAAATTACTGGATAGGAGTGCACAGATGATTGCGGCAGGATTATTTACAAAAAGGGAGAAACTGAAACTAATAGTATTTACCAAGGTGGGGACTGGTACAGTAAATTATGGTCACTGCCACAGATGCTGCTGGTCACAGATCACACTTGGAGTTAAGGCCATGGAGTCGATTCTGATTCATAACGACCCTATAGGACAGAGTAGAACTGACCCACAGGGTTTCGCAGAGCCGTTATGAGTTGGAATCAACTCAACAGCAGTGGGTTTAGTTTTTTTGTTTTTTCTTTTGGCGGGGGGATCTTTACAGGAGCAGATCACCAGGTCTTTTCTCCTGAGGAGCCGCTAGCAGTTCAAGCCACTGACCTCTATCAGCCAAGCACTCAACCACTGCGCCACCAGGGGATCTGCTAAGGCCCCAGAAACTCCTTATCCACAGCTGTCTTTGGGTCTCTGCTCCCCTCACTCCCCTGGGGGGCTGGCTCACCTTGTCAGCTCAGGGGTGTGGTGCTTGGAGTTGGAGCAGAAGATGTTGTTGGACTTGCGTGAGCCGTCCAGGAACTCGTGCACCGACTGGCTTCGGAGACTGGCCAGGGGTCGGGCCTCGTGCTTAACAAACCACTGGTGCGCCTCAAAGCACTTGGTGCAGATGAGCTGCTCACACTCGAAGCACCAGAAGTCCGCAGGCTCTTTGCAGCGGGTGCAGGCCGCATGGAGGCTCACAATCTCCCGGTACATCGACAGGCGCCGCTGCAGACTCTCGAAGAAAACGTTATCCAGGGCCTGCGCATCAGCACCCGGGGACCTGGGTGCCTGGCAGATGGGGCAGTGCACGCCCGCTGCCTCCAGGCATCCTGAGCACAGTGTGTGCAGACAAGGCAGCAACTTGGGGCACTTGGCTTCGGCCTTGCAGCACTGGCAGCACAGGAACTGGAATTCCTCCTCCACGGTTTGCTGGGGGACCAGAGAGAGGCATGAAGTCTGGAGAAGACCCGGGAGTCCGTGCCTACCTGGCCACCTACCCCTGTGGGCTGGAGGCTCCCTCCATCCAGGGCTCCTGGGACCTCATATTTCATTCCACCTGGTCAGTCACTGAATGATGCCAAACCCTGGCTTATTGGCACCCCAGTCCCCATTTACTCAGGCCTTCCTGATCTCTGCCACAATTCAATGACTACCTACTTTCAATCAGACACACACTAAGATACAAGGATGAACAGGACATATTCCTGCCTTCAAAAAACTCAGTTTAGAAGGCAGTCACACTTAAGGACCGAAGTGTAAACCTCATATAAAATGCTTAACAGTACCTAGCACGTGAGAAGCTCTTCATAGATGTTAACTAGTATTGTTCAGAATACTAGTCTTAGTTATAATAATAAAAGTTACTGCAATACGGTGTCATTTGTGCTTTCCTGAAGAGGAGCAAAGGGCCTGGGAGAACACAGAGCAAGTGACCTCACATAGTTCCTTGTTGGGATGGGGGTGGGGGAGTTGTCCAGAACAGGCTAAGGCAAAGCTTCCTGGAGGAAGACCTAACATACCCCTTCTCTTGGTGGGGCAGGGAGGATATCCCAAGACAAGGATCTGGAATGCTTCCTGGAGGACAGACAACTTGAGCTGTGAGGCCTTGGCCAAGAGACTTCCGTCTGGGCCACAGTTTCCTTCCTCAGATTTGGAAACTTTAGATTTTCGTTATCCCACAACTGGGACATTACCCCTGGCTCCGGGCCAGTGCCAAAGGGCTACTCTCTGTCCCCCGCTAATCTGTGGTCCTTCAGCTGAGGTAGGAGTGAGGGGCAAGTCCACAGGGGTGGGCGGGAGAGCCCTATGACCCTCAGCTCTTGTCCCTGTGGGCGGGAGAGCCCTGTGACCCTCAGCACTTGTCCCTGCTCAATGGAGAAACCGCAGCTCAGAGAGGCTGCCCCAACTCGTCTCGGTCCCCTTTCTACTCTCCCCCACTGCTCTACCCCCTACCCCAGTCAGGAGGGTCAGGACCCTGGAGTCTGATCTTTCCTCTTTGTGCCACTCTTCAAAGTGCTTGGCCAGGATCCCCATTACACCCTCCTCCTCCCCGCCCCTATCCCCCACCAGAGCAAACCAACAAAGCCCAAACTCCATAATCCCCAAACCCAACAGTACCTCCGTGGGGCTGGGGCTGGGGCTGGGGCTGGGGCTGGGGCTGGGCTGGTGGTCCTCGAAGGGGGACTCCGGCGGCGGCATGGTGGGCAAGTCGGGCAGTGCGGGGTCCTTCTGAGGCCCCGAAGACCGGGCGGGTGCAGGCTCTTGCTGCATGGTCCCCAGCGCAGTTTCGATTCTCCGTTTGGTCTAGGAGGGCGGGAAGAGAAACTGAACGGAAGGCGTGCGCCAGAGACCTCTGAGCTGTCCAAAGGGAGGCGCTCGCTCAGGCCCGCCTCCCGAAAGGAAGTGAGACAGAGCCTGGGGGCGGTTCTAGGGGCGGAGAGGTAGACTGTGGGTTTTGAAGTGGCGCCTAGAGCCCGGGGGAGGGAGAAGGAGAGGAGCAGTTGCGCCACTGCCTTGCGGAAAGGGATGGAGACAGAGCTGACAGGGAGAGAAACAGCCTCCACCCCTGCCTTTGATCCTTTCATTCTGCTCACGCCGGCACAACTTTGTGCCAGCCTCCAGCTGGGAGCTGGGGACTGTTAAAGAAAATGCTGCCGCCCCCCTCTCCTCCCTCCCCGGTTTAAACTTAACTTTTTAAAAATATATATTTAATTTTATTTTTGGTGAAAATATACACAGGAAAACATACACCCATTCAACAATTTCTACATGTACAATTCAGTGACACTGGTGACATTCTTCACGTGTGTCGCCATTCTCCATATCTCTACCCAAATTATTTCACGACCATTAACTTAGACTCACTGCCCCTTACACTTCTCATCTATGCTTTAGCTACTGTTGTCAATTTGCTCTCCTACAGATAATTCTTTAAAAGAGCACAATGCTCAAGGCAAACATTCTTTACTAATCGAGCTAAACTGTTTGATGTAAAGATGAGTTCAGGGGATAGTTTCGGTGCAAGGTTTAAAGATTTTCTCAGGGCAGTAGAGTTGGGGGTTCCTCCATTCTCAATAGGTGCAGTAAATCTGGATTTCATAATAATTTGGAATTCTGTTTTACGTATTTTCCTTTTCTGATCCAGATCCATCTATTGAGTCTTTGGCCAAAACATTCAGTAATGGTAGCCAGGCACCATGCAGTTCTTCTGGTCTCATGGCAAAGGAGGTAGTAGGCAATTAGAGGCAATTAGACCTGCAGTTCAGTTTCTTCTCTGATACCTGGGTCTCTTTCTTCCTCTGCTGCTCAAGGTGAATAGAGGCCAATTGTCATAGTCTGGACGGCCACTAACAAGCTTTGATGGCCCCAGGCACTACTGGAAACACTAACAGGTAGAACCCAAAACAGAAAACCAAACCTGTTGCCATCTTGACGACTTATAGCGACCGCATAGGACAGAGTAGAACTAACTGCCCCATAGGGTTTCCAAGGAGCAGGTGGTGGATTCGAACTGCCACCTTTTGGTTAGCAGCCCAGCTCTTAACCACTGCACACCAGGGCTCCAAGAGGTAGAATAGAAACTCTAAAAACAATATTAGGCCAGTTGACTGGACTGTCGCACGAAACCATGACCCTAAACCTTTGAACCAAGAAAACTAATCCCATGAGGCGTTTGGTTGTACCTAATGGACTTAACTTTTAAACCTTTCCCAGAAACTAAAAACTCATGATAAAGACAGCTCTGGGAAAAGCTTAGATAGTTAGATAAGCCATAACTAGCCTCCAGAACGCAGACACGAAAACGTAACCTATACCTTCATTCAACAAATAAGTACTGGGCATCTGCTCACTTTTAGATAGCCCACCTCCTGCCAAGTAAGTGAAGGACAATCAGTCATTTTAAATTTCTCCTCTGGGAACTCCCCTAACAATCTGTATTGCCTAGAAGCTGCTCAAAACTGTGATGTCCCAAACTCACCTCTTTGGAGGGGTGCTCAGTCTTCGAAAACAGTGTTTTCTGCCTGATGAAACCTTTGAACTCTAACTGACTTATTGATCAGATTTGTATTTTGACAGGGCACAGAAAAGATCCACACATGACTCCTGCTTTTGAAGAACCCCAGATCTAGCCAAAAGCAGGCTGGGGAACAGTCTTGCATAGTGTTGGGACTGACTGGAAAGCAGATCCCTCAGCTGGGTCTTGAAAGAACAGAGAGAATTTGCCAGGGATTTAGGGATTGGGAGGGCACTTTAAGCAGAGAGAACAGTATGTGCAAGGCATGGAGTTGTGAAACAGAAGAGCCTGTTTGGAAACTAATTTTGGGTATTTTCAAATTTAATAGGGGACTTAGGAATAATGAGGCCAGAGGAGTGGGCTGGGGCGAGATCATAGCTAAGGAGATTGAACCATTTCAGTGGGTGATAGAGAATCAGTGAAGGGTTTGGAACTGGGAACAGAGCAATCAGCTGTTGCTTGTTGGGATAGTCACTCTGACAACCTAGGGGCAGGAAGTCTGGTCTAGGACAGTGGTTGTGGAATGCCAAAGAGGGGTCTGAGTCAGAGGCACTGGGAGGGAGGGCGCTGACTGAGATGAGTGGGACAGGATGATGCTGTGGATGACAGTTGGAAAGGCTAGTGAGTCTGAGGAAGGTGGTGGTGGTGGTGGGAGCCAGTCAGCAGGCATGAAGAGGGTGAAGAGAGAGCAGGATAGGTCTTGGCCAGCTGAGAATCATGCCAGACCCTCAGCTGGTGAGGGGAGGAGGAACACAATTTCAGGGGGCCTCGCTGGGCCAGTGCCCCTGGCTTGAAACTTCAAACCATCCCAACCACTGTGCTGAGCCCTGTGTACCCATTTCTGTTCTCAGTTCCAACACAGAACAGATTAGAAAGGATGGTGACAGGGTCTTGCTCTTGTAAAGCTTATAATCTGGGGTGCGTGCGGGGATAGAAGGGAGATGGTGGAAAGAGACCCAACTTGCCCAGAAACTGTGAGAACCCTCAGGAACCTTCCCTACCTTCCAGCCTGGTCAGTACCCCCAGGGTACCTACAATCAGGTCACCCTCTGAACACCAAACTAGGAAAAGCTAATGATGGTGGGCAGCCATCTGCAGAATAGTTCTAGAAGTGGGCTGAGGGGCTGAGGTGCCTGGGGAGGGAAGATAGGCATGTGGCCAAGACAAGAAAAACTTTATTCATTTCTTTGCTCCCTTTAGAGGACAGCCTGCTCCCAGCCAGCCCCAACACCCTGGCGGGAGTAAAGGCTTCTCACAGTAAACTCACCATTTACATTTGGGTTTTCTCAAGCTGTGGAGAGGCAAGTTACCTCTGGGTACCTGGATCAAGGGCATGGTGTTCGAGGATCTGCAGGACGGAGGGTCTCACTTCTGTGATACCTGGATGGCCTGCCCTCTGCATAGCTCTTTGCTATCCCCTCCTTCATAGCTCTGCTGTGCTCCCTGAGTCTGCACAGGAAATTTCTCTCTTTTTTGCCAAAGTTCAGGCCCTCCCGCCCCAGCTTGGACCGCAGTAACCTATACCTTCATTCAACAAATAAGTACTGGGCATCTGCTCTGTGCCAAGCCCAGCTTCCTGGGCTGTGGGGAGGCAAAGAGGAATCTTTTGCTGGCCATGCCTGCAGAAACCCTAAGTCTAGATAAGGGCACCACTCCAACATGCCTGAGGTCCCTTAGTGGTGCAAAACGGTTAGTATTGACTACTGACCTAAAGCTTGGCAGTTTGAATCCACCCAACGATGCCTCAGAAGAAAAGACTGGTGATCTGCTTCCCTAAAGACTAGAGCCAGGAAAGCCCCGTGGAGCAATTCTTTGTAACACGTGGGCTCACAACAATGGGTTTGGTTTTGTTTCCCCCCTTGTCGCGACCCCAGTGTGCGAGTTTGGAGAGGGAGGAAGCTGATAACAGCATTTTCTTGATTCTGAGGCAACTGGAATCTTGAAAACCACTTGCAAAGCCCCGCTTCCTCTCCCGCTCCTTTTCTAAGGCCAGGTAGGAGCAGGGAGGAAGAGAGAACCCCGTCCAACTTCCAGGAGCACAGAACCTCCCGCCCCATGGTCGTAGTTCGGTCCTCCGAGGGCAGGGGGCGCTGTGCGACGGCGGGAGCTGGGCCCGGCCTGCCTCCTCCTCCTGCGCCCTGGCCGCCGCTGGTGGCCGCGCAAGTGAAGCCGGAAGCGGCGGCCAGAGCCCAGGCCCGCGGCAGGGGCGGGGCATTGCAGGTCCGGCTGCTCTGGTCCCGCACCGCGCGGGTCGTGGCCACTGCTGCCTGTCAAGCGCCATGCTGGGCAGGTCCGGGTACCGGGCGCTGCCCTTGGGGGACTTTGACCGCTTCCAGCAGTCGAGCTTCGGCTTCCTGAGCTCGCAGAAGGGCTGCTTGTCCCCGGAACGGGGCGGCGTGGGGACGGGGGCCGGTGAGTGGCCGCCCCGCACTGCGGATCCGGGGGGAGCCTGCCGGCGCCCCTACTCCCAGACTCCATCCCCTCTCAGAAACCAGCTGGCCAGGCCCTCTCGCACCCTAAGAGGAGGGACCGAGAGGAGATTGCGCCGTTAGCTGGGGTGCTGGCGCTGATCCGCCCCCTCTGGGACTGTGGGGCTGCAGCCCTGGAGCCAGCGCAACTCTCTTATCTTCGAAAGCCATCGCCCACCATCCCGGCCCTTATCAGCCCTCTAGGCCTGAGCAGAGGTTTCAAGACGCCAGTTTGCACAGAAAAAAAAAAAACAAAAAATCGAGGTCTAGGCAGAGAAGTTTACCAGCACCCAAAGAGCACTTGGCTGCAGAGAAATAGCAAAAATCTTCACCCCAGAGGGCACTTTCTTATTTCCCGGTGAAGATGCACAGACGGAAAAAGGCAGACCCTCAGCAGTCTGTTGTGTCTGTTCTGAGCCTCTCTTGCTCCAAAGCCTTCCATGGTTCTCTTTGCCCGAAGGCCAGATCCCACACTCCTCAGCATGACAACAAAAGCCTGGCCCTCCTGTACTGACAGGTGCCCTTATCCAAGGGTTCCTTTTCTGCAGAGGCTTCCAGGGTCAGAGCCAGGCAGGAAATGGAGACTTAGTGTCCTGGGACTTGGAGAGCCGAGAGAACGTGGGGTTCTTAGAAAGATGAAGCAGAAGTACCGTTCTGTTTCCTGTGCAGGATTGGAAGGAGGGAAGAGCAGAGAGTAATCTCTTCCCAGAATGTGGGCCTGTCTCAACGCCACTTCATCCTGGGCTCCTGGTTCTCCTCCAGGGGCCAGGACCTCTGGCTCAAACGAGCCTCATCTTCCTGGTTCCCCATCTCCCACTTGAGCTGCTTGAAGTGAAGCATACATTTGATAGTCCTTAGGGCATTGGTGGTAGAATGCTTGCCTTCCGTGCCAAAGACCTGGGATCGATGCCTGCCCAGTGCACCTCATGTGCAGCCATGACTCATCTGTCAGTGGAGACTTGTGTGTCGCTGTGATGCTGAACAGGTTTCAGCAGAGCTTCGGGACTGGGCAGCATTTAGTTCTATTGTGCGTGGGGTTGCCTAGCAGCTAACAACAAGGGCATTAAATAGGGTGAGGAATAGTGAGCTGGAAAAGAACACCTCAGCCCCTATTCAATGCTCCATTAATGCTTTATCCCTTTAAGCTAAGACATTATTTTCAGAAGGACTCCTGGTAGGAGAGGAGGAGTCTGTTAAGCCAGCTACGTTCATTTCAACCCAGCTCTGTTCCAGGTATGAGTAGGCAACATAAATCTGACGAGGAGGCTGACCCCTGCTCGGTCCAACAAGGGGAGCATCATGTAGATTGGATATTCAGATTCAGTGGCTGATGCCTAGCAGAGCATAGGGCCTTGTGGGAGCAGGACTCAGAACAGGCTAGTTTTGAACTGTGGGAGGTGAACAGTCCTTAACTAGTACCTGCCCAAAGGGACGGGCACTGAGAATGAAGGAGCCTTTGAAAGGGGAGGTGGGCGAAAGATACACTTGACCAGGTTTCTGCTGTCCTGCCAGACCCAGCTGCTATTCCTTGACTGCCTCTGCTCTCCCTCCAGATGTGCCCCAAAGCTGGCCCTCCTGCCTCTGCCACGGTCTCATCAGTTTCCTGGGGTTCTTGCTCCTGTTGCTCACCTTCCCTGTTTCTGGATGGTTTGCCCTGAAGGTAAGACTGCCTGGGTCAGAGTGGTTGGGCCGCACTGAGAGCTTTGCCACTGATGAGTGCATCCCCTATCTTCTGCCCCCTTCCCTAAATAATGTATTACCCCACCTCTGTGAAACGAGCTGGGCAAGGATTGTTCATGCCCATCTGCCAGATGAGAAAGCAGAGGCTCAGACCTGTCCAAAGTCATCCAGTAAGTGGTAGAATAAGTCTTCTCAAACTGCCAAGTCTTGGAACCTAGACACTGGCTTGAAGGTACACACAGATATCTTTGCTAAATGTTCTACCCTTTGGGTCAGGCTAAATTAGAAATGAGACTAACTTGGCCCAGGAAGTAATGAGTAACAGGCCTCGTTTTCAATAAGGGGCAGTATAGACAGGAAAAGGATGAACAATTCAGGTGTAACGATGGACTCAACATACCAATGATCATGAAGATGACACAGGACTGGGTTATGTTTTGTTCTGTTGTACATAAGGCACCATGAGTCAGAACTGACTTAACGGCAACTAACAAGTTGAAGATCAACCGAAAGCTGCAGTGAAGCTGGGAGCTGGGGCCGGCCTTGTCCTTTGTGTGGCCCTAGGCAACAGTCAGCTTTGTGAGAAAGCTTCTGGGCTTGGTGTGGTCTGGAAGGGAGTCCTTAGAAAGCTCTAGATCCTAGTTCTAAAACTGCCACTGAAACAAATGCTGTGTGCCCTTGGGAAAGTCACTTTGCATCTCTAGACCTCCATTTCTCAGTGTGGACATATCTGCTTTTTGAAGGCTCCAGGGACGAGAAGCTGGCAAAGGCCTTTGCTCGAGGGTGCTCATAGAGCATTCCAGCCTTCCCCCTAACTAATCCAAGGGCAGACAGTTTCCTGATATGAGTCATGTCTAGTTTCAGACCACAGTGGTGAAACGTTTCTCTGAGGATCAAGTCAATACAGTGTGGTGGTTGAGAGCATGGCCTTTGGAGTCATTCAAGACTGAATTCAGATCTTGCCTATTTTACTTAGTGGCTGTGTGATTTTTGAGCACGTCACTTAACCTCTCTGAGCTTTTGGTTTTCTCATCTACAAAACAGGTAAGGATGTTTAACTCTGACCAAGGCGAGGAAGAGAGGGTGAGGGAGGAACCTGGGCAGAAGTCCTTGGCCGGCCTAGGCTCACCATTTTCAATCCTTTCCCTTGCCATTGTGGACAGATCGTGCCCACCTACGAGCGGATGATCGTGTTCCGGCTGGGCCGGATCCGTACCCCCCAGGGGCCTGGCATGGTCCTGCTCCTGCCCTTCATTGACTCCTTTCAGAGGGTGGATCTGAGGACACGAGCCTTCAATGTCCCTCCCTGCAAGGTGAGGGCCTTCTCAGCTGCCCTGGACAGAGGGCGTGGGGGCCTGCACAGTGGACCATGAGCACCAGGCCCTGGGCTTACGAGTAACCATCCGGGACGGGGAGGAAGAGACCAGAGAAATGAGGATGGAGCTTGAGAGGGCATCCTTGCTGCACACACCTAACCCCAGGCAATTGGGAACACCATTTTGCCTTTGAGGAGCTAGCTGCCAGGCGGGTGGGTCAGGCAGGGTGGCCCCAGGGGCCTGCCGTCCCTGCAGCCCCAGCCCTTTGGCCCAGCCCTTGATTGTCTCTCCTGTTTCACGGCCTCCTCCAACAGCTGGCCTCTAAGGACGGGGCTATGCTGTCCGTGGGGGCTGACATCCAGTTCCGCATCTGGGACCCGGTGCTCTCGGTGATGACCGTGAAGGACCTGAACACGGCCACGCGCATGATGGCCCAGAACGCGATGACCAAGGCCCTGCTGAAGAGGCCGCTGTGGGAGATCCAGCTGGAGAAGCTCAAGATCAGTGACCAGCTCCTGGTAGGCAACCCAGCGCCTCCTCTTCCCCAGGTCACTTTGCACAAATTACCAGATGGCTCTGGGCCTCAGTTTACCACACGTCCAGTGAGTGTAATATCCTTTGAAGAGCCAGTGGGACTATATGTTGAGGAATGGCAGGTGGGCATAGGGCACAGCGATCTTGGCAAGCACTCCTGAGAAGTGAAGGCACCCTGAGGGGGGAAGTGGCCTGGATAGAAATTTCGAGGTCCTGCCTCTGACTGCTGAGGCTTTACCCATCACTGGTCTCCTGGGCCCAGTGGTTGCCTGACAACACTGGGCCTCAGGGGCCCCATGAAGTCCCCATTGCCCAGGACTGACTCACAGCAGGCAGGTGGGTAAAAGAGCAGGTAGGAAATTCCTCGCTCCACAACGCAGCCTCCTGGGCGTGTACTTTTTTTGTGTGTTGTTTCCCTTGTTCTGAACAGAACAAAGGGGCCTGGGTATATTTGAACACTTCCTGCACTTCTCCATGTGTGAGAGAGTTTATCTACACTGAAATAAGCCACTTTAAATCATTTCTGCAAGAAGATGGGGTAGAAGTAACTGCACACACGGTGGCGTGGCCCCTTGCGCCTCCTGCCAGGTCTGACTGGGTAATGTGAAGTTTTCCCTCGTTCCCTTCGGCTCTGCTTTCCCCCACGGGACTTAGGGTTAGAGGACGGGATGGGGAGTGGAGGTCCCCATGCCTTCAGGAAGTAAATTGGCAAACAACCAGCCAGGTAAAATTCCCCAGAAAATAATATCCATGATAGCAACAATAGCTCCCCGGTACATTTCGTAGTTTAAAAAGTCTTCTTGCCTGCCCCAGTGTATCTCAGCTTCACATCTTCGCTGCAGGAGGGCAGGTATTACTGCTTTATTTTGGAGGGAGGAAACAGAAATGTCTTGACTTGCCTCTAAAAGCCCTTCAAATGCATCTACATCTGTGCCATTTCTCCTGCCTCATTAGAGGCACCCCAGTTCCTCAGTGTGAGGCTCATCCCTGCACCAGGCAGTGCTCTGGTCCCAGCTTCTCTGGCCAGGGCTCAGTTCCCTCCCATGCTTGTCTTCTCTCTCCCTTTCCCTCTCCTTTCTGCTCCCTTTGCCCGGTCCCCTGCAGCTCTCACTGCCTCTCTCCCCTTTCCCTTGGAAGGCCTCCATCTCTCCCCTCCCATCTACCCACCCCGCATCTTGAGAAACCTCTGGCCGACATCGTGGCAGCCTCTCTCTTGCCAGCCCAGTGGGTACCTCTCAGTCCTCTCTAGGGGAATGCCCAGGAAGCAGATCAGAAACTGGATGTCCCTAACTCCCCCTGCTCGCCCCCATCCCACATCCAGGCAGCTGATGAGCCTAGTGGTTCCATTTCTCTCGTATCTTGCTGTGGCTTAAAGTTGAACAGAATTTTGTGCCTCCCCTGGTGTATCTTGGTTTCACAGCCACCACTCTGCCGGATACAGATCTGCATTATTCCTCACCTGCCATTTGAAATAATATCTCACCTGGTCTCCCTGTCTCCCCCTGCAGCCCCTCCAGTCCAGTGTCCACCGGTAGCCAGGAGGATCTTTCCAAAAAGTGGGTCTGCCTTGTCGCCTCCCTGCTTAAACTCTGAGACTCCTTGTTGCCTGAGAATAAGTCCAAGTTAGCGGGCACAGCCCTGCCTCTCACCCTCAGCTCTCTCTAGCCACCCAGCCTGCACTTGAGGGCCCAGCTCAGTGAAACTATGGTTACTCGCAGTTCCTGGAACATGTCAGGTTCTCCTGTCTTGGCTTTGCACATGCCGTTCCCACTGCCTGGAAGGGTCCTCCTTCTCCTTATGCCCTTTCACTGAATAATTCTTTCTCTTCTTGGCGTCACTCCCCATCCCTGTCCCAGGCTCCCTGGCCCTCCAGCATGGCCAGGCCCCCTCCCGGGTACCCACCCCTCCCTCCTGTCTAGGCACTCACTGCAGCTGGGTTGTAGTTGCCCTCTGCCTGCGTTCCCAGGCTGAGAGCTCTCCAAAGGCAGGCGTGGGCCTCACCCGCTTCCGTGCCCCCACCTGGCCATACCGGCCTGCCTAAAGGAGGTGCTCGGGGAAGGTGTAATGAAGGCACCCTGTTTCTCCCCACACTTCCCTCCAGCTGGAGATCAACGACGTGACCAGGGCCTGGGGGCTGGAGGTAGACCGCGTGGAGCTGGCAGTAGAGGCCGTGCTCCAGCCGCCCCAGGACAGCCCGGCCAGGTCCAGCCTGGACAGCACCCTCCAGCAGCTGGCCCTCCACTTCCTGGGAGGAGGCGTGTCCTCAGTGGCAGGAGGTGCCGTTCCCCCAGGGCCAGGTGAGAAGCCCTGGGAGGCGGGTAGGGGAGAGGAGGCTGCTGTCCACGTATCTGGGCTGAGAGGAGAAATGGAGACTTTTGTGGGGAGAGGGGTGTTTTGTGGGAGGTTGGTGCCAGCCAGGGCTTCTCTAGCCCAAACAGCACCTTTGATGGAGACAGAAAAAGGCATCTAGTCTGGGCATATGGGGCCTTGCCCCAGAGCACTCAGCTTGGCGAGCAGAGCACAGCACAGGCTGCACTTGGCCGCTTGCTCCCGTAACCAGGCACCCTTGTGCAGTGCACACCCTGCACAGCTGTTCAGGCAGCCCTGATGCTAGAGGGGACCAGAGCTAAGGCAGTGAGTAGAGTCCAGGTGTCTGGGAGTGTATGAACGCCTTTGGGAGCCCCCATGGGAGGAGGTGATAGGCCCCAGAGGGAAGCTGGAAAGTGAGTTTTACACCCAAAGCTGGAGTAGCTTGAACTGGGTGGGGCATTAGGGCTACAGCCTCAGGGGAGGTTTCTTAGCAGGGGGGAGGAAGTTGACAGAGGCCTGAAGGGGATAGGAGGGGAACTGTGCACCGAGGTGCTGAGGCCATGCTGCCCTGGCCTTGGCAGCACACTGACTTTTGCCCCCTCCTCTCTGTCTACCTCCCCGGCAGACACCTTGGAGATGGTGAGTGAAGTTGAGCCGCCTGCCCCACACGTCAGTGCTGGGCCCAGCCCGAAGCAGCCTGTGGCCGAGGGGCTGCTGACTGCTCTGCAGCCCTTCCTGTCGGAGGCCTTGGTCAGCCAGGTCGGAGCCTGCTACCAGTTCAACGTTGTCGTGCCCGCTGGCACCCAGAGCATTTACTTCCTGGACCTCACCACAGGTGCCGTGGCCTGCCTGCCCTTCCTTCCCACCCAGGTTGCTCGTAGGCCCCCACCCCTAGTGGCCCTCTTTTAGGCCGTCTCCTACTCCTGCCAGCAGTTTAGGGTGAACTCACGGCGGTCTGGGGCTCAGACGCCATTTTCAGACAATGATTATCCAGGCAGACCCCCACCGTCAGCTGACAGTTCAGATGGCCGGGCTTCTCACACCAAGAGGCTGTACATGCTGTGGCCTCCTGTGTGCCAGGCACTGTGTGGAGCACTTTTTGTGCCTTATCTCATCTGCTTCTTATCGTGATCCTGTGATTTAGGGATTGCCATCATCCCCATTTCACAGATCAGGAAACTGAGGCTCTGAGCAGCCACTTAGCCAACAGGACTCGAACCCAGGGTGTTAGAACTTGAACTCTTAACCACTGCTCTCCACTTCTCCCAGTGGAACATGATAACTCTGTGGTTCAGCAGTTCTGAGACTGATGGAGGGAAGGCTTTTTGTAATGGGGATAAGTTTCATTTTACAGAGTAGATCAGCAGGGGAATTCAGCAACACCCTTCCCCCATCCCTGTAATCACCCCGTAATGCTCCATTTTCTTTCCCTCGCAGGACGAGGGAGAGTGGGACGTGGGGTGCCTGAGAGCATCCCCGATGTGGTGGTGGAGATGGCCGAGGAGGACCTGCGGGCCCTGCTGTGCAGGGAGCTGCGGCCCCTGGGGGCCTACATGAGCGGGCGGCTGAAGGTGAAGGGTGACCTGGCTGTAGCCATGAAGCTGGAGGCTGTCCTCAGGGCCCTGAAGTAGCAGCAGCCTTGGCTGGCCGCCCATAGCCCAGCCCCGAGCTTGGCACCAAGCCAGGACGGCCTCTTGGAGGAGGAGGCGGCACTGTTGATGCACCTTGGGGAGTCGAGGCTCTCCAGCATTTCAGGCCCAGCCTGGAGCCAATGGACGGAGGCTGGGAGAGGCCAAGCCAGGCTGTCCTGCCCCTCTCACCTGCAGCACTGCTTCTCTGGACAAGCCTTTGCCCATCGCCTGAGCTGGGTGCACCATGTGGATGTGCCTGCCCTGCTCTGCTCTCCACCTGGCTGGGAAGGCAGGACCACCGAAACGGCCTGGCAGCAGCTGCTTCACCCTTGTATGAGGGGCCAGAGTGTGTGGCCCTGGCTCTGAATCCTGGGGGAGCTTGGAAGGAGAGGCGGGGGGGGGATGGGAGGGGAGAAGGCAGGCAGCCACCAAGAAGAGCTCACTGCAGTGGGTGGCACCTCGGGATCTGGGCTGGGCCTGCCTTCCTGGGTACAGTCCAGGCCCAGGCTAGTTTGGGGGGTGGAGATGGGAGAGAGCAGGGCCTGCCTCCCGGCCCCTGCCCTGCTCCTGAAGATGATGTGACTCATGGACTGGCCGTCTTGCATGCGTGATGGGCTGGGACCCAGGGCAGCATGAAGGGGAGCCCTGCTGTCCTGTGCTTCTTGCCAGAGGTCTGAAAACCTACAAAACAAATAAATGTGTTCACAATCAGAAGAGAGAAGGAGCGGGGACTGGGTGTGATGGGAGTGGGCAATGCCCCTACTACAGGGCCAGGGGGCTCCAGATCACCCCTGCTGTGCCCTTCCCTGCTGAGTGTCTCCAAGTGTTGACCCCTCCCGCAGGCAGAAGGGCGAGACAAGGGTCACTTTGTTGTCCCTCTTTATGGTGGAGGTACACGTTTACCAGAGGAAAGGGGCGTGAGTGGGTCAGAACTGGGCCCCCAAACACATGGACCTAATGAGGGGCAGGGTGGGGGGCCCATCACCTTAAGGAGAGGGGTTGGACTGTGACCATCCTCTCCTCCTGTCCTACCCAGAGTCACTGCCTGTTTCTCCACGGGCTGAAGGGGTGCACGCAAACTGGCAGTGAGGCCTGGCCCCAGGAACCCAGTGGTTTTCTGCGCTGGTGCTCCAGCCCCAACCCCAGGGGCCCCAGAAATGGGCCTCCGACTTCTCTAGTCTTAATGAAGCTTACTTCCTGGAGAGTATCGTGGAAAAAACAGACAAAAATCAGAGCTAAATGAGCGTCCCCTTTGAGGAACAAGCACAGCTTGTCCTCTGGCATCAGGCCTGGCCCTCCTGGGGCATGCTCCCCCTTCTTCTGGGTCAGGCTGGTCCAGCTTTCCCTTCTGTTCCAGCCAGCGCCCAGCGTTGTCTCTTCCCGCCTCCTGCGCATCCTCCACAGTGCCTGAGGCACTTCCCTAAAGCCCAGCACAGACCTCACAGCCATGGGGATTCAGGTTTCAGCTCTAGGGCGCCCTCCCCCCAAACCTGGAGCATCTACAGGCCTCCTCTCCTGGCCCTGAGGCTTTCCAGCTGGGGCTATCCTGCCCTCCAACCCTTACCAGCCCCTTTCAGCTGGGACTAAGCCTTCCCTCCAATCCCCAGCAGCCACACTCCCACGCCCCTTGAGGCCCAGTGGGGATGGCAATGCTTGGTCCCTATGCGTTACTGTCCCTAGTGTTTGTGCCTGCCTTCCCTGAGGGACCATGTGCTGCGCGAGTGAGCGAGTCATGTATCCCCTCCATCGCTCTGCACACAGTGCATGCAGCATTAACGGGGAAGGCCCACGGATCCTCACCATGAAAGCTGCACCTTGGTCTGAAGGTAGCACTTGCCGCTCCGGCCGGGCTGGGGGAGACGGGAATGGTGAGATCACAATTTAAGGGAAACTGAAACTCCTTCTGATTTCCTCTGTGGGCCTGGGAAGAGCAACAGAACATTTAGGGGAAACTGAAACATGTCTAGGCATCTGTGTGGGTGGTGGTACAGTGGTTAAGCGTTTGGCAGCTAACCAAAATGCCAGCAGTTTGAATCCACTAGCCGCTCCTTGGAAACCCTGTGGGGCAGATCTACTCTGCTCTATAGGGAATCAACCTGAAGGCAACGGGTTTAGTTTTGGTTTGGTGTGGGTGGACAACAGGGCCTGCCTGCCCAAGGTTAATACGGGGTGGGGGAGTGGGAGCGGGGAGTTCATTTCTTGGCTGAGGCAACAGTCCGGGGGAAGGGAGCCCACAGGCTCAAGGGCCCTGGGCTAAGGAGGACTAAGCAGACCTGGCAGTCCACAAAGGGTGAGGACTGCCATGGATGGAGGGAGGATGAAGAGGGAGGATGAGGGTGTGTGTCAATCACAGGAGTCTTCCTGGAGGAGGTGATGCCTGAGACTTGCAGCTAAGTGAGCCATGAGAGAAGAGAAAGGGAAAGATAGTCAGCCAAAGGGGAAGGCCCCTGCAAGGGTACAGACGGAAGAGGTACCTGGGCACTTCATTTTGGGGAACTGGAACCTAAAGTATGAGGAGGATGTGGGCAGGGATTTTAGGGGTGGGTTAAAAATAGTGGCTGTTATTGTAGTTGAATATGTCCCTTTATTGGACTAGTTGCTGTCTCTATAGATTTTTTCCTTAAAACAACCTAATGAATAATATTTTTTAAAAAAATGATTACAATTATACTATGTTGATGTGTTAATATACATTAATATTATTTTGGTGTTATTTTAAAATAGTTATTTAACTTTTGAATAGCTAATACATTCACATGGCCCAAAAAATTTTAAAAGATTAAAAAGGCACAAAGAAAATTATCCCTCACATTCCTGACCCCATCCACATACTTCCCACACCTTCCTCCAAACAGGCACCCCCTGCTATTAGTTTCTTGGTTTTTTGGGTTTTTTTAATACATTATCTTAGGCTGGGTTCTCTAGAGAAGCAAAACCAGTGAAGCGCCGCTCTCTGTCTCAGTTATTTAGTGCTGCTATAACACAAATACCACAAGTGGGTGGTTTTAACAAAGAGAAATTTGTTCTCTCACAGTCTAGGAGGTTAGAAGTCCGAATTCAGAGTGCCAGCTCCAGGGGAAGGCTTTCTCTCTCTGTCAGCTCTGGGGGAAGTTCCTTGTCATCAATCTTACCGTGATCTAGGAGCTTCTCAGCACAGGGACCCCAGGTCCAAAGGACACACTGTTCTCCTGGCTCTTGTTTCTTGGTGATATGAGGTCCCCTGTCTCTGCTCACTCCTCTGTTTTATATTTCAAAAAAGGTTGATTGAAGACACAACCTAATCTTGTAGATTGAGTCCTGCCTCATTAACATAACTGCCTTTAATCCTGCCTCATTAACATCATAGAGGCATGATTTATAACGCATAGGGAAGTCACATCAGATGACAAAATAGTGGACAATCACACAATACTGGGAAACATGGCCTAGTTAAGTTGACACACAGTTTTGGGGGACACATTTCAATCCATAACACTGTCTATAGATAGGTGCGTGTATGTGTATATATGTATACCTAAATACATATGTAGCAAGACAGAGATTTATATCAAGGAAATGGCTCACATAGTTGTAGAGGTTGGAAAGTCCGAAATCTGTGGGTCAGGCTGGAGGCTTCTCCTGACTCATGTAGCTGCAGGGTCTGGTGAACACAAGATTGGCAAGTCAGTTGCTAGCTCAAGTCCTAAGGTCACATGAACAGGAGCCAGCTGCAGGATCCAGAGCAAGCAAAAGCCCGCAAGCCTTGCCAGAAATTCCACCTATATTGGATGCAGGCCATACCCCCAGGGAAACTCCCTTTCAGCTAATTGGCTACTCACAGCAGATCCCTTCCTGAAAGTGATCAAATTATTATATGATAGACAAACTACATCATAACTGCCAAACCAC
The DNA here is from genome assembly GCF_000243295.1 of Trichechus manatus latirostris. Classification (NCBI taxonomy): domain Eukaryota; kingdom Metazoa; phylum Chordata; class Mammalia; order Sirenia; family Trichechidae; genus Trichechus; species Trichechus manatus. Next base: position 19,454,688 of record NW_004443966.1, on the reverse strand, counting down.
TGAGAATCATGGCCCAGCCAAGCTGAAACACAACCCTAACAATCACATGTATATAAGAAAATCCAAATATATATATATCCTGGTTTTTCTTTTTTGCACAACAAATGACAACATAGCAAACACCAAGTTCTGCAAGTTCTGTGAATTTGTTCACATAACGCTACATCTTGAAGACATGTTGTTGTTAGGTGCCATTGAGTCGGTTCTGACTCATAGTGACCCTGGGCCATCCTCACAATCGTTATGCTTGAGCCCATTATTGCAGACACTGTGTCAATCCATCTTGTTGACGGCCTTCCTCTTTTTCACTGACCCTCTACTTTACTAAGCATGATGTCCTTCTCCAGGGACTGATCCCTCCTGATAACACGTCCAAAGTATGTGAGACGTAGTCTCACCATCCTTGCTTCTAAGGAGCATTCTGGTTGTACTTCTTCCAAGACGGATTTCTTGAAGATGTAGGCTTTCCCTATTCTTTGTTCTTGTTAGTTGCCATCAAGTTGATTCCATCTCATGGCGACCATGTGTGCAGAGTACAACTGCTCCATAGGGTTTTCAAGGCTGAGACCTTTCAGAAGCAGATCTCCAGACCTGTCTTCTGAGGAGCCTCTGGCTGCATTTGAACTGCCAACCTTTCAGCTAGTAGTTGAAGGCTTAACCGTTTGTGTCACCAGGAACGCCACAGAACGGTGCCTGGAACATAGTGAAGGCTCAGTAAATGTCAGCTACACAAGTGACAGCAAGCACCACCCAAACTATAGGGAAATGAGACAAACCATGAGACGATGTATAAGCCATGGACTTTGTCCTAGAGGGCAGTAGAAGTCATTGACAGGAAACTTTGATTATTGTTACATGTATTTGATCACAATTTAAAAAAAAGAAAAGGGAAGTAGCAGACTTCAACTTCTTTTTGGGATGTAGAATGCCACAGAAGAACCTCACTCCATTCTAACAACAAGAAAAAGCCAGATAATCTGCGAAACCGTAATTTCTTCAACCCATCAGAGAGCTGAGGTCATAAGGCAACCACGAGAAAGGAATCCAAAGAGCGACAAGCTCCTTCTTCAAGGAGAGACAGGACACAAACTGTTTTGCCTTTGACAGAGCACGAGGAGGGCAGGAGGGAGTTGGCACTCACTGCTCTGCTCTTTTTCCCTGGGTGTGCAAGAGGAAGACTGGAGGCAGAGCAGGAGCCTGGAGAAAGCCCCCTGGTGGCACAGACAAGCAAGAGGTGATTGGCTGCTGTTTGCAGGCAGGAAATACCACCCACTTCCCGGAGGACTGTTCTCTCAGACAAAGCAAAAACCTTAAGTCACTGGGGACGGGACAGCAAGCTCTCTAGTCCCAGGATTGTTGTTGTTAGGTACCCTTGAGTTGGTTGGAGTCGGTTCTGACTCCTGGCGACCCCATGTATGCAGAGTAGAACTGCTCCCTAGGATTTTTCCAGGCTGTGACCTTTTGTAAGCAGATCACCAGGCCTATCTTCCGAGGAGCCTCTGGGTGGGTTTGAACCACAGCCTATCTGCTAGTTGTTGGGCTTAACCGTTCGCACCACCCACACAGTATTCCACTGTATGGATGTATCAATTTATTTAACTTGTCCTGTTTTGATGGACGTGTAAATTATTTTTCGTGTTTTGCTATTTCAAACAATGTTGTGATGAATAACCTCTAACATATGTTATTTCACCTGTGCTTGAGTTTATTTCTAGGATAAAATCCTAGAAGAGGAATTGCTGGGTCAAAGCATGGGTAATTTTGTAAATATTGCCAGAATGCCCTCTTTGGGGGTTATACCACTTACATTCCCATCGTCAGTGATTGAAAGTCTTTATTTCCTCATAGCCATGCCAACACCGTGTGTTATTAAACTTTGGGAATTTTTGACAATCTGATAAGTGAAAAATTGCATCTCAGTGTAGTTTTTTTTGCTTATTGTTCAATTATTTATTGCTTTTGAAGTTCCAGCAAACCACACAGTTTTTGCTGTCTTCCTCCAGCATTTACTTTTTTAAAAAAAATCAACTTTATTGAGGTATAAATTTACGTACAATAAAGTTATCTGTTCTAAGTGTATTGTTTGATAATTTTTGACAAATGTGTCCACCTACGTAACCACTATTCATAAGCAAGAGTATAGAACATTTCCATCAACTCACAAAATTTCCTCCTGTCCCTTCCCAGTCAATCCTCACATGCCTCAAGCGACCAGTGATTTGCTTTCTGTAACTACTGATTACATTTCCCTTTTCTAGAATTTCAAGTCAGTGAAATCATATAGTATGAACTGTTTGATGTCTCTTCTTTCTCTTACTGTAGTATTTTTAAGAGTCATCACTGTTATGAGTATCAGTAGTTTGTTCCTTTTTATTGCTGAGTAGTCTTCCTTTGTATAGATAGACCCACAATTTATTTATTCATCTGTTGTTGATGGACATTTGAGTAGTTTCCAGTTTTGAGTTATTTAATAAAGCTGTGAACATCTGAGTACAAGTCTTCCGATGAACATATGCTTTCATGTGGGTAAATACCTAGGAGTGGGATTGCTGGATCGAACCCCTATCCAACCAATTTCCAAAGCGGTTGTAACATTTAGATTCCTATGAGAGTTTCAGTAGTCCATATCCTTGCCAACACTTAGTGTTGTCAGTCTTTTTAATTTTAAATACTGTAGCGAGTGTGATTGATTACATTGCACATAGGGTCACTATGAGCCGGAATCCACTTGATGGCAATGGGTTTGGGGTTTTTTTTTTTGGTTGTCTTTTGAAGGCAGAAGTTTTTAATTTTGATGAAGCCCAATTTATAATTTCTTAAATGGTTGCAGTTTTTGTGCCTTGTCTAGGAAATCTTTGCCCATCCTAAAGTCTTGAAATTTTTCTCCCATGTTTTTCTAAAAGTCTATAGTTCCGGCTTTTGGTCTATGATCCATTTTGAGTTAATTTTTGTGTATGGTATGAGGTAAAGGCCAAGGTTCCTTTTTTCCCCATGTGGATATCCGATTGTTCCAGAAAATAGCTTTCTCCATTTAATTACCTTGACACCTTTTAATTTGCACTTCTCTTATTTTGAGTAAGGTTGAGCATTTTTGTAATAAGTTTAAGAACCATCGTGTTTCCTTTTCTGTGAACTGTCGTTTTATCTATTTTTCTAGTGTTGGTATTTTTATTTTGTTTTTGACATCTAGAAGCTCTTTAAATATTAGGATAATTAAGCTGGTTTTTTTGGTTATATTTGTTGGAAATTTTTTTAAATCCAATTTGTTGTTTATATTTGCACTTGGCTTATATTTTCCCTGTGATTTTTTTAAATGTATTTGAATTTATAAATCTTTTATTTTATGACTTCTAGATTTTGAGACATAATAAGAAAAAAACTCCATTCTGAATTCCTGTACTCACTTTATTTCATTTTTTTACATGTAAATTTTTGACCCGTTTGGAATTTGAGTTATAGCGTAAAGTATCAAATATGCCCCCCCCCCCCATTTCTTCAACATCGTGTATTTTCGTTTGTATTTGGGTCTATATCTGGGCTTTCTGTTGTGTTTCACTGCGCTAATGTTTATCCATGTTTTAGGACCACTTTGTTTTGATTATTGAGACTTCATAAAATGTTTAATATCTGTAGGGTCAGTTCTCTTTAATGCTATTTAAGAAAGTTTTCCTGTTTATTATTTTTTAAAAAAAATGTTAGAATCATCCAGTCTAAAAAAATTGTTGGTATCTGTCCTAGTTATCTAGTGCTGCTACAACAGAAATACCACAGGCGGATGGCTTTAACAAAGAAAAATTTATTCTCTCACAGTTTAGGAGGCTAGAAGTCCGAATTCAGGGCTCCAGCTCCAGGCGAAGCTTTCTCTCCTGTTGGCTCCGGGGGAAGGTCCTTGTCATCAATTTTCCCCTGGTCTAGAAGCTTCCTAGCGCAGGGAACCCAGGTCCAAAGGATGCGCTCTGGGCATGCCACAGCAGTGAAAACAAAGCCAGCATCATCTCTGAGGAGGCTGGTTCCCTGGTCTGCTGGTTCCCTGGTCTGCTGTTTCCCTGAAGGGACCCACGGATGCCCAGTCGTGAGCTTGTGGTGCCATCTAGTGGCTATTTGGGGAATAGTCGGTTTCCTCGTTGCTGACATACCTTTCAAGGGCCAGGAAGGGTCCTAGGGGGCGATGGAGCTGGGACAGTGGAGCGATAGTGAAGGGGAGCAGCCAGAGCCTAAGCCCCAGGCACTGGACTGCTCATCTTGCCTGACTGTTCCATATACATTCACGTACACACAAACATCCCTGTGTGTACCTAGGTCCAGGGTAGGCTTGGCTGAAGGAGGAAGGTGGGAAGGAGGGGGCAGGGGTGGGAGGGATTGGCCTGGAGAAATTGTGGGAGGTTGACTAGTGTGACCAGGACACTGTAGATCATGCGGTTCAGTCTGTAAAATGGGGCTAGTTATATGAATGGCTATTTTAAGTCTAGGCTGTCTCTAAGCAGCCCTTGTGGCGCCATGGTTGAGCACTCAGCTGCTAACTGAAAGGTTGGTGGTTTGAACCCACTCAGAGGCACCTCCAAAGAAAGGGCTGGCGATCTGCTTCTGAAAGGTCACAGCCATGAAAATTCTATGGAGCCCAAGTTCTACCCTGCAGACATGGGGTCGGCAACTGGTTTAGGAGGAGGTGCTTTTACTTTCGGAGGCTCCTCCCTCATCAAATATTAAAGTGCACAGAATTATTACAGTAACTATATCATTTTACTGTACAATAATATGAAGTGATTTTTTTTTAAATTTTGGCTTGGAAATTATATGACTACACACAATTCACTTACAGTATAATTATCCAAGATTTCTCAGCAGTCCTTGGACACTCATTTGTATTCTTAAAGTGTTCACGGAGTTAAAAAAAAACTAATCTACCAATTCTTTTCGAATGTAATGAAATTCTTATGAACACTACATTTAATAATTAAAGAAGTTGACATAGAGTTAATGACATAAATTAACAAACATTGACATTTTCTAGACATTTGATTGAGCATTTATTAATTTGGATTATTTTGTAGTTTTTTATTTTAGAACTAAGGTTTTTTTCAGGTCTTAAACATTTATGTAAGTCCCTGAAAATCTTGAGGACTCTGGGTACTGTGCCCCTTGGGTCTACCTTACCTGAAAGATAAGTAGCCCTTCTAACACCTACCCCATAGGAGAGCTATAAAGAATAAAAGGGGGATAATATATGAAAACGGTTAAGAACGAGGCTGCTAACTGAAAGGCTGGAGGTTCAAACCCACCCAGCCTCCAGGGAGAAAGACCTGGTGATCTGCTTCCATAAAGATGACAGCCAAGAAAGCCTTATGGAGCATTTCTGCTCTGTCACGTGGGGTAACTATGAGTTGAAATCGACTCAGCGGCACCTAACAACAACAAGAATGTACGAAAGCATTTAGCGTCGGGCCTGGGTAAACTCTGAAGTACTCAATAAAAGGTAGTTGTTGTTCTTAGTTAGTTGCGTCGACCCCATGTGCACAGAGTAGAACAGAGCCCCGTCAGCCTTTTCAAGGCTGTGACCTTTCAGAGGCAAATTTCCAGGCCTGTCTTCCGAGGCACCTCTGGATATGTTCAAACTGCCAACCTTTCAGCTAGTAGTCGAGCACTTAAACGTTTGTGCCACCCGGGGCTCCTAAAAGGTAGTCGTTGTTATTAAATATGCCTGCACACAAATACTCGCCTATTTATTCATTCAAACATTTTATTAGGCACACACTATGGGCTAGTTAGAGCAATGTTCTAGATGCTGGGGATCTGGTGGTGAATAAGACCAACCACGACCCCCGTCCTTGTTGAATGTACATTCTAGTTGAGAGAGCTCGACATAAACAATAGACATTAAAAATAAAAGTCATTCAGTATGTTAGAAGGTGGTAAGTGCCTTGGGCTGGGACGGTGGGGGTGGGGGTGGTTAACAGAACAACAGAATCATGGCGATTGGAAGCAGGGGCTGCAGTGGGGTGGTCAAGGTAGGCCTCCTTGAGTAAGTGATGTTTGAGCAAAACCTTGAAGGATGTGAGGGAGTGAGCCTTGCCAATAGCAGGGAAAGGGTGAAGCAGAAAAAACAGTAATTGCAGAGGCTTTTGGCTAAGAGAGGGCCTGGTATGTTCCAGAACAGCCAGGAGGCCAGTGTGGCTGGCATGGAGTGAGGGAGAGAGCGGGAGGAGATGAGGCCAGAGGGGTAACGCAGGCCGATCATGTGGGCCTGGTAGGCCACTGTAAGGACTCTGTGCAATGAGGAACCACTGGAGAATTCTGAGCAGAGGGATGATTGCCTTAGGATCTGCTCTGTTGAGAACAGACTAAAAGCAAGGAGACCCGTTAAGAGGCTGTCTTGGTTACCTAGTGCTGCTGTAAGAGAAGTATCACAACGGGGTGACTTTAACAAACAGACATTTATTTTCTCACACTTTCGGAGGCTAGAAGTCCGAATTTAGGGTGCCAGCTCTAGGGGAATGCTTTCTTTCTCTGGTCAGCTCTGGAGGAAGTTTCTTGTCTCTTTTGAGCTTCTGCTCCTGGGCGATCTTCCTGTGGCTCATCTCTCTTCCTCCATCTCTGCTTGCTTGCTTGCTTGTTAATCTCTGTTATATCTCAAAAGAGATTGATTTAGGACACACTCTACACTAATCCTGTTTCATTAACATAACAAAGAAAACCCCTTTCCAAATGCGATCATAACAACAAGTATGGGGGTTAGGATTTGCAACACATATTCTGGGTGGACACAATTAAATCAATGACAGAGGCTGTTGCAATAATCCAGGCAAGAGCTGATAGTGGCTTGGACCAGGCTGATAGCAGGGCAGGCAATTAGAAGCGATTGGATTCTAGTTACACATATTTTTAATTTTGAGATAATTTTTTTTTGCCAGGGGAGTTTCAAACTTTCTTTCTTTATTTAATTTTGAGATAATGATAGATTCATAGGAGGTTGCAAAGAAATGTGCAGAGAAGGCCCATGCACCTTTCCCTGAGCACCCCTTCCATGCCAACATCCCACTGACCACAATACTGTATGAAAACTAAGAAATTGACATTGGCACAATCCATAACGACAACAAGCTACAGCAGTCTACCACTAGGTGGGGAGCAAGAGCAAGAGGAGAGCCCCTGTGGTGCAGGTGTGGGACTACTGAAAGCTGAGGGTGGAGCAGGAACGATGAGAAATTCCCTCGGGTACCCCAGGCTCCAAGCTAAGCACAAAGTAACAACAGCTCACTGCTGGAGAAATCGGAAACTTGTGGTACGCTGACACTAACAGTAAACCCTGTTGCTGTTGAGTTGATTCTGACTCATAGTGACCCTATAGTGACCCTACTGGATAGAGTAGAACTGCTCCATAGGGTTTCCAAGGCTGTAATCTTTACAGAAGCTGACTGACATATCTTTCTCCCACACAGCAGCTGGTGGGTTTGAACTGCTGACCTTTTGGTTAACAGCCGAGCACTTTAACCATTGTGCCACCAGGGCTCCTGACGCTAACAGTAGCCACAGCAAAACCCAAACCCAACTACTGTCTAGGTCAACTCAACCCCTGCCCCATGACTAACTTCCTGACAGAAGAAGAGGTGAGCCCATTTCTGAGCGTGTGAGCCAGCCGCTTCATGCCTTTATCTCCCCCCATTTTCTATAGCCAATGTTTAAATTGTCCTTCCCTATGAAACCAGTACAGTACTCCAAGGAAACAAGCATGTTCCTTGGTGTGAAGAATCTTCTGTTCCAGTTGGAACTTTGAGCACCTGCATCCATAAGCAAAGTCCAGTCCAGAGTAAGCCATCAAATTGCAGCAATTTACACCAGCTCACGGTGTCAAATATCTCTCTCTCTTCATTCATTCGGGGTTCTGGTCAGCTCATCTCTACTGGGCTAGCTCAGTGGGTACCAGCCATAGGCTCAGGAGTCCACATGCTTCCCTGCGCTTCAGACCATCCTGCCCTTTCTCTCCCTCTCTCATCCCTTGCCCCTGTGGTCAATGTGTGACAATGGAACATGTCCAAACTCAGCCCATCTCTTCATTGCCGCACTTCCCCCACTTCCACTCATCTCGTTACCCCAGGTGGTCACCTCAAGTAAGCATACCAGGCTGTCTACTCGCTGGCTCCCTTTCACTTCAGTCCTGGAAAGGGGTTCTTCTGATGGGCACTGAGTTTTCCTGCCTCGATGTACCCAATGGCAAACTGCTTGCTTGAAATTCAAAAGTAAAACAGTAATTTATTTTTCTCTGCTGCATGGCCTTTCAAATGCAAAATTCCTGACTCCAAAGGTTCTGGGTGGGGCTCAGGTTTTTGACCTAAGCCTCCAATACCCTATACACAGGGCTACTGCATTCAAACCAACAGCCTGTGTTTCTTTCAGGCAAATCCTAGTTTCCCTGTTAGCATATCCAATCAAGTATTGGCTGAAGGAAGAGTTACACACTCCTGTTATCTATAATACTTGATATTCATCTCCATCATACATGCAGGTCTGTTTTACAACGCTAGGTAGGAGAAACATTCAATATCCAGAGTATATTCAAATAAACACTTCACCCTTTTTAAAACATTCCAGTTTCATCTTTACTTCTTCACACCTTGACTATATTCCTATTCATAAGCGTATGGTGGGTGGAACCAGAAGACCTTGGCCCCTTATCAATCATCTTGTTTAACTGGCCTGACTTTTACCCCAAGCCACTCCAGATGGGGCTTTCTCCTCTCAGCTGCAGTATAACATCTCTTTCTTTCCTTTCAGCCTTTACAAACAACAACAACCCAAGTAACCATCTAAGAATCATAAGTTTCACTTCCCACATCGCTCATTCTTTCTCTTCCTAAGTCTCATACCTCCATGAGCCTGGAGCCATTGCGATGAGTCCCACTCCTGACACCAGCTATAAAAATGGTGGCAGCAGGGTAGTCTGACCTCCTCTAACTTCACAAGGGAGAGAGAGAACCACCATCAACATCAAAGCTGACTCCTATGAAGTGGAGGTTAGACTACCTCCTCTCTCCAACCTTTCTACCAGTTCTGACACCAGCTTTCCCTCCCACGGCACTCTCTACTGGGTTTGATAATTTGTTGCAATGGCCGCACAGAACTCACAGACCATACTCACAATTATGGGGTTTATTAGGGAAGTAAGAGATTACAATTCAGGATCAGGAACGACTCAAGATACAGTTCTTTGGTCAGAACAGCTTTGTGGCTGCGCCCACAGGCAGGCCTCTTCCTGGCCCTTGGCCTCTTGGCCCTCAGCCCCTCCGCCCCTCAGCCCCTCAATCCCTCAGGCCTCTTGGGCCTCTTGGGCTGGCCTGATCTCTGCCCTGCTCAGGCAATTGTTATAGAGCTCTTAAGCTCCTGCAGTAAGTGCCCAGAGCCACCCCACTCTGCCGGTAAGCCTCAGCCGCAGGCAAGACCAATAAGGGTTTGGAAAACAGTTGCATGGTTTCTTATAAAGTTATATGGCTCAGCAATCCCATTCCTGGGTATTTACCCAAGAACAGTGGAAACCTACAACCACACAAAAACCTGTATATGAATATTTCCAGCAGGTCTGTTCGTAATGGCCCAGAACTGGAAACAACCCAGGTATTCATCTAACGGTAAATGGAAAAAGAAGGTGTGGTACAATCCCACAAAAGAATACTACTCATTAATAAAAAGGATCATACCACTGATACATACAACAACATGGATGAATCTCAAAAGCATTATGTTACGTGAAAGAAGCCGGACATAGAAGACTATGTACTGCAGCGTAAGCTGTGAGAGCTGGAACTCGACGGGACTGCCTTATTTTTCCAGGTCTCTCAAGTTTTCTGCCTTTGACAAGGTGCAGTCTTACTACTTTTTCATGGTTCATTTTAGTGAAAAATATTTGAGTTTTCCTTCTCTGACAGGTTTCTGCCTTATACAGGCTCCAGCTTTTGCAGGTTTTGTATATGATTCCATTTATATGAGATTCTAGAAAAGGCAAAATTATAGGGACAGAAAGGACATCAATGGCTTCCAGGGGCTGGGGTTGGGGAGCAGGAAAATGGACTACCAAGGGGCATGAGAGAACTTTTCAGGATGATGGGTTTATTCTATATCTTTATTGTAGGGTAGTCACACGGCTAGAGGTTGCTGTTAGTTGCCTTTGAGTCGACTGCAACTCACGGCAATGCCATGAATAAAAGAAGGAAAGGCCACCCGGTCCTGTGTCATCTTCATGATCATTGCTGTGTCTGAGCTCAGCTGGAGAGTATCCTTTTCTGATCCTTAGGGTTTTCATTGGCTAATTTTTGGAAGTAGATCACCAGGACTTTCTTCCCAGTCTGTCTTAGTCTAGAAGCTCCACTGAAACTTGTCCACCAGGGGTGACCCTGCTGGTATTTGAAACACCAGTGACTTAACTTCCAGCATTACAGCACCGTGCAAGCCACCACAGTAAAGCAATTTGTTAAAACGCGTCGAACTATACAGTTAAAACTTGTAAATTTCACTGACTGCAGATTATTTCTTAAGAGACCTGAATTATGTCAAAAAGTGAAAGAGACAACGTGCTGTGTATCAGAAATGAGATGGCCTTTGATGACCCAAATCCCAGAAGTCAGGGGAAATAGAGTCCTGCTCCCTGTGGGTGGCATCCCAGGTGCAGTAACAGTCCATGTCTTGGCTGAGAAGTTCCCAGGCTGCTGAGAACCCTCGGCAGAGGCCCAGGCCCTCCCTCTCTTGTGCAGTTTAGGATTCCCAGGGCATTGCAGGCATAGCCCCCAAATATTTTGGGTGTGTGTGTCTTGATACAGCAAAGAGGGAATTTTATCAGGGTTTAATCATTTAGTCAGATGTTATCAAGCCATGCAAGGGGCAGGAGTTTGGTGGTGGCAGATCATCTGATCTATTAAAAAAAAAAAAAACACAGATTTCTCAAAAAGGAAAAGAAATGACAAATTATCAACCTAACAGGATATTCTAGTTAACCACAAGTTTCCAGCAAGCAGCAGTCATTCAAATTGTAGCCTTTTGTATTTTTGCAAGACTTTGCAAATCTTTATTCTCTGCTTCCTGAGAGGGGCCCTTAGGACTTTACAGAGTGGATGTTGTGTTCAAAATGCCTGGACCCATTGTTGCCCTAGCACTGATCTGAGATACGGGAAAGCATGCCAAACCCTGGGTGCTGGACAATCGTGAGCAACCCCGACTGCATGAGACACCAGGATAACTTGGGATTCCGTCTTCTGGTATTTGATCCAGGAATTTTGTATTGACAGCCTGGAGTAAAATTTGTCTGAGGATATCATTTCGAACAGGGACAGGTTATCCAATAAGCAAGGTATACACATGCTTAGCACATCAACAAAACAGAGGCACCCACTGTCAAAAGCAAACACCTGTAGGTGCCAAGCAGACAGGACACAAGGAAAAGCGAGCGCTGCAGGGGAAGGGAACTAGCAGGACATTAAATGAAATTGATACCAGCTCTAGTGTATGAGAATGTCCGGGCCGGAAATAAAGTTCATGCAGGGTCACGAGGGTGCCTATGCACAAGGTTGTTTAAGCTATGAGGCCCCTACCACTTCAACACTTTCATTGACGTCTATCTCCCACGATCCCCTCCCATGTAATTGAAATTCCTTATCTCCGCAGGTCTCTTGGAACTATACTATTTCTTTCTGATGAACAAGAGGTGGGGGTGGGTTGTCGAGTCTAACTCTTGCTACATTCACCCACTAAAAATTTTATAATCCACTTCATCTCATTCTGCTGAAGTGGTATATGCCACTTTTTCATTTAATCATTAATTTTATAGTAGCATTTACAAAGAAGTTACATCATGGAAAGCAAAGACACACACGCACACCTACAGTGGTTAAGAGCTTGGCTGCTAACCAAAAGGTCAGCAGTTCAAATCCACCAGCTGCTCGTTGGAAACCCTATGGGGCACTTCTACTGTGTTCTATAGGGTCACTATGAGCTGGAATCTACTTGACAGCAACGTTTTGTTTGTTTGTTTATACATGTAACTCACATATCCAGTTCAAATGTGTGAGTAAGCAAAGGAGGGGGTACCACAGATTATCAGTGTTTAGGGCCCTCACATGCCTTAATCTGGCCCTGATTTTGAGGCGGGCAGGATAGAATGGCTATCTTTGTCAGATTTTGGTGTCAGGATTATCTTAGTTCCATTAAATCAATTCAGAAGCACAAAATCAATTCAGCATTTCCCCCATATGCTCTTCTCAAACTTGGGTTCCTTATTATCAGCTTTCCTGTCCCCTCCTGCCTTCTAGTCTTTGTCCCTGGACTGTTGTGCCCCATTAGTCTCATTTTGTTTTATGGGGTTGTCTAATCTTTGGCTGAAGGGTGAACCTCGAGAGTGACTTCATTACTGAGCTAAAAGGGTGTCCGGGGGCCATACCCTCGGGGTTTCTCCAGTCTCTGTCAGGCCAGTAAGTCTGGTCTTTTTTTGTGAGTTAGAATTTTGTTCTACATTTTTCTCCAGCTCCGTCTGGGACCCTCTGTTGTGATCCCAGTCAGAGCAGTTAGTGGTGGCAGCCGGGCACCATCTAGTTGTACTGGACTCAGTCCGGTGGAGGCTGTGGTAGTTGTGGTCCATTAGTCCTTTGGACTAATCTTTTCCTTGTATCTTGTTTTCTTCATTTTTCCTTGCTCAAAGGGATGAGACCAGTGGAGTATCTTAGATGGCTGCTCACAGGCTTTTAAGACTCCAGAAGCTCCTCACCAAGGTAGAATGTAGAACATTTTCTTTATCAACTGTGTTATGCCAGTTGAGCTAGATGTTCCCAGAGACCATGGTCCTCACTTGGTGTCTTTTTTAGAGATGAGAATTTTTAAAATTTCTTCTGTGGTCATTGGTCTGTTTGTGTTTTATATGCATTGAGTCAGTTATAACACTTTATAAATATATTCCTAGAAAATTATTATTTAATGTTGAAACATTGCGATTTATTAACATGAGGTCATATTCCCTTAAATTTCAAAAGTCATCTGCAAGTTGTGTTAATGTTCCCTTTATAACCCCATATTTTGTGTAATTATTTTCCTTGAATGGACTAGCTGATGATTTGTCTATTTTAATTTGACCCTACTCTCTGCCCACAAGAAACGACTATGATGAATTACATTTTTCCTCACTAGGTAATTTTGAGCTGCTGTTTCCATGAGTTATCATTCTAGAGAGCTGGCAGAGGAAAGAGATGAAGGTTTGAAGAGTTTGGCTCTGGCCATATGTCAAAGCACAGGTATGTGGCATTTTGTCTAGTCCTAGAAGCTTTTGAGGATCTGGTGGAAGCTGTACCCCTGTCTCCAGAAGCATGCCTGTATTTGAATCCTGGCTCCCCCATTCACTAGTTGAGGAAACTTGGGCAAGTTACTTAACCTGTCTGTGCCTCAACTTCCCCATCTATAAAATGGGACTAATAACAGTGCCTCTCTCTTAGAGTCATTGTGAGGATTAAATGAGCTAAACTTTGTATGCATTTAGAGCAGAGCCTGGGACATAGCTAAAAGTTCAAGAAGTTAGTTATTAACGGTAGTATTAGTATTCCCCTGCTGGGTCTTTCCCCCTTCCTCACCTCTAGAAGGAGGTACTTATGCTTGCCCACCCAAGGGCCAGAATTTGAGGTTGCTTCTGGGAATCAATGCACGTTGCATGGATGACGCAAAGTCTCCCTGAAGAGGAAGAGGGAGGGTAGGACTGAACAGGTAGGAAGAGGGTGGTGGAAGCAGGCAGAGGAACGAGGTTGGGTTGGTTCCCCTGACTGGGGCGATGGGGCTTGTGGCTGTGCTGGTAGCAAAGACAGTGTCCTGCTCTTGAGAGTGTCCTGGGGAGGTGTTGAACCTCAAGGGACATGACTACATGGTGGTCCTTGTGCCCAAGTTTTGCAGGAACAGAGACACCTGCCTTGCAGGGTTCAGTCAATGAGCCTGTGTGTGTGGTGACTTATGGGGACTGAAGACAACAGGGCCTCACCTGGTGTTCTGGGTCCTTTAAGACCTCTAAACCAGCAACCAGTTGCCCTCAAGTTGGCGAACAGATCTTGAGTTGGAGCACCTCAACCCTCTGGTTGAGATGGAAAGGTGGGGTGGTGGGGGTCACTTTAATTCGTATTTGCCCAGAAGGCCAGCCACTTCCCACACAGCCACTTTCTTCTTGTGGTATGGAAGAACAAGACTTCCTCCGACCATAAGAAGAAAACCTAAACAGTTGCCATCAAGTTGGTTTGGACTCATGGTGACCCCATATGTGTCAGAGTAGAATCATGCTCCGTAGGATTTTCAGTGGCTGATTTTTCAGAAGTAGATCTCCAGGCCTTTCTTCCCAGGTGCCTCTGAGTAGATTCGAACCACTAACCTTTTGGTTAGCAGCTAAGTATGCTAACCATTTGCACTACCCAGGGGCCTCCTTTTAAGACCTCTTTAAAACATACAAACAAACAAACAAAACAGTTCCATTGAGTCAATTCAGACCCATGGAGACCTCATGTGTTTCAGAGTAGAACTGTGCTCCATTTGGGTTTTCAATGTCTGTGATCTTTTGGAAGGAGATCACCAGGCCTTCCAAGGCACCACTGAGTGGATTTGAATAACCAATCTTTCGGTTAGTAGCTGAGTGCTTAACTGTTTGGGACTCTAGGGTGGGAAAAATGACCGAGGACACTGAATTTCCCACGTGGTACCTGGGAACTCAAAGCAGATTAAATTTGATTTTGATAAATAAATTTAAAAAAAAGGCTATTTCATGTAACCAGGGTAAATGGCGGCCCTCAATCCAGTCCTACTTCCCCTATTTTGAGTTCTATTGTTAAAGTTTTTTCCAGATGTTCTCATTCTTTCTTCTTAGAAAGTTCTGCTAGGGTTTCCGAGGTGATATCTATCATACTCACCCTTCGGCCACAAGTTCCAGCTGCTCTCCTGGCCCTCATCCATGAAGTTTCAGTGGGGTCCCTGGGTGTGGGCAGCACCTCTCATTCTCCCTGGCCAGCTGGTGCCAACCCTGGCTAGGCCTGCCCATGGGCACCGCCTGCATGACTCATTCTGGGGCTGCAGGGAGATTTGTGTGTGGCCGCTTTCCATAGACCACTGCAGTGATGGTGCGTACCCGTGTACCCGGATGCAGCTATTGTGTGGAGGGGCCAGCGGGGCCTCGGAGGCTATGGTTGGGCATCCTTGGTTTCTCTTGTCTTGACCACCAGGGGGAAGAGCCACCCGGTGGGAGCTGGGAAGTAGGGACTCTGTGCAAGGCTGGAGGGGTAGATGTTGTCAACCACAGCAGAGAAAGCAGAAAACTCCCGGCAGGCGGCACTGAGGGAGCCCAGCCAACCCTAGCTGGCCCGAGGGGTAGTAACCAGGGGTGAGCGTGGCCTGCCAAGGAACCGGCCAAGAGACCTCGTGCAGAGGGGAGACTGGGTAAACAGGTGGGGCCCTTGCCTCCCTCTCTCTTTCCGGGAGGGAGGCTTTGCTTTCATGAAACCTGTAAATGTCCTTACAGGCCCCCCCACCCCTGGCCGAGAAGCCTGTTAACATGCTCTCTTCGGAGTTGTTTCTGTGGATTGAGAGGCGTCCCCGGGGTGGGTAAACAGTTAAGGGCTTGACTACTAGCTTAAAGGTTGGTGGTTCAACCTCACTCAGAGGCACGTTGGAAGAAAGGCCTGGCGATCTGCTTCTGAAAGGTCACAGTCTTGAAAACACTATGGAGAAGTTCTACCCTGCACAGATGGGGTCGCCATGAGTCGGGATCAACTCGATGGCAACTAAGCCTCAAAAAAGGTGGAAGACAGGTGATATTTTAGATCAGGGCCTTACGGGGAGAATGTGGCTGCCTTGTGTAAGGAGGACGCGACATGGAGCTATAGGCATTTGGGGCATGGCGTGGGGGGCAAAGATGGAGGCTGTGGCCCGGACAGCTTGCCACTGTGGGATCGGGGTCTGAGCTGGACCCATTATGCTGCCTTTCATCAGAGGTTACCCCTGGCCCGGCCCCAGCCCCCCTCATGCCACATCCCCAGTCCTGCCCCTGGCCACCACCCTGCCACATCATGCCCAGGGCAGGTGGGCAGCCTCTGTTTCCATCAGTAAGCCTTTCTGAAGGTTCTAGGCCTGGTTCTCGGTTTGAGGTCTAATGCCCCAGCTTCAGGTCTCTGTCTGCGGCAGCCCCAAGCTGCGTGATGTGCCAGGCCCTCCCCAGCTCTCTCCACTGGCTGTCCTGCTCTGCCCAGCAGAAGTCCCACTATGAGGCCACACCCACAGCTGGCATTGCCCATCACCTCTCTCTCCGCTGCTCAGTCTCCCTCCCCCTCCCTTCTCCCTTGCTCTTCCTTCTCCTCGCCCCTTCCTCCTCTCTGGCAGACATGGAACAGCACAGAGATCAAGGAGCCCCCTCAGGACACAGATGGGGGCACTGAGGCCCCGTGGGGACAGCCAGGCCCTCTGCCACTAGCATTGCCTCTGCTCTGTCCTTCCTGCTCTCTAGCCACATCCACCCCAACTTGTCATTACCTAGTAGATTTGGCAGCCCAGACCAAGAGGCAAGGGAAGTCCATTTCCACTCAAGGTGTGTCTAACAGGCAGCGTCTGTTAGGAGAGGTGGTGTTCTTCTCTGAAGTGGGGCTGAGTAAGCAGAGGACAGGGAAGGAGGCTGGACAGGTGACTCTCAGGTCCTTTCATCAGTGCCCACATGTGCTGGCAGTGGCCCTCTCTGTCTGTGACCCCCAAAGGGCGGTGCTGGGTCAGGAGGGGAGACGGGTCACCATGTGCCTGTCCCAGCAGCATGGGGCTGAGGAAGGAGTTTCAGCCCCTCCTGCCTTTGCCCCTGGAGTGAGTGGCAGGTTGTCTCCTAGGAGGCCCTGGCTGGTGCTAAGTGCCAAGCCTGGGTGGGAGCACCCGGACATTGTCAAAGACCAGCAGGGACCCCTGGTCAGTGCCGAGGCCCTCTCTAACCAAGATAGTTTTCTTAGAATGTGACTTCCAAGGGAGACCCCTTCTTTCATTCAGGTGGGGAAGGTGGACCTGCTTCTCCTCCCCTCTCTGTCTCCCACTGTGGTCTCACTCACCCCTCCCTCTAGCCCCCTCCAAAGCCAGGCAGCCTTCCCCCTAACACACACATCATTGCATCCAGGAGCCCTGGGGCAGTCCTAGTATGGCACCTGTGTGCCCTCTGTGTGACCCGGCATGGGGAGGCTTGGGTGCCTCCTACCCGCTCCCATGTGCCCCCATGGCAGAGTGGGGGTGGGGAAGCCCTGGGTGAGGCCACATGCTGCACTCAAGTTTAAAGGGGGGAAGTGAGGGTGTGTGGGAAAGGGGTAGTTAAGTAAGTCTCCTAGGAGGCGGCTAAGCTGGCCCTTGAAGGGGAAGACAGGAGGAAGATGGGACCCACAGGAAGGGCCCATGCCCATCCTTCCCTGGTCTGGGATGGGGTGAGGGATCCAGGTGATCTACCTCCCACCAGGTGAGCCTAAGGGAGGGGACTGGCGGTGATGAGGGAGGGGTCCAAACCCACAGTGACACGGTTAGGAAAACCTCAAGGGGCAGAGGCAGAGGTCGGGAGAGAACCAACCCTTCTCCCTGGCCTCCCCTCCAGCTCCGCACCTCCTGGCTGCCACGCCTTCGAGGCACACCTGCCATCTTTACAACTTGTCTCTCCCCAGTTCTGGTGGCACAGACCACCCCCCCCTCCGATCCTATGTGGAGGAAAAATACCTGGTAAACCCCTGCGCTTGAGGAGGGATGAGCCAGCAGCTTCCTCCCAGAAGGATTGTCATGGCTAGGGCGGTGCTTCAAGGCTGCACTGACGGGGCGACACTGAGACAGGCCTGCAGGGACCGGTGAGGGCTGCACGCGGTCACTCCACGTGGTGGCTGTCTTCCCTCTCTCTGGGCCCAGAGTTATTATAGGAAGCCTTCTTTCCTTTTAGGGGGCAGACCCTGAAGCCCCTCCCCAGGGATCATTGCCTCAAAGGGTTCAGCCAGCTTGTGGAGATTGGCCAAGACAGGTCTGGGGACATCTGCCGGCCCCCTGGGGACCTGAACTCTCAGCAGAAGGTTTGTGCGCCCGCAGGAATGTGGTATCCGGGCGTCTCCATTTCTTCGTGTGTGTCTCCTCACTCACAGTTTGCAATGTGCTTCTTTTTGGAAAAGCTACTCCCTTTCTACTCAATCCTGTTTCTTGGGCCTAAGACCCCCTCCCAACCTTGAGCATGCACAGAAGGCACAGATCTTCTTTCCAGAAAACTGCACACATCCAGCATTTGGCCCTGGGCTGGGGTTTAGAGACATGGGTTCCAGCCCTGTCTGCCTCAAACCTGCCTGTGGCCTCTCACGGGTCCTGTCCCCATTCTGGGCCTGTTTTCTGAGCTGCAAACTGGGGACTTTGGACTACCTCATACAGTCCTTCTGATAGTTTAGAATGCAGGGACTGTCTGGCCCCCTCCTGCTCTCACTCCTGGGAGCACCGGGAAAGAAAAAGGGCGGGGCTGGAGTAAGGACAGCATTGCCAAGACACACATGGTGGGGGGGGGGTCACAGAAAGTGACCCCCGGGTGACAGGATTCTGCCCTCACTCCTGCTCAGTGCTCCTGGCCCAGGCCACCTCACCTGCCCTGTGCCACAGCAGGGCCGAATCCAAGAGATGCATCGAGCAGCCATGCTCCACTCCATCCTGCTGCCTGGGCCAGTGAGTGGCCCGAGGGCTCCAGTGGGTCAGGGCCAGGGCCCTTCTGGAAGGACAGCATGGCTGCAAAAAGCCCTCCTCTTGGCCCCATCAGAGGGCCCAGTTGCTGCCAGGGGCCTCGAGGCAAGGACAGCATCAGAGCCAAAAGATACCCGCTCCTTATAAGATCTCTGAGTATAAATGGGCTGCAGGGCGGTGGCCCTGTGTAGCTTCACCCCTGTAGCTCACCCAGGAGCCCCCCTGCAGCAGTAGCTCCTTGGCTCATTCCCACTTATTGATGGGGAAACTGAAGCCCAGAGGCATAGCCTGGCTTGCCCAAAGTCAAACAGCCAGTGAGCAGGAGAGTTGGCTCTGGAACCCAGAGCCCTGGTTCTCAGACCAAGACTCTTTCCCTCCAGAGAAGGGTTTCTCATTAGTGTTACTCCCCTGGAAGAAAGGACGCTGGCAGGAGCCAGGTGGATGCAGAGGAATCCGGAGGGCTCACGGGAGGGGAAGGAAAAGGGAAGGTGTCCTGGGCCTCTGTGGACACCACAGCCAGGGCAGGAGAGCGGGGCTGCGGCAGCCACGGGGCCTCCCCCCATCACCCACTTTCATCCCCACTAGCCTCCAGGCCCATCTCTTGGTCTCTGCTCAACGCTGTCCCTTCTGCCAAGAATTCTCTTCTTCCTTTCTGGTCAGATATCACTCCCACATGAAGGTCCTGCCATTTCCCCAGTTGAGATGAAAGGCTTGCCCTTTAGAGCCTCATGGAGCTTTAACTCTTCCAGGTGCTATCTCACTAAGCTTGGTTGTGACCTCCCTGAAAGCAGGAACTGTGTCTGACTCTCCTGTGTGTGCCTGGTATTCAGTAGGCACTCAATATGTGAGTAAGGGAATAAGTGGGTGGTGGAGTGAGTGACTAAGTGAGAGAGCCAGCAGGGACGTCCATGATGTGGTCATTGGGAGTGTGAGGTTGCAGGAAGTTTCCAGAAGGGGGTGGTGAAGGACTGGGTGACTGAGCTGGTGGCCAGTGGGCGGAAGCCATCCACCCCACCCTGCAGGGGATCCCACACCCAGTGGGATGTGGTCCTGCTCCCATGACATAGGCTTGGCCTGGGTTTCTACAATGGGCGTGAGGCCCTCGCGATCAAGCCGTGTCCTGGACAGGCGTGGTGGCTACACTCGTCCCACGTTTCTAGGGAAGAATGAAGCCAAAACACATCCCCTGAGACCAGCCTAGCTCTGGCCAGCCCAGCCGCAGGCCACAGGCAGATGCACAGGGTAGAGAAACCTCGTTTTATTCAGCCCAGACCTGGGCCATCTTGCTCTGTGGTATGGCCGAAATACAAAAAATAAAAACCAACAACTAACAAAACAAAGTTTCAGAGAAAAAGTTAAGTACAAAAATGGGCCTGGCATCCGGAATCCCTGTGGGTTTGGTCCACGTTCGCTCCCTGAGGCTGGCAGGGAGGGATGCCCCTGGCGTCCAGCTTCCCCTGCCTGTGGGTTGGGGGGCTGGGACCCTTGGGCCAGGTTCATTCTGGCAGGAGGCTGCCTGGGGAGTAGGGCCTGCTTTGGGAAGGCGAGAGATTGACTGTCTGTCCACTGGCTCTGAGATCAGGACCTAGGGAAAGAAAGACAGCAGGTCAGGAGCAGACTGCGGGGTAGGTGCTCCTCCCCAGCTGTCAGCAGGGATCCCCGGCAGCCTCCCCAACTGGGGCTTCCCTCCCACAGCGCCAATTCCCGTGGGAGGGTGGACGAGTGCCTCCACTGCCCTCGGTAATCTGGGCTCAGGGAAAGAGGCCTCCCCTCTGGCCCAGCTCTGAGGAGAGGTCTCATGAACTCTCAGGCACCCAGGCCCTGGTCTCAGCACACCTCCTCCCCAGGGCCCTGAGTCGCAAATTATTTTCCACGCCATTATTAGTAGAGCTGCTACTGTCTGGAAGTATTTTCTTTCTCGTTTTTTCTAATTCAGTACTTCTTCTAAAAAGCCTGCCCTTTCCTCTTCAGAAACATGATCAAAACCCACAGGCGTCAGCCCCGCGGCCTTTCTGGGAAAGCTCCGTCCGGCTTCCTATGCGTGCTGGCCAGGCCGCCCGCCTGCGGTCAGGGCCATAGAGCCACTCTAATAAACCCTTTCCAAGCACTTATGTAAAGGGCTCAGAAGAAGGGCCTGCCTTGCCGCCCACAGGCCCCAGGGGAGCCAAGAGGCGGGGCTGTTTCTCAAGCCTGGCCGGGCCGGCTGCGGCTGCGAGGGGTTTCAAGGTTGCCGCCCATGGTGGCGCCTGGGAAGTGGGGTGCTGTTTCCATCCACCTTTCCCAGCAGCAGGCAGGTGGAAGCCCAAGGGGGATGCAGGCTCCCTGCCTCCCTTAGCCCCCCTTTTTCCCTGCCGCTCTTTCTTCTTTCCTCCCTCTCCTTCCCTAGAATTGCTTTCCAGAAAACCTCCACTGGATGTCAAATGGCTGATGAGACAGGCCCTGACCGTGGGAAGGGTCCTGATCCAGCCTAAGAGCCAAGCTCCCAGGGATGGGGCAGGAGTCAGCAGTTCTAATGCACTCTGTGACCCGGAAAGTTCTGATCTAATTCTGCTCCCAAGGAACCTAATCTCTGCATTGAACTATGGTTCTTGTCTCTAAATATTCATGAGGCACTGCAGGGCTTGTGAGCCATTAGGGCAGTGGTAGCAGACAAGGTTGAATGGGCTATCTCTAAACGGGCCCTGGCCCTGGTCACACACTTTCCTGATCCTGGTCACACACTGAGACCTCAACCTGGTCAGACTGAGCGCTGATCCTGGTCACACACTGAACCCTGACCCTGGACACATACTGAGCCCTGACCATGGTCCCACGCTGAGCCCTGACCCTGGTCACACACTGAGCCCTGACCATGGTCATACACTGAGTTCTGACCCTGGTCACACACTGAGCCCTGACCCTGGACACACACTGAGCCCTGACCAAGGTCATACACTGAGCCTTGACCCTGGACACACACTGAGCCCTGACCATGGTCCCACACTGAGCCCTGACCCTGTTCACACACTGAGCCCTGATCTCCTGGTCACACACTGAGCCCTGACCATGGTCACACACTGAGCCCTTATCCTGTTCACACACTGAGCCCTGACCCTGGTCACACACTGAGCCCTGACCCTGGTCACACACTGAGTTCTGACCCGGGTCACACACTGAGCCCTGACCCTGGACACACACTGAGCCCTGACCAAGGTCACACACTGAGCCCTGACCCTGGTCACACACTGACTGAGCCCTCACCCTGGTCAGACTGAGTCCTGACCTTAGTCACAGGCTAATCTCTCATACCTGTCAACCAGTCATAAAATATACTTTTAGGGAAAGATGCCTTTCTGGGCCTCAGAGTTTCTATTTTTTTGGGGGAGTTGCTTTGACTTGAGCAAACATTTTATGTCCACACTGAGTAGGGTGGGATTTCTTTGTGTATGCTTGTAAGCAGGGGGTCCCTTTGCGAAGTATTTCATGTAGGGAATTGGAGGGTGACTGAGGACAGCCAGTCTGAGGTAGCTCTAGCTGAGGGGCCTGGCCAGTTTATCAGCTTCATCTACAAAGGGGGCCCAGCGACTGATGACAGCTCATTAAAATTAACACGACTTCTCATCTAGAATGCTTAATTCCATCCACTTGGTAATGCACTGTGATCAGAGCTGCCATTCATTGAGCTTCACTGTGTGCCACACCCTAGAACATGCACAGAAGTCAGGCCTTTATCTCCTCAGAACAAGCCTATGTGGGAAGTACTTAGAGTTGAGAAAAGCAGTGAGGAAACCACAGAACTGGGGCGTCAGAGCCCATGTGCTGCCACCATATTATGCTGCCTCCTTCAGGCTTCCACTTGAGAAATCTTAGGGACCCGAACACTCAGGCCCCAAATCCACACCCTGCAGACTGAGTTCTACCGCGTGCTCTCAGCGTGGGCCTGGCATGGGCCAGGCTCTTTCTGATGAGCTGGTGGGCTGTGTCCAACTGCAGCTGTGTTGGGCCATCAAGGTGACCCAAAGTGCAAGTCTCTTCTGCATTTCCTGAGGCTCTGCTTGCTCCCCAGGCAGGAGCGGCTGGGGCAGGGAGGGGCAAGCACTTACTGGACAATTTTGCAGTTTGTTGTAGAAACGTAGCGACCTGTATAGTGGATGTTGCATCTCACCACGTTGTTGGTGAAGTCAGACTCCAAAACAATGTACTTCGGGTTCACGTGCACCTGTAGGAGGAAGGGACAGAGAGAAAAGGGATTGAGTTGCGGCAGGGGATGTGCTTCACCTGGTCACCTTGGAAGGTGGTGGAGAGGCAGACAGACAGACACAGAGGAGAGACAGAGAGAGGGAGACAAGAGACACTGAGCTAGAGATAGTATACAAAAAGAGAGATACGGAGAGATGCAGAGAGGCAGAGAGGGGGAAGGAGAGGCAGTCACAACATCATCAGGGCACCCTCACAAGCTGGGGCTTCCACAGAGCCTGTGCCAGGGGGGCCTGCCCTGGGCACTCAGGGTCAGGGAAGCTGGGTACTGCCCCAGAGGACACAGTTGTGAGTGAGGGACTGAGCAGGGATTCAATGCCTAGCCTGTCCAGCTCTGAGACTCACACCCTTTCAGCAGGCACCCCGTCTAGATGGCCCACTGAGGGCCTGTCTGATGCCAGATGGCATGCCCTGTCTTGGAACCCAGAGTACCTCTGACACTTATTGAGACGATGGGCCCAAGCTGTGCCTGTGAATTTTATCTGAAAAGGAACTGTTGGGACATGTAGTGGGTTGGATAGTCCCCTAAAATTCATGTCCACCCAGAACCTCAGAATGTGACCTTAACTGGAAATAGGGTCTTAGTTAAGATCTTGAGATGAAATCATCCTGGATTTAGAGGACACAGACAGATAGAGAAGAAGGCCACGTGAAGAAGTAGGGAGAGCTTGGAATGATGTGCCTGCAAGCCAAGGAATGCCAGGGATTGCCGGCAACCACCAGAAGCTGGGAGAAAGGAATGGGATAGTTTCTCCCTCACAGCCTCCAGAGGGAACCTTGATTTTGGACTTCTAGCTGCCTAAACAGTGAGAGAATAAATTTCTGTTGTTTTAAGCCACCCAGTTTGTGGTAATTTGTTACAGCCTAGGAAACTAATAGAAGACACAAAGAAACCTTTTAAATGTTGGCCTAATTGGGGTGGGACCTCATGGGGCTAGCGATCAGCTTTATTTGCAGAACATTTAAGGATCAATGTAATTACGTTACTTTTAAGTCCTAGTAGATACTCCTTAGGAGCCCTGGTGGGGCACTGGTTAAGTGTTTGGCTGCTGATCGAAAGGCTGGCAGTTCAAATCCACCAGCTGCTCCTTGGAAACCCTATAAGGCAGTTCTACTCTGTCCTATAGGGTCACTATGAGTCGGAATTGACTCGATGGCAACGGGTTATGGGTAGATAGTCCTTAAGGGCAGGAACTGTGTATTACTTACCTGGTTTGTAGCACCAATGCCTAGAACTCAGAGGGCCTTCATACATGTTTGAGGGCTAGATGAATGAGGGACGGACAGGAATGCACCTGACAACCCCAGCCATCGGATGAGGCTGGGTAGAGGTCACACAAGTCTGCTGAGAAGGGCTCAGGAGGGGCTGCACAGCTGATTCCTGTCATTGTGTTTTGACCTCCCCAGCAGCCTGTGTTTTATGCCCATCTTCCCTGCTCTTTCTCTCCTGAACTTCTATGTGGAGCATGTCCAAGGGAACCGGTAGAATGATCACCACCTTTACTTCACACCTGAATTGAGGAGGCTGAGGTTTGGCTTTCCCAGGTGAGGTCATGACCACCTGGCACCTGCACAGCCTGCACAGCTAGGCCAAGTTGGGCTGTGTGTCCTGAACATGCTTTTCTACCTGTTCTCCCACCAAGGGAAGGAGATGGAGTGAGCATACACTGGAGTAGGAGGGACTCAGACTAGATGGACTCTTGGCCACAGAAGTCCTCAGCTTTGCAAGGGTCAGTGTGAGGAGCTGAGGGTCCCTCTCGGGTAAGGGTTGTGTCCTCTCCTGGATGGCCAAAGCCTGCCTTGCCTGGAGACAGGGGGATGGACCACACAGACTTTCCAAGTCCTCCCGTGCTCTCTGCTCCTCTATTGTTTAGAGAAGACAGAGTCTCCACCTCCTCCAACATCACCAGCTTGGGCCGAAGGCTCCTTGGTGTCTTTATGGAAAGAGAGACTGTGCCTGCCTGAGGTGAAGACCTTCACAGGGAAGGATGAACTTGGCTTGCTGCCCCAGGACGATGCCTCTGCTCAGCAGCCATGGATGAGGAAAGTTGCCCAGAGGCTGAAATGTATTTCAGAACTGAGAGGCCATTGAGCATGTCCATCTGGTTGGAGGAAGTGCCCCAGCCCAGGAGACTCACCTTGAGGATGTAGTTTCCAGGCTGCACATCGGTTATGTCAATCCACTGGCAGTCAATGTCCGCGTTGTAGGTGTCATAGCAGCCTGGGCTCAGGCCCTGGGAAAAGGCACAGGAGGAGACGCTGGAGTGCTGCTCATCCCCCAGAGCTGCCTCACGCCCACCCTCACCAGTCTGCGTCCTCCTTCCTCTGGACCAGAGTAGCTGCTCAGTGTGGGTCCTGCCACCTTCCTAGACCCACTGGATGGATGGATGAGGGAGAAGAGAGAGAGAATAGCCAGATAGGAGGGATAAAATGAAGGAGGGAAGGGTGCTTGGGATAGATGGATGGAGAATGGATAGAGACAGACAGGAGGGATGGACATTTTGTGGATGGATGGACTGATGGAAAGACAGATTCGGGTGGATAAGTGGGCACATGGGACATCATGCCATGCAGACTTTGTCAGAATGTTCCCTTCTTTCCATGAGCAGACCCCTCTGGGCAGCAGGGGGCAATCCCAGCAGGGCCCTGAGCTGCAGTGAGGGCTGGCGAGAGGACCTTCACTCTGACCGGAGCAGCCAGGAGCCTTGGCAGTAGCCTGTCTCCAGCTGGGCTCAGCCCAGGCGTTGCTCTCCTCCCCGCAGGCTGGGCTTAATTCCCAGTGCTCCTGTGCCTTCTGCCTTGCCTCTGTAGCCCAACCTGGGTATGAGAGGTGCACGCGTAGCGCTTGAGGTTGCCAAAGTCGCAGGTGCTATCTTCCAGGCAGAAGCTGGCCTTGTGACCTTCGGCCACCTTCTTGCCCGTGGCTGCGTCCAGTAGGTCGTAGTGGCTGAACTCGTCCATGCTATGGTAATGTCTGAGGCAGGGGAAGGAGGAGGAGAGAGATGAGGGGCCCAGTCACCATGGGCCTCCCATCCTGTCCCACCCTGAGGTGGGCCCAGGTGACCCTACTGTGACACAGCCTTCTGACCGGTCTGGGCTCTTCCATCCCCTATGTCCCATAGGGCAGCACCTTGGGTGCTCCTCAACTAGCCAGCCCACCCTAGGACAGCTCTTCAGGACTTCTCACTTCCTTTTTGGGTTCCCCACCCCTACTGGCCTTCCTTGGGCAATGCCCTATATTCCAGACATTTCCATCCTCAATGAAGACTGATCCATCCATGTCCCATCTTGCAGCCCAGCGTATTCGTAAGACTTCTTTAAGAAAACTCCTGCCCCAGTGATGTGTCCTTGGCAGAAAACACCTCACTGGGGCCTTCAACCAGTATCTGCATTTCCCAGAGCTCTAACTGGGGAGGGGAGGCAGGCCCCGAGGCCCCCACCTAGAGGAGGAGTGGGAAGGAAGCTGGCCGCCCCACCCCCCACTCACTGGTGGCAGCTGTGCCACTCCCAGGTGTGCCGAGGCCGGTTAGGGAGGAAGTCCGCTGTGCCCTGGTTCTTGACGCGCTGGGGGAAGCGCAGCAGCACCCGCACATCATAGTCGGTAGCTTCGGGAGCGTAGGCTGTGCTGCAGGGACAGGTAGGGAGACGAGTGAGTGGGGTTGGGGTCAGATCAGCCCTCACCCCCAGGCTCCTGGCCTTTGGTCCTGCTCCCTCGTCAAGGCTCTCCCATCTGACCCCTCCACAATGGCTGAGGCTCAGATCTCTCCCCTTCCCTCTTGATCCCCAGCGGGTCTGCCCGTCCCCTCCTCTTTGGCCTCCACCATGGACTCTTCCTAAGGCAGGTGTCCACTGAGCCTGTGGTGACCCTCTGAGGGCCCCTGAGGCCTGCAAGTGATTCTCAGTTGGGAACAGCCCCTTTGAGGTGTGGAGCGGGCATACTAAAGTCTTTGGAGGGCTTTTTAAAAATAGCCCTATCCTGGAAAGTCTGATAAATCTTCCCTCCTGCAGACAGAGACCCTAATTATTGACCAACGTATGTCTTGTCTTGAGTGTGGGCATAAAGACCAGGCACGAGCTTCTCAGTGTTAAAGCCTCTTCACTTTCCTGGTCCCCCATAACTCTGGGCTCCAGCTTCACACACAGGCCCTCAGACAGGCTTGGCTCTTTCTCTGATCCATATTTTTGCCCACGCAGTTCGCTCCAGCTGGAACTCCAAAGCTCACCCAATCTCCTAGGCCCAACTCAGGTCACCCTCCTCCAGGAAGTCTGCCCTGACTGCTCCCCTTAGAAGACTCTTGACTGCCTGGGAGCCCCAACAGTGCTGCCTGTAGCACACCCTGACACCACGCATGCCTGGCACTAGGCCAAATGGGACTGGGCCGCCTTTCGTTGACTTTGTGCTCAGGGCCAGCCACCTGTGCTTCTCCATTCAGTGAGCATGGGTCTGGGGCAGACTGCCTGCTCACATTCACTTACTGACTTCATATGCGCTACTGAGACATGCCTTATGAGAAGGGGAGAAGGGAAGAGAGAGGAATGAGGGGAGGCAGAGAGGACATACACGCGCGCACACACACACAGGTGTGCCAACAGGAGGGCTGGCTGAAGGCTCCTCCCTGGCTCAGGAGCACTTCCTTGACACTCACTAAGGTCTGAGTCTAAGGCCAGAGGAAGGAGGTGGCCAGCTGTGGGGATAAGCCTGCTCTCTGAGAGGATGTCTGGACAACAGGCAGCTCAGACTCCTGTCTGCCAGGACTAAAGGCCCTCAGCCTTGTCTAGGGGAGGGCTGGAATCTGTCTGTGTCTGCTTGGAACAGAACATCCTCCTCCCCTCTGTTCATTTAAATCCTACCCTTCTGTTCAGCTCAGCACACCATGGGAAACCATCCGGGTCTATGTTCTAGGCCCAGCTTGGCCACAAACTCGTGGTGAGACTTGGAGCATGTCCCTTCCCTTCTCTGG
Source organism: Trichechus manatus latirostris (assembly GCF_000243295.1). Classification (NCBI taxonomy): domain Eukaryota; kingdom Metazoa; phylum Chordata; class Mammalia; order Sirenia; family Trichechidae; genus Trichechus; species Trichechus manatus. The sequence continues at coordinate 19,426,786 of NW_004443966.1, read as the reverse complement.
GTTCTGTGTGCAGTGTGCAAACTGGCACCCATTCATGGACCACACTTTAGATGATCTTGGAGGGCCCTCCTGCTCCAGGGCTCCAGCTCTGCGGGTTTTCCAGGTCTGCAGTCCTGTGCCCAGCCTCCTCAGATGCCTCAGCCCTTGCCAACCTCCCCTCCTCTCACTTCCCACAGCAGCAGCCTGTGAACCCCTCATTTTAGCTCTTATCTCACTCTACATTGTTTGGTTCTGCCATTGGGGCATGAATGAGGGGCCACTCTCTCCATCTAGACCAGGAGATCCCCCAGAGCTGAGCCCAGACTTCCTCCTCCTCATCCCACGTGGAAGGTCATGTCAGGGCACACAGGATGTTCCATAAAAAATGTAGTGATAGTTTGGCTTTGTCTCAAGCTCCTCAAAACTGGATGGGCTGCCATTGAGGTTGTAAGTTCCTCGTCGCTGGAGGAATTATAGCAGGAACATTATGCTCTCTTCCCAAGGACAACTGAGATAAGACAAGACCTGAATAGGCAGGCAGACTGAGTGGTTCTCAAAGTGTGGTCCTTGGACTGGTGTTAGTTCATACACTGTTTGTTGCCAGTCTGTGATGAGATAAGAGAATTGCACCAGAATGTAAATCAACTACATCACTAACCACACTGTTTAGTTCAGCTGACATTTTTTTTTTTTTTTTTTTTTTTTGAAGCAAGACTTTCTCAATGAAGGAAGCAGCGAGTTGAGTTACATTCTGGTGCAAGCTCCTTATCTTGTTACAGACAGGTAATGAACAGACTGTAGTAAGCTACTCTGAGTGGCTTTGGACTACAGGTTCCATATATGAGAAAATAGAATTATAAAGAGCTTCCTGGATACTAAAAAATAAAAGTAAATACAGAGTGTGGATGTTAAGAAAAGCAAGTAATTAAGAAAAATAGGTGATTTTAACACAGAGAGATATCAACAAAAGAAGTACATAAATGTGATCTTTAACCAGTTCTTTTAGCACAGGGAGATGTCCCCAAAGCACACACATTTGAGCAGAATATTTAATGCTAATAAGCTCAGAAGCAAGCTCTACAGGAGGCAGAATCACTCATGAATAATGGAGAGTTGGCTGTGCTCAATTTCTGGGTTTGTGTAAACTGGTCTCCTTCCCCTCTGGTGTAACACATAATTGAGGCTTCTTTGTCACTTGTGCTCGCTGCCCCTGCTGTGACCCAGGCAAAGATAGCCTGGGACAGCCTGGGCCAAAGCCACAACTGTTCTCTGTGGAGATAACGCCACAACCTGCCCTCTATCCTGAAAGCTTGTCCATCCTACAGAACTTCCCTGGGTCCTTGTGTGAGCACTGGAAACCTAGGCTCCTTGTGAGGAGTCTTCTTGTTAGGCAGCTCCTATCTGAAAGCTTTCAAATCCTTTCACTGCTCCTCAGTTTTCTCTTCTTGTAAATGGGAGCAATATATACCTTCTGGGCTGGTATGGAGATCAAATTCTTAAGCAAAAGTCAAGTTCCCTGCACAGTGATATATACAGAAAATGCTCAATATTTGCTCATTCTCCTCCTGACTCCCTGGAGACAGGCAAAGATCATAGATGATGAGGTCAAGGTCCTGAGAGGCTTAGGCACTTGGCCAAGGTCATGCAGCTTGTGAGCAGCCTGGCTGGCATAAGCACTGGTTCTGGGTGACTCCTGGGGTCTGTCTCAAGTCTCTATGCTTCATCCTCAGTCCCTTACCTGGCCAGACACTTCTCCTCCGCAGCACAGCGCAGGGAATACAGATGGGCTCTCTGGACATATGTGGACGCTTGCACGTAGTTGGGGTCTGGGACCAAGTCAGGGAGACCTGGAGTGGGGAGTGGGAGAGAAGGAGCAAGGGAGGAAGAACATGGCATCGGAGGGGGTCAGGCTGGCCAATGCTAATGCCCAGAGGCTTCTCCCAACTCCATATACCCTTTCCCATTCTCCTACCTCTATGTAGGCTGTCACCTCCTCCAGGAAGCCTCCTTATCCTGAGCTAAGTATGTGACTTGGACCATCCCTTATGGGCGCTCGGTCCTGGGCTCAGGTTGGACTGGATGACAACAGAGCTCCATGATGTGGGAGCCACTGAGACCTCCTGGAAGAGCTGGGACAGGAGCAAGACCTGGGAGACTAGGCAGACCTTGGAGAGCCAGAGTGAGGAAAGGGTGTTCTTGGCAGGGGGAACAGCATGAATGAAGGCCTGGAGGCAGGACCGAGTGAACCAAGTAATTTCTGGACAGACACTCCCCTCCACGTCCTTTATTCCCCAGCCTCTGGCCACCAGCCCCTAGATGCCCTTTCCTCTCATCCCTGGCATATTCAGGAACCACCAAGAGAGCCCTGGGCTTCTGGCCCAGGGTGGGTCGCAGAAGGCTCATGGGCAGAGCCAGGTGAATTTTGGTTGGCAGAAGTCAGAGTGGGCAGGAAGGGAGGGGCTGGAAGGAAAACACTTCCCCAAGCAGGCTGCTGACAGCGCAGGATCCTTAGCTGGGCGCCCAGCCCGACCCTCTCAGGGCTCCTCTCTGCCTGGCATGGCCCCTCCTCCCCCACTTCCTGCCATGGGCCCCGCAGACCTGAGCATGGATCTGCATCCTCTGCCCCGACCAGGGAGGGCCTGGCTCCCTCCCCCACCGGGCCCAGGGTCAGGTGCCCTGGGAAGGCCTGGAGACTGCTGCAGCCCTGTGGACCACTTGCTCCCTGGGCTATGTCCATCCTGCTCCCACCCTACTCCCCACAAAAGAATTGGTCCAAATAATTAGGAATAAACAGAAACCAAACTCAGGTGTCCAGACCCCTTTCCGCATTAGAATAAAGGCGCAATTGTCTTAACGTTTGGGAGTGATGGGGCAGGGGTGAGCCAGGAGGTGGGCACAGGAGACCCCAGAGCCCTGACTCCATCCCAACTCAGCCACTGACTTAAAGGGGATTGAGCCTGGGGCATCTAAGTCACTTCCCCTCTCAGGCCTCAAGGACTCTGGTAGGTAAATGACAGGGTAGGGTGAAATGAGGCTGTAAATTCCTCTTAGCCTTTTTTCAAGTGCTCTGCTTTTGGGAGGCAAGGGGAGGGGGAGGGAAAGCAAAGGGGCGGGGTGGGGGGGCTTGAGTCATTCGGACACTCTTCCAGCCCCCTTCCCTTGCTGCCAAAACCCTCTTGTCAGCGTTAGGTTCAGAGATGAGGCAGAGGAGATGAACTCTGGCTTTGAAGGCTTTGACGGAGGCATCTGCCTGCATCCCTAGCTGCCCCCTCACACCACACACCTTGGGCCCCCAGACTCTAGCCTTGTTCTCCCTGGGGCCTGGGCCTCATGCGAGGGCCTGGTCCAGACAGCCAGCATGATCTCACCTACTCAGAATGAAGTAGCAGCTTGGAGTACAGGGTGGGTGAGGATGAGGTGGTTCCTGGCGGATGGGGGCCGCCTTGGCGAGCCTAGGGCCTATTACCCAAGCCCCCAGGAATGCCTGCAGTCATTTCCCAAGGGGCTTTCAGGCCCTCAAAGAAAGAGGCCACCTTGGTGTCAAGCTGGGAGCTAGTTCTCACCCTTGGTCCCGGGCAGCCTCTGGGGAGGGGTGAGGAAGAGAGACACACCCCATTTACCATCATCAAAGTGCCTTTTTCTCAGCAACACGTGGTGGGTAGGTCAGCTGGGCCTGAGCCTCCCGGGACCCAGCATTCAGCATCAGACAGCCTGCCTCCCCTCCTAGGCCCGGTTTCAATAAACACTGCACAGATGGCTCCACAAAGCTTTTCTGGCCCAGCCCTGCCTGTCTAGGCCAGTCCATGAGCTGTGCAGTCCAGGGAAGTTGGATGAGCCAGATGAGTAAGAGGCCAGGGACCCTCAGGGCAGTGAGGACCAGCGGTTCTGGCCTCTGACTGAGCCGTAAGCCTACTCACAAAGGGAGCCCTGGCCCTGGTCACACACTGAGCCCTGGTCCTGGTCACACACTGAGCCCTGACCCTGCACACACACTGAACCCTGGTCCTGCTCACACACTGAGCCCTGACCCTGGACACATACTGTGTCCTGACCCCGGTCACACACTGAGCCCTGATCCTGGTCATACACTGAGCCCTGACCCTGGACACATACTGTGTCCTGACTCTGGTCAGACACTGAGCCTTGACCCCGGTCACACACTGAGCCCTGATCCCGGTCACACACTGAGCCCTGATCCCAGTCACACACTGAGTCCTGATCCTGGACACACATTGAGTCCTGATCCTGGTCACACACTGAACTCTGACCCTGGTCACACACGGAGCCCTGACTGACCCTAGCCCTGCACCGAGGCCTGATATCTGTCAAGGACTCTGAGCCTTAGACTCAGGGCTGTTTGTCCACAAATGATGGGCTAAAACTCTGTACTTAAAGAAAAAAATCTTGAAAGGAGTTGCTTTGACATCATCAGTCTTTATTGATTTTAACTGAGTGGGGTGGATTTTTTTTTTGTAAGCTCCAAACCCTGCAGGGAACAGAGGGGAGGGGAGCATTTGTAGAGCACCCCATGTGGGGAGTCAGAAGGAGAGACTGACAGCTTGGGCCTGCTGGGCACAATCTGAGACCTAGGCCTGGCCAAAGATGATCAACTTCTCCTCTTATTGTTGATGAATTTCAGGACCAGGCAGGTTCCCTCTGCCTCTGTCAGGCAAACTGCTTTAAAGATTAGTAGCTGAATACATGACACTTCCAGGCATCCACACATGTGCTCCATGCCCTGTTCCCCCAAGACACCCGGATACCCCATACCTTTGGAGGTGCTGGAGGAGTGGGGGCTCAGAGAGGGCAATGAATTTGCCCAAGGCCACACAGTGAGTCGGGGCAGCCCCAGGAGGCAATCCCAGGTCTCCACTTCCTTCCAGGGCTCCTCCTGTCATTCTTTTCATAAAAATCAACTTTTTTCAGGTATAACCTATACACAGTCAAAGTCATAGATTTTAGGTGTACAGTTGGGTACGTTTTGACACATGTATGCACTTGTTTAACTACCAACACAATCAAGCTACAGATTGTTTCCGTCACCCCAAAAAGTTCTCTCCTGCCCCTTCCCATTCAATCCTGCTTCCCCTTTCACCATTCCAGGCAACCAATGATCTGCTTTCTAATCACCATAGATTAGTTTTGCCTCTACTAGAACTTCTTATAAATGGAATCACTCCTACCATTGTTTCATTATTTTCTTTGTTCCACCATCTCTGACCATCACTGGGGCCTCCTGTGACCCCCTAACTGCTCCCTCCACAACCACCCTCTCCCCACTGTGCTCAGCCCTGCCCGTCATGCCCTTATTGACCTGGGAGGCAGCAGCTCTGGGAAACTGCTGGAAAAGAGGGCAGCCTTGGGAGTCCAGGCCTGTTAGGGATCCCCTGCTGAGGTCCCAGGGAACAGCCGCCCCCTCCCTCGGCTGGTATGTTTTTCCAGGAAGGAACAAGGCCTCCTTCTCCGGGCCTGCTCTCCCAGGGGGCATTCCGTCAGCAGCCAGGCCTGCAGACTTGGGCTCTCTGCCCCCTCTGTCATCGTCATCAGGCTTGGGCTTGGAGGGGGAGGTTGTGTGATGCTGGAAGCGGGATGAGGGAAGCCCTGAGTGGGGGCTCGTGTGGTGTAGGCGCAGGGGTGTCATTCTGCTGTTTTTGGCTTATGGGGTGGCCATTGTTGGGTGAAGTCCAGCTGCATCCAGGCTGGTGTGATCACCCCCATCCCAAGAAGTGTGCCTTTTAAAGAAAGATCCTGGAGAGAGGGTAATGCTTACCCCAAAGGCAGGGGACCAATGAAGGGATTTCAGCCATCAGTCATGGGGATGTCATTTTGAGGGGGGCAGGGATCTCTTCTCCAGCATACACAGATTCATCTGGCCCTTGGGCCTGCAACTGTAGACTCTATAAACTGAGTTCCAATGAAAACTTCTCCCAGATCCTCCCCATCTTTATAAATGCAGAGAACTGAATTCATCACAATTCTCACTTCAAGCCAACTACCCAATATCATTGGTCTATGCAAGGTTCCCCTCTTGTCTTATTTAAAGCATTTTTACTTTGATCCTCTCTTCTGACCTCAGACACGTCCTTGAACATTTGTGTGTCTGTATAACGTTTGCAGTGCGTTTGGGGTGGGTATGTGTTTTGGGGGAGTCTCTCGGTGTACAAGGAGCCCTGGTGATGCAGTAGTTAAGAGCTCGTCTGCGAATCAAAAAGTAGGCAGTTTGAGTCTACCAGCTGCTCCTTGGAAACCCTGTGGGGCAGTTCTACACCAGACACCCTGCCTCCCCTCCTAGGCCCGGTTTCAATAAACACCGCACAGATGGCTCCACAAAGCTTTTCTGGCCCAGCCCTGCCTCCTATAGGGTCACTATGAGTCAGAAGCAACTCGACAGCAATGGGTTTTTGGTTTGGGTGTGCGGATGGTTAAGCACTCAGCGCTAACCAAAATGTTGGAGGTTTGAGTCCACCGAGAGGCTCCTTAGAAGAAAGGCCTGGTGATCTACTTCCAAAACATCAGCCATTGAAAACCCTATGGAGCACAGTTCTACTCTGACAGACAGGGGGTCCTGATGAGTTGGAATCAACTTGACAGTAACTTTTTTATAAATGTGTTTTTAAATATATAAATGATATTGCCATATTGATCTCATTCTGTTCCTTGATTTTTTAAAAGTTAATGTAAATATTTAAGATATATTTATTTCACTGCTTGTTGTTGCTAAATAGGATTCCACAGTTCACATATGCCATGTCTGATCTGCCTAGTCTCCTGGCGATGGACCCCGGGTGGCCTCCAACTCCCCGCCCCACAAACATGCTGCAATAAATGCTCGTGCGTGTCCCCTTGTGGACTTGGGTGAGGATATATATCTAGCTCCCTTTCTAATCCCTGGTCCCCTTACTCTCCGGTCTTACTCAGCTTTCTCCCAAGCTCCCAGCTCCACTGGAAGGGGGTAGGGTGAGGAATGGGTCTGACCATCCAAAGGCTGGTTGGAAGGTCTTGCTCAGGGTACTTGGGAGGCCCTGGTCACCATCAGCGTCCTGCCTTCTGCTCCCAGGAAGTAGACAGGAGGCTGGTCTGCTCTATCATAGACCTTCTTTGTGACCCTGGGCAAGCCTGACCCCTCTCTGGGGCTCAGTGCCCCCATTTATTCAGTCTAATTGCCCTCCAGCCCACTCATGACCCAGAGTCCTGTGCCAGCCCCCTGTGGGCACGCTTCCCCAGGAGGAACATGATGACCATGGGGGTCATGCACACAGGGGTTCAGGCTGCAGAGACCCCAGGCCAGAGGTGGGGGGGCACTGAGTCACAGAGCAGCAATAGACCCTGAGATGGCCAAAGCCAGGCTGCTGTGCTGGGGAAGGGCTGGGTGCGAGTGAGTCAGGTCCCAAGGCCGTTCCACAGGCAGCCGTTGATCTCGGGGTGGCCCCTTTGCCGTGGCTGGCCTCTTAAGTGAGACCCTGCAGGGCAGCGAAGACGCATACCTAGGTGGAAAGGGCCCAGGCTCTGCGTTCCTGCTCCAGCCCTGGGGCTTCCCTTCGAGGGATCCAGGGCCTAAGCAGGAACCCTCCACACTGACTCTTGGGGTCCAATGTGCTCAGGACAAGCCCACGCTGTCCTCCTGCCCCAGGCTGGGCTAGAGCTGAGGACAGCTCACGGGCCAGCCCGCAGGAACCCTAGGTCAGTGACTGTCTTCCCCTTCCTGGCAGGACCTAGCTGGTGCTTTTTCATGGGTAAGGCTTCAGCAGGCCAGTTCGCCATCTTGTCCACTCTCCCCATTGTGCAGGCCCCTCTCCTTTCTGAGGCTCACTTTCAGGATTGTGGAGGAGCTGGACAAACTGTTCTTTGAGCACAGGTTTGGTGGATCAATACACTCTAGGAGATTAAAATACTTTTTCGGAGCTATTTAGTCCATTTCCCAGCCTTGGGCAACAGCTGGCACCCTCTCACAACCTGTATAGTGCTACTTTAGCAGTCAGGAAATTCTCCCACTGTCTGACCTAAATCCTTCCTGCTTCATTAGAGATCTGTTCCCTCCCGCTCAGCGGGTGCTGGAGGCTGCCTCGGGAGGAGCGCCCTGTGGTTACACTCCTGCTGCTCGCCCACACCATCACCTGTTTCCCTCTTGGCTTCTCCTTTCCTGTGGGCTCCATAAACCTCGTCGCCTTCAAACTCATTCCTCCCCAGCCGACTGTTCACGAGAAGCCGATGATGGAAAATGGAGCCCAGGGCTGGAGAACAAACACAGGCCAGTAGGAACCGGCCAGTGGTCGTGAAGTATGTGCTGAGAGGGCTGTTTTGGCTAGCGCAGCCAGACGCCAGAGGAGAGCCCCCAGGTGGGGAGAAAGCAGAAAGCGTTCCAGAGCGCTGCCTGGAATAAACAGAAGCCAGAGAGGGCCTCCAGGGCTGCAGCTGGCAGCTCCTCACGCCCCATGCAATTAGTGTCTAACAATCAGGGCATTGCACTGTCAGCGGCCACCCCAGTAGTGACACACCTGGTTGGTGAGCAGGCAGGTGAGGGGGCCGCAGAATCCACTTTGATCCTTCATGAAGGGGCCAGCCCAGCCCAGAACAATGAGCTATGGTGGCTGCAAAGCCGGCTCCAGAACCTTCAGTGGCTCCCCATTGCCTACACAATCAAGTCAAGACTTCTCAGGGTGGCAGCTAAAGCCTTCTGTTGTCTGGCCTTAACTTGTCCTTCCAGATCTCTTCACCCTAAGGATCAGTGGCAGTTCCCCAGCACACCCCCACCTTTTCTATCTCTGGCCTCTGACTCCATGATACCCTTGTCCTGGAATGCCTTGCTACACACACACACACACACACATACGCACGCATGCACGCATGTGTGCACACACTCACGCATGCAGTCTTTAGGCCTGAAAGCCCACCTCTCAGTCCTAATCACCCCTTCCCCAGGGCCCAGGACCCCTCTTACAGCGCCCATCTGCCACCCCCGCCGGACTGAGAGAGACAATTCAATGGCAGCAACTGCCTCCCTCATGTCCAGAGGGATCTGTGAGCATTTGTTCAATACAGCAAACTGCCCAGGAAGCAGGCTAGGTTGACCTTCGAGGAGGCCAGCTACCTTCTCTCAACAGGCCTTTCGCCGCCACCTCACACTTCCTGCCATTGTGAATGCAGCCCCAGCCCTTCCTTGCAGCCCCTGCTTAGTGCCCCCTACCCTCACCTCCGGAAGCCCTCCTTGATGCTCCAGCCCTCTCCCCTGGGCTCCCTCCCTGCCCCCTCAGGTCCTTCGCAGTGACCTATAAGTATGATCTTTCTCACAAAACTCACTCTGCCCACAGCCTTTCCATCCCAGCAGATGGCAACTTCATCCCTCCAGCTGCACAGGCCACAGACCTTTGTGTCATCCCTGACCCCTCTCTTTCTCTGACACCTCACATCCAGTCCATTAGGAAATCCCATCAGATCGATCTCTAAGATATAGCCTGAATCTGACTTCCCAGCACCTTGGTTACCACCTCCCTGGCTCTCTGTAACAGCCTCCTCACTGTCTCCCCACCTGCCTCCCTACTGCCCATTCCCTGCACGGCAGTTGGGGGATCCTGTTTAAATGTTAGTTGCTGCTTAGCTCAAACCCTACGTGACTCCCCAGGGCACAGCCTGGGCCCTGTGACCTTTCTGACCTGTCTCCTATTACTCCCTCTCTCACCCCTAACCTGTTCCAACCACACAGGAACACACTTGAAAATGCCAAGCATTTCCTGCCCCAGGGCCTTTGCACTGGTCATTCTCTGTCTGGAATGCTCTTCCCACAGAGAGCTGCATGGCTCACTCATTCACTTCCTTCAAGTCTTTGCTCAAATGAGGCCCACCATGACCACCTTTTTAAAAATTGCAACCTTCCTTCTGCCCCCTCCCCCTGTGCTCCTGATTCCCCCTATCTATCTCTAAATTTTCCAGAGCACTTACCACCTTCTATTACTTGCCTTCTTATGATGTTCATGGATTATAAATAAAAAGATAAGACCCACAAGGACAAGGATTTTGACTTTCTTTTCACTAATGAATACCCAGCTCTAGAACACAGTGCCCAGAGCACAGTAAGGCAGGCACTCAATAAATATTTGGTGAATGAATGGATTTCTTCCTGAGATGCAAGAGCCCCTGAGGGCAGGTGTGGGTGGTATCTCCTCTGCCTACCACACGGTTGCTGGCCCAGGTCTGGGTGCACAGCAGGTGCTTGTCACCGGAGAGGTGGGAGAGATGGAAGTGGGTTTGGATCACTCTGCATCCCAGGTGAGGGCAGGGACCAGTCTAGGGGGCCCTGAATTCCCCATGCCCAGCTCAGGGCTGACACCTGTATGTCCTTAGCATGTCTGCACCCTGCCAAGGGTCTGGTGTCATCTGTCTCGGTGAGCACATGCTTTTTTGTCAAGTAGAAGCTGGAATTGATTCCAAAAGTCCTTTCTTTTGAAAAAGGATTACCTTTAGGGTTGGCAAACCCTGAAAGCAGGGGATGATGGATTGTCTCCTGAAGCTCTGGTGGCAACGGCCTCTCAAGCTCCCCCTTCCCCACCTGAGTCCCTTCCTACACTAGCGTTCTTACCCCCTTGCCCCCAATTTTCAGGTGATATCGAAATGCCTACTTTTGGGGGTGCCCATAAGCAAGGCAAAAGGCCCAACCCTCAGCCTGTAATCCTGAACCCGGGCAAAAAGGCCCTCTTGCTCCAGCTGCCTGTAGCAAAGAGGGGTTAGGTCAGAGCCTGGGGAGGGGACAAGCCAGAGCCTACCTTCCAGGCTCCGAAGCCCCGAGTGCTCCTACATAGGAATGCTGGGCACGGGAATTGGAAGCAGGTGTGGGCTTCTGGGCGGGCTGCCGCCACCTCACCCTCTCCCTTCCTCTCCTGCCCATTCCAGCCACTGCCCTGGAGAGTTTTCCATCTGTTCTTGGCCTGGACAGGAGGTTTGGTGGACGCTGGCTGTGAGCTACTGGGGAGGGGCACCCCTTCTGAAACCAGAGGACACAGAAATAGCTGCCCCCGGGGTCAGGAGAGAGGGGACAGAGGGGCCAGGCTGGTGCCAGCTAGGCCCTAATGACTCCCCACCCTGCCCACCACCACTGAAGTGAAATTAGATAATGTTAGTTAGGTTAGGTATATAAATGAGATTATATTAGGGGAAAGCAAACAAAAGACTCTCAAAACACATCTCAAATGGGAGGCAAAATCTAACTTTTGGTTCTTCAGGGGGTTTAGGGCTGAGAGAAACAATGAGCCTGGAGATAGGATACACGGAATGTAAAACACCCTTCCTGAGGGGCAGGAGCTGGGCGAGGGTGAGGCAATCCCAAGGAGCAGTCAGCTTCGCCCCAGCTTGGCCATTCATTAACTTGGAGTCCTTGGGTGAGTTACTTGACTTCTCTGAGCCTCAGTTTGCTCATCTGTAAAATGGGGATGATAATACCATCTATCTCATAAGGTTGTTGAGGGGATTAAATGAGAAAATGGAAATGAAATGCTTGGCATAGCACTGGTGCATAGTAAGTGTTCAATAAATATCAGATCAGAATTGACTCGACGGCAACGGGTTTTTTATTATTATTATTACTGACAATAGGAGAGATCTCTTCCTGTAAGGATGGTCCAGTTTGAGGCCAGGGGAGAGAGGAGGAGGCCTGGCAACTGAGTGATGAGAGGAGACAGGAAGTCTGCCTGGGATGAGGTGCCCAGGGCATGATTTGTTGGTTCACACTCCAGTGACCCTCGACAGCCAGACAAGCAGGCAGGAGAAGGCCCCAGATCTCTGTGTCCCCACAGCTCACCTGACCCTCTACCACAACTTTCTCAGCCTAAAAACTCCGTTTCTTTCTGAAGGAGCAATCTGAGACAACTTCAGGGAAGAGAGGCGGGCTGCTGAGCTGTGAAGCCAGACTCCCTGGGGTCAAATCCTGGCTCCAACAGTTACCAGTTACATGACCTTGGGCAAGTTGCTTAACCTCTCAGGGCCTCAGTTTCCCCTTCTTCAAAATGGGGATAATGACAGTACCTACCTCATAGGATTGGTATGAGGATTAAATGACTCTAATTGTAAAGCTCCAAGAACAGTATCGGACAGAGAGTAAGCATAAGTGTCTATTAAGTAAGCGGTGTGGAGTCTGGAGTGAGAATGACAAGGCTTCCCTCTAACGGCACACTGGGGAGCCCTCCACACCCACTGTCCCATTTCAGCCCGCCACAGCCAGTGCCCAGAGTATAGTAGATAGTCAAAAACTGCTGAATGAATGAATGAGGGAATGAATAAGGTGCAGGGTGAACCGTAACACATAAACATTTTGTAAAATAATGCATGGTGGTAAAGTACTCAGGATGGAGTCATGCAGCCTCAGATCCCGGTTTCACCATTAGAGCTGTGTGACAGCAATGAGCCTGGCACTTTATTGTTATTGCTGTTGTTAGTCGATTCTGACTCACAGCGACCCCGTGTGTGCAGAGTAGACTTGCTCCACTGGGTTTTCAAGCCTCTGACCTTTTGGAAGCCGACCACCAGGCCTGTCTTCCAAGGCACCTCTGGGCAGGTTTGAACTGCCAACCTTTTGGCTAGTGGTCAAGCACTTAACGTTTTGTGCCATCCAGGGACTCTTGACCTTATCTATAAAGGGGGACTAATAACACTGCCAGAGCCCTGGTGGCATAGTGGTTAAGAGCTTGGCTGCTAACCAAAAGGTCAGCAGTTCGAATCCACCAGCTGCCCCTTGAAAACCCTATGGGGCAGTTCTACTCTGTCCTATAGAGTCACTATGAGTCGGAATCAACTCGACGGCCGTGGTTTAATAACAATGCCTGGCCTATGGGTTGCTGTGGGAATTAAGGGAGATAACATGTAAAGTGCTCAAGAAACGTGAGTGTACTTATCTCCCCTGAGGCCCAGAGAAACGTTGGTGGAGGAGCCCTGCATTCACGCCCTGGCGCACCTGGCTCCCTGGTCTTCATGGCACGATCCTCTGATTGAGCACGGGCCCCCTGGGTCGTCGCGGTACAATGCAGAGAGCACAGACTCTGTCTGAATTCTGGCTATGTCGCACCCAGCTGAGAGACCTCCTGAGACCTTGGTTTCCTCATCTGTAGAAAGAGGATGATAATCCCTACCTTGCTGAGGGGAAGAATGAAGTGCACATTTAAGCCTCTAAGCTCAGTAGGTTCCTCAGCAAATGGCCGGAGATGTCACTATTATCCCTGCCTCAGGGCTCCAACTCTGGGAGCTCGTGGGGTGGAGGCTGCTTCTGTCCTTCCTGCATCTACTCCAAGCCCTGTGGCCTGGGTTGGGGGGCAGACCCAGGAGAGATAGGGGCTCAGCCAGTGGGGGTGGGGGCAAGGAGCCAGGGTGGTTCTCAGGGACTGAAGGTGCAGATCTGACCTCTTGGGCCCAGGAAGCTGGACAGAAAGAGAGGTGCCCGAGAAACACCCTTGGGTGTGCATAAACCAGTTGTCATCAAGTCGACTCCAGCTCATGGGAGTGTCAGAGTAGAGCTGTGCTCCATAGGGTTTTCAGTGGTTGGCTTTTCAGAAGTAGATTTCCAGGCCTTTCTTCTGAGGTGCCTCTGGGTAGATTCAAACCTCTACCGTTTTGTTTAGTAGCTGAGCATGTGAACTCCTGGGTGGGCATAACCTGTTGCCATCAAGTCGATTCTGACTCATAGCGACCCTATGGCGGCAGGAGATGTAATACCTAGGCCCAGGAGCAGCACAGCACCCATGGGGCTGTACAGGCCTGGGAGAGGAAGGAAGAGGAGAGGAGGAGAGGTGCTTCAGGTTCTGGAGTGGTAGGCTAAGGCATTTAGATTTTGTCCTGAAGGCCTTGGGGAGCCACAGAAACTTCTTGAGCAAGGGAGTAACATGGTCAGCACATGCAGGATGTTGAACGGACTGGAGAGGGAGAGAGGGGCCAGGAGACCAAGAAGGAGGCAGCAGCTCACTCCTGGCCTCCAATTGGCTGTGTGAGGACAGGGATGGAGGACGCATGCCAGGAAAGCTGGCTCAGCCACCAAAGATGCCCGGGCGGACAGCCAGGCTGCCCGCTCCACGTTACCTTCGCGAGGTTGCCAGAGCAGTGAATCAGGCCAGGCTGGGAGGAGGCCCTGGGAGGAGAGTGGTGGTTTTCGGGGGCTGGGGGTGATCTGACTTGGTGCTGAGAACACCGGCTCAGACAGGCTGAGGCTGGGGGAACAGGGCCACGGAGGCTGGGAGCAGAAGGCCTGGCTGTAGTCAAGCTGCAGTGGGAGCTGGCACAGCACAGGGGACACAGCGGGCCTGGGAAGCAGAAGACCACCCTCCAGGCCTCTCTGCAAGGGTTTGCTGTGAGAGCCGGGGAAATACCTGGCCCTTTCTGGGCCTGTGCTTCCCACTCTCATCCTTTCCAGTTGCACGTTTCACAGTTGGGGGCAGCGGTATTGCAGGAGGCCTTGAGCAGCTCTGGCACACAGGCTGGGGAGGAGGAGGGTGCACTCGCCCAAGAAAGAAACAGGACTCAGGACAGGCGCTTGGAAACCACCAAAACATGGAGGGCCGTGGGTGGTGCTCACATGTGTTTGGTGTTGTGAGGACACGTCCATGCCCACACACACATGCAGGCTGCCAGCACCCGGCCTCAGACCCCTTGGTGGGAGGCCAGGAGGAATGAGGTCAGTCTTGGGGAATCCGCCCTGGGCTCCCATACCAGGTCTGGGGGTCTGACCTCAAGCACAAGGCTTGGCCTTCCCTGGGCTGAGATTTTCCATGGCCTGGGCCTAGCAGTGGGGAGGTAGAACCCACGATGGAGGGGATGGTATTGCTCCCTCTTGGGCCTCTTCCTGAGCTCCAAACGAGCCTGCCTGTGCCCGCCCCACCACACACACCCTCCCACCCTACACACCATCACCTCCAAGACTAGGGGAGGGTGCTGACCCATCATCCCTTGTGGCAATTCTTGGGCCCCTCTGGGAAGTCCCCCAACTGGGGATACCCTCTCCTTTGGGCTGCAGTAACACCTACTTGCCCAATCACAGCACCGAGATGCCTCCTTCTGCTATGCGCTCTTCCAGGGCAGGGTTGGATTTGATGCATATCAGCATTCGTGACCTGGCACTGAATATACTACATTCAGGGGAGAAATGTCTTTGACCCAAAATGAACTCTGGGGCTCCGGGGGCCTTGGCCAGAGCCCTGCTAAGCACCAAGCCCTCCCACTCCAGAAGCGGCCTTGCCCTGGCCCATCCCTGCTGGAATTAAGTGGCTCCCTTAACAACTGGCAGGCCAAAGAGGGGCCTGAGAAACCTCACTGGCCTGGAGCCCAGAGGCTGAGTCCCAGGCCTGGCTCTGCGAGCATCCTGCTATGACATTCGAGGCCTTAGTCTTCTCCTCTGCCCAGGGTGGGGCCCTTCTGGCTGAGCCCCACTCTGAGATCTTGCATTCTAAGAAAAGCTGCTACAGAAGTCTAGCCCCCTGTGGGTGCAGCTCTAGGAACAGTGGATGGCCAGCCGTAACACGCCCTGTGTAGGGATGCTGCAAGTTCCTGGGGGAGGACCAGCCGGGGTGGGGCCAGGGTGGGCAGGACCATGCATCCTTCTCACATCACAGAAGGACCCTCCAGCTGGTTCCTGTCCTGAGCTCCTGCAGGTTCTCAAAGTAGGATTCAGCACCAAACTTGAGCGCTACACCTTGGATGGGGGCGGGGGGCTACCAGTGGGGACACTCTCCCCTAGCCTTGGGCTCCGGCAGCTCCCAGGGAGACAGAGGACCCTCAGCAGAGTCCCGCACACGAGTCAGCGTGGCTGGAGACAGGCAGCAGTCCTGGCTGCAGACAGAGGGGCAAAGGCTGGGGGGCAGTACCTGGGCCCCTGGGCCCCACAGGGCTCAGCCCTCATGTGGGGACCTGGCATAGTAACCTTGGTGTGGAGCAGAGAATCACAGGTAGAGGGCACTGATTGTAGCCTGAAAGAGGCAGGTCAGGGGTGGAATGCATATCCATGGGGGGCTGAGCAGAAGCCCTGACCAAAGCTGACTGCCACAGGGAGAGAGCAGAAAGGGGAATTCTAAGATAGTGGAGGATGGGCAGATGGCCTGCCAGCCCTGGCCAGACTGCCAGTCGGCCCTTGTCTCTGCCACGGTACCCGCCTGCTAACAGCACTGTGGAGTTGCCCATGCGAGCTGCCCCTCCACTCTCCACTGGCTCCTCCTGGGCAGACGATTTGTGTCGACCCAAGACTAGGTCATATCTTCACCCCCCACACCCTAAAAAAGCAAGAAGGAAGTGTACCCAGGCCCACAGCTGCCTCCTGGAACTCTCCCCTAGGGCCAGGACTAGGGTGAGGAGAGTGAGGTACTGGCCTGGGGCACAAAATTTAAGCAGGGGCCCAAAACCTCAGAAATGAAGATAAGTAATATTTTAATGGCAGTATTTTTAAAAAACAAAATCAAGGCAAAAAACCCATGATGAACAAAACGTCAATTTTCAAATAAAGACAGGATCATTATTGCTGATTTTCCGTTTCGCTTTTGGCTCCAATGTGGCTCCACACAGCAGTTACTGATTCTATTTAAAATGTTGGTATTTTGCTCATCACAGACTTTTTTGCATTAATTTTTATTTTTTTTGTATTGTTGTAGTTTAAGTGAAAGTTTACAATTCAAGTCAGTCTCTCATACATAAATCTTTTACATACATTGTTATGTGACCCTAATTGCTCTGCCTATACTGTGACAGCACACGCCTCCTTTCCACCCCTGATTTCCCGTGTCCATTCCATCAGCTCCTAACCTTCTCTGCCTTCCCTTCTCACCTCCGGACAGAAGCTGCCCATTTAGTCTCGTGTATCTGCTTGAGCTAAGAAGCACTCTCTTCATGACTATAATTTTATGTGGTTTTCTTTTTAAATTTTGTATTAAATATTACTCATCTTGATCATTGAGCTTGCTGGCGCCCCTTGAACTTTGCAGCCCAGGCCAAAGGCTCACTGGCCTCACACCAGTCTCCACCTTGTAGCCTCCCCTTCAAAAACGAAAAACCAAACCTGTTGCTGTTGACGATTCTGACTCATAGTGACCCTACAGGACAGAGTAGAACTGCCTCATAGGTTTCTAAGAAGCAGCTGGTGGATTCAAACTGCAGACCTTTTGGCTAGCAGCCAGCTCTTAACCACTATGCCTCCCCCTCAGGGAGCTCTAAATCATCTAGCAGGTTGCCTAGCCTGGACCCGTGCCTGAGGTGGAAGCCTCCCTTCTAACCTCCCGCCCTTCAGACCCTGCTCACTATGCCCAGTGATGGGGAACTTGCCACACCTCCAGGGGTATCCCCTCAGGCCTTTCTGACCCTGAAGACCCAGGTTTCTGAGACTCCCTGCCTCACCCTGTGAAGCCAGCATGCGGGCACCTCTAAGGGTGGAGGACTTCTCACGATGAGGGAGTCAGGGAGAAGGGCTCCTTCCCTTTGTCCCCAGATGACCCAAGCCAGGTCAGGAAGGTGCCTCTGCCAAAGCCCAGCCAGGCCCTTTACTCCCCACCCTCAAAACTAGGGTCAGGACCAAAGCTTGCCTGGCCGAATCCTGGTACCCATAATGCCCGGGGATGGGGAAGACTGGGAGGTGGGGCCCACGAGGGTTGTTGGCTGGGGGCAGTGGGTCCTTACTTAGCACCTCCGGGGAGGCCTTTGGTAAACGATGGAGGAGTGGTCTGGGCGCCGGGAGGAGTTCATTAATGACCAGGAGGACGGACAGAGAGGCCTCGGGCACCAGGACTTTGGGGACCAATACTCACCGCGACCGTTCTGGTTGGGTCTGTACACGCTGCCCACACTGATTCGCCCCTGCTGCGCGCCGTTCCGCTCCCCGCCGGGCGGGGGCGCGTCAGAGCTGCGCACAGGCAGGTAGGGTGGCTCCAGCACGCGGAAGGGAGGCTGTGGCTCCACGGCCCGCGGCGGGACGTAGGCCTCGGGTGGCACATTGGCGTAGGGCGGGTACCAGCCGAGGCGGGGGTCGCCGCCGTAGGCACCGCCGTTGGCCTGCGCCGCCGCGTCGGGGCTTGAGTCCGGGTAGGCCTGCTCGAAGCCCGCCGTGCCCTCGTTGTACAGGCTGTGCGAGTAGCGGCGGTCCAGGCCGTCGGGGGACTGCGGCTGCAGCTGCGGCAGGTAGGGCCTCTCCGGGGCGGGGTAGAAGGTCTGGGGCGGGTACTCGGGCTGCTCCTCGCCGCCGCCGTACTCCTCATAGCGCGCCCGGGGCTGGAAGGGGTAGATGACCCCCGCCGAGGCCATGGCCGCCGCTCCTGCACCCATGCCGCCGCCCGCGCTGCGGTAGTACACGTAGCCCTGGTCGTAGGTCCGCGTCGCGGGGTCGTAGTTCTCGTACTGGCTGACGTAGGGCGCCTGCGGGTAAGGGTACTGCTGCGGGAAGGAAGGCGACTGGCGGTAAGTGCTGGCGAAGGCCGAGGCCGAGGCCGAGACCAAGGAGGAGGCGGAGCCACCATGCCGTTGCTGGGTGACGGAGGTGCGGGCCCGGGCCATGCCCATGCTGTCCCCGACGGCCACCTCGCGCCAGTTGTCGGGCACCTGGCCGAAGCCAAATGGGTGCCGCGCCTGACCGCGCACAGTGTCTGAGCCGACGCGCCCGGGCAGGGGCAGGGACGGGGCCTGCCGACGCCGGGGGCCTCTATGGCTGCGCCGCTGCGAAGCCAGGGGGGCGCCTGCCAACAGCACCCGGGAGCTACTCTCAGCGCCCTGAGGCTCGGCCGGCACGTACTCTGAGCCCGAGTTGAGTAGACTATACACCTGCCCGTTGTTCTCCCACTGGATCAGCTGCCGCCAGCGCCCCAGGTCTGAGCCCTGCCCCGGCTGCGTCTGCTGCCCGTGCACCAGGACGCAGAGGCAGGCGCCCCACACCAGGGCCCACAGCTGCCAGCCGGCCCGGGCCAGAGCCATGATGGCCCCTCTGCAGAGGCCTGGTGAACAGAGAGGCTCTCAAGAGTGTCGTCCTGTGCGTGCTTCTCTTCCCACGGCCTCGAGGACAGGACGGCTCCTTGCCTGCCCCAGCTCTAGCTTTGTCCATCCTGGCCTTGTCCCGAGCGGGACGGCTCCTCCGATGACAGCATTTCGAGGCCAAGGGGTCAGGGCAGGGCAGGGGCGGTGCCCTGGGCTGCACGAGGCTCTCTGCCGGGCACCGGTCGGGCAGGACTGCCTGGGGGCCTTACATGGCCAGCCCAGCACTGGCTGGCCGCTGGGCTGGCGCTTTCCCACTCTGAATGAATAAGCAACAGGCTGGGAGAGTTGGGAGGTTTCAAGCAGACTGGTCTGCCTGCTGGGGCCTCCTCCGCGGGGCCCTATGGTCCGCCGGGTTTTAGCTATGTGGCCTGTCCCACAGCTGTTATGCTCTCGCAGTCCCTGGTGTGCCCAGCCAAGCCACAGACCTGCCTCTGAGGAAGCGAATGAGGCAGGGAATAGGCTGGGGCCTCTGGGACTCAGACCTGGTAAGTGGGGCCCTGGCAGGCGGAACAGGGCTGGGGTGTTAGCAGTATCCTGCCCATTCCTTTCTTTGGAAAGAACAGGACCCAGCCAGCATCCCTGGTCTCCACCTTTCTTACTAGCTTCTTGTTTAGGCTTGAAGTGGCCCCTGACTCCTGTCCACTCCAGCTTCTCCCCAAGACCTCTGGATTTCCTTTCCCCTTTTTTCTTGAAGCCAGTGCTAAGACACACTTTCCCTTATTGGTGGGCCCCCTTAGGTAGATGCTGAGCCGGGTCTACCCTCTAACTCCTGACCACAGGAATGAGCATCTGGGTTCTTAGCCCTGAGCGAAAGGTGGCTGGAGCTTCAGCTTTTTTCCTGTTGGCATACCTCTGGGCCTTACTATCACAGTCTGTAGAATGGGAGTATGTCCCTGGGCTGAATAAGACTTGTGGAATTATGGAGGAGACCAGCTTCTCATACATCATGTGTGATTTCTGTCCTGCATCTCTTGATTCTCCATAGCTTGGGAATAACGCAGTGCACACATGGATAAAATGAAACCCGGAGGCTGCTGTCTTTGATATGGGATGGGGCCACTGTGAAGCAGAGACGCCTGCCAGCATAGTACAGGAAAGGGGAATTCAGAACTGGGGCTTGGTCCTGTTGCTGTGATTAAGTTGCTGAGTGATCTTGGTCAAGTCCTTTCCAGTTGTCACATCTGATCAGTGGAGGATTAGACCAGATGGCCCTTAAGCATGTGTTGAGGGATTCTCTGTTCCCTTTGGAGACAGTGGAGATGGGAGGGATCCCAGAAGTTTGAACAGTTTGGCACCTGAGAAATCACAATCTGAATGCTATTTTTCAGGCCTCACTTAGGCTGCCGCCTTCAGTCCTGTGCCTGGGAACTGGAGGACAGAAATTTCCTTCTTGTGCTTATAAGCCAGGCAGGAAGAACGTGCGCTTAACCTGGGCCCTGCCGATTCCCCCTCTACTTTGGAAACTCCTGAAGCCCAGGGAAGACAGCCAGAGTGGACTTTCCTCAGGCTCAGTGCCCCGCCCTCAGCCCTGCCAGCCAGCATCTGTTCAACCATTGCACTGTCCTGCAGGACTGAGGCTTGCTTCAGGCGACAGAGGGCGTGTATCTACCCTTTAAAGGCTCATAATCCAGCTGGGGAGATGGGGGGCTTCCAGCAACACCCCTGACCAGCAACAATTCAGCACTGACCCCTGAGCTTCCCAGCATGGGATTAGCTCTAATACCCCAGACAGGACTCCTACAAGGAGTAATTGGTTTGTTCAGGACACCAAGCAAGATAGGGGACAGGCTCACTGAGGGCCGGGACCTGGAGGGTTAAGCCTTCCCACCCTCGTGCCTGCCCCCTGCAGTGCTGGCCTCAGCTGCTTGGAATCCCTGGGGTCCTGTACGGCCCTCACACCAGATGGGCAGCAGCACCAGGAGAGGAGGAGAAGTGGAAACAGGCCTCAGGGTACCCCCAGGCGGGGAGGTGAAGAGGTAGGATGGGGGCACAGAGGATGGCTGCGAGGTAGTGGTGCCACACTGGCCTCGAATGGAGCAGGAGGACCCCTCTCCTTGAGTCTGGCAGAGGGCAAGGGCTGCTTGGGAGCTGTGGGGAGATGTCTGCACCATCAAGGCACCGCCGTCCAGCTCAGCCGCCAAGCCCTCGGAGCCAGCTCTTTGCGTGAAACCCTAGCCAATGCTGGCTCCCGCTCCTTTTTCTTTTTTCTTAATAAGGTCGAATCAGAGTGAGTCAGAGGAGCCAAGTTTCCTGTTAGGCTCTGTTTGAATAAACTCTGCTCTGAACATAGCTTGGGCCTCTGAACAGGCTCCCCGGACCAGGGCTGCGGCCCTGCCAGCCGTCCCTGCTGAGACCCAAGATCTGGGGTTCACCAGATAACTGGAGCTCTGACCACTCCCGGGGAAGCCTGTTCTGCTCTCATAGCTTCAGGGTCTTCATCTGTCAGCTGGGGTAATACTATGTCTCTTGCAGCATATTTGGAAGGATGAAATGAGAGGATTAATGAAAAGTACCCAGCACAATGCCAGGCATGCAGCCGCTACTTTCTTTTCTCTTGACTCCAGAGAGAAGAGGGGGCTTTTCTCCCAAGGGTGCTTCCCCCACCCTCTCGCCACATTTTCTCTGTCCCTGTCCTATTTTAATCTGTCTTCTGTGTCCTTCCTTGCTGGGGTGAGCCTTGCGCAGGGCAGGGCCTGTCCTCCCTCCTCCCCACCCCTCCCTCTGACCTCTTTCTCCCTTCCAGTCTGGGTCTCCTGCAGTGGCTGACAAGGCCCAGCTGGGCCAGGGCCAGTGACTCTGTCAGCCCAGGGGAGCCTGCCTGCTTCCGCCTCTCCACACGCTGGGTGAGGCATCTCAGTAGCTGGAGGTGTCTCGATGTTCGTAGGTGGAAGCCTGCAGAGTAGGGGTCTGAAAGAGACCTGGGCAGGCTGCGGAGGGCGCAGATCCTGGGTGAAATGAAGGCTGGACTCCCTCACACCGGGCCCGGCCGGGACTGAGCTGTCTGGGAGGGCAGTGGGGGGAGTAGGAGGGAAGCTGCTCTCTTGGCCATGTCCCTGCAGGCTGGATTCATACCCACATTTTTCAGACCCAGGCAAGTGGTTGAGGCTTACTGCCAGCCCCTGCCACTAGGAACCAGTTTCAAGGAAGCCTAGGAGGCCCATGACATGGGGCTGAAAGAGCCTGTTGACAGTGCACGACTTTATTAAGTGCCTGCTGTGTGCTCAGCTCCAGGCTGGGCTGCCCTGTTGCTGGGGCTCCCGTGGAGCAGCCAGCGTGTGCTGTGATACTGTCATGGAACTCTAAAAATACCCAAAGCCAAACCCGTTGCCCCTGAGTCGATTGTGACCCTAGGCGGCCCCGTGTGTTACAGAGTAAACTGCTCTGTAAGGTTTTCTTGGCTGTCATCTTTACGGAAGCAGATCACTAGGCCTTTCTTCCATGGTGCCGCTGTCAACCTTTCGCTTAGTAGTCGAGCACAATTGCAAACCACGTGGGCCAACCCTGGAGCTCCAGGCTCTGGAAAATCATGGGGGAGAGCAGGGGCAGCAGGCCTGTAGCAGAGGTTTTGGGGAGCAGAGATGGGACCAGGGCCATGGAGTGTCTCACTGCTTTGCCAAGGAAAGACCAGGGGGCCTACTGTGAGTCAGAAAGTTCTGATGGGGTGGGGGAATGAGGGCAGGCCCCAGGGCGCCCTTGTCCTCTGTCACCCAGGCTGGGCAGTGCTGGGTCTCCACCCCCAGACCACAGACTGCTGAGCCCAGGCTAGGCACCTGGGTGGGCGGCTCAGGCAAGGCTGTGGGTTGAATCTGTGCTGAACTGGAAGTTGTAGCCCCAGCCTGGGCAGAGGATGCAGACCCAGCTGCTGCCTCTAGGAAGTGGGGCTGGAGGACGCGCTGAATGAGGAGGCAGGGCGAGCTGGCACAGAAAGCGCTGACTGCGCAGGGACAGGACCACCGAGCGACCACTGCCAGCTGGGCCCCCGAGCCCACCCCTCCCCTGCAGGCACATCTGGCGCAATGGCGGGGAGGCAGGGGGGACTTGGGTCCGCAGAGCTAAGGCAGCCGTGGAGGGGGCCCGTGGAGGGGGCTGGGCCTTTCGTTTGGAAGTGTCTCTCTTCAGGGCTGGAACTCAGGAGCAGCCCGGAAGTGGGGGAGGTGAGGTCAGAGCCTGTGTGAGGGACAGATGCGGTAGGGGGAGGAAAGCAACCCACCCTTCCTAGGACCCAGGGGAATTGGATGGATGTGGCCACTTCCCACTCTGTTTTTGCTCTCAGCTCTCCAGCCCCTCCCCCAAAGTTCCCTGGGGAATTGGAAATACAAGAACTGATATAATAGTCTGGGCATCGAGGCAAGGCTCAGTGGAGGCAGGAGGCCTCTGCGTCCCCCTCAGCCACCAGCCCAGCCAGCTACCCCCCTCCCTGACTTTCTCTCCCTCCCAAGAGTTCGGTGCAGGCGTGGCTTTGGGGCCTGCTCAAGGGTAATGTTTGGATCCCCACCCCAGCTCAGTGAGGGCCAGGAGGGAGCTGGTGGAGGCAGGGAACGCAATTATTACAGGAACGAGGACAGACAGGAGAGGGGGGCTCATCCCAGGGATCTTGCCTGGTGGAGGGATTTTGCTGTATTTGTTGGATGTTGGGGGGGGGATCCTACAGCTCTGCCTGATCAGACTCAGGCAGGGGACTGCTGGTGGGGAGGGCCCTTTCTTTTCAGCAGCTCAGCCAGTATGGGAGGGGGAGGAGGCAACAGAGTCCCCTGCCCAAGGGAGGAGGGTGGCAGGACCAAGCAGGGTTCCAGTCCCTTGGGCTACAGCCCAACAGAGACCTGGAAAGCCAGTAGGGAAACTAAGGCAGGAACCCAATGGTTCTGACAAATAATAGCCTGGCTGGACTAAGGGAAGACTCCTCTCTCCTCTCTCTGCCTTTGTTTCTTTTTCCAGTAACACCCCCCAACTTTTCATTCACTCATTCATTTTCTCTGTCTCTGTCTCCCTCTGTCTTCGTCTCCATCCCTGCCTCGCAGTCTCCATTCCTCTCTGTTTCTCTTCTTGCACACCTCTCTCTCTCTCTCTCTCTTTCTCGCTCGCTCGCTCGCTCATTCACTCTGTATCTGTCTCCGCTGCTGTTTCTTCCTGTTACTCATTCATTAACCCATTCACTCATTCAGTCACCATGTTCTCGGGTGCCTGCTGAACGCCACGCCTGGTGCTGGCTGCAGGAGTTACAGAGAGAAGCCAGACCTGTGTGAGGGCCCCACAGAGCTCACAGTCAAGTGAGAGTTACAGGTCAGTGAACAGGCACAAGAGTCCTGGGTGGAAGTGAAGGCGTTGTGTTGACTCTCGTGACCTCTGAGAGGCATTTTGATTTCCCTCAGTCTCCTTGTCTGTCCATCCATTCCTCCATCTACCTCTCTCCATCCGTGACTCTATCCTTGTTTCACCTTCATGAAGGAACTTGCTTTCTGCTTGCTGCGGGGGGTGTGCGGTGTGCTTCTTCCCTCTGGTTGGGAAGGCAGTGGAGCTGGACAAGGGCAGGTGGTCTGGGGTAAGGATGGAGGTGGGCCATTGAAGGAGTAGGGCCCTTGGGGACAGTCTCACAGCCGTGCCTATCCCAGGGCTGGGGACAGGCTGTATTCTCCAGGACACCATCCTACCCCAGGGCACTGTGCCTCGGTAAACTTCTGAGTCACAGCGATTTCCCAGGTTCCTCCAGGTCGCCTGACACTTGAGATTCTCTTCAAAGACAATCCTTGCAGGCAGTTCCTGGGTGTGATAAGGAGTGCAGTCATGGGTATGGATTAAGCTCCTACTGTATGCCACAACACTGGACAAAGTAAGGTTCTTTATTGACGGTATTTCTTTAGCGTATGTGACCACCACCCCAAACCCCCAGGAGTCCTTGTAGAGTCTAGTTTTGCCGCACTGGGGTCCAAGAGAGGAAGGGGAACCCAGGTGGAGGAAGAAGAATGGAGACAACATATCAGAAATCTTCCCCTTAATTTTTTAATAACTTTTAATTTCAGATTACAAAAGAACTATGTCAATTATAGAAAATTTGGAAAATACAGAATGAGAAGAGAAAAAATAACTCATCTGGTCACCCTGTTCTAGACTTTTAAAAAAAATTGGAATTATATCACATATGTTGTTATATAACCTGCTTTGTTCATGTAATAATATTTGATGAACATTTTCCAACATTAGGGTAACTGCCATGACCCACTTATTTCAATTTCACATTAATCACAGGAGCTCCTGCTGCCCAGAGGAAGGGGTAGGTGGTCAAACCTTTGTTCCTCCAGATGCTCTCTGTGCAGGGTTGAGGGCGAGGAGCTGTCTCAGGAGGCTCCAGCCTCAGCTTCTTTCCTGTTAGAGCCACGTCTCCCTCAGGAATGGACCTGGATCCTGAGCCGACAGATTTTCATTTCCATCCCCCTCTGGTGGGTTTCACTCTGGGAGATGGGATCGGCAAACAGATCCGAATTGGGTCATCTCGGCCCACTAATTGAGATGGGAAGGTGGGGGTGGTGGGGTTGCTTTAATTCCTGCCTGCCCAGGAGGCTAGCCACTTCCAGCAAAATCACTTCCTCTTGTGGTATTGGAAGAACCAGACTTTCTCAGACCATAAAAGAAAAAAAAAAAACAACCCAAAACCAGTTGCTGTCAAGTTGCTACCAATGCATGGCGACTCCATGTGAGCCAGAGTAGAACTATGTTCCATAAGATTTTCAGTGGTTGATTTTTTGGAAGTAGATTGCTAGGCCTTTCTTCTGAGGTAGACTCAAGCTGAACACCTCACCACCCAAGGACTCCTTCTCAGACCATAAAAGGTCAGTAACAAATGCCCTGTGGGGCAAGCAGTGCCTGCTGGCCTTATGTCTACATAACTAAGAGGAAACCTTCAGGAACTCTTCCCTGACCCCAGAAGACCTCTCCAAGAACCTCTTGTGTTCCCCAAGTAGGAGAAGCATCTATCAACTTATATTAAAAAAAACAACAAAACTTTAAAATTTTAGTATAACATATGTACATAAAGATACACAAATCCTAAGTGTTCTGCTTGGTGAATGATCCCAAAATGAACACCCATGTAACCGCCACCTAGATAAAGAAATGGAACAGCACAGCAGCTGGCAACTTCTGACAGAAAGCTCCTTAAAGTTCTGCCTATGTTGGCACCCAGCTATTTCTAAAACTTCTTCAAGATTTTCAATGAATTATATGGATAAATCATAATTGAATTAATAACCTCCTCCCTTTGTTGATTTTAACTTTTTTTTTTTGCTATTATGAATGATGCTGTAATGAGCACCATATTAGCTTCCCAGGGCTGCCGTAACAAATTACCACAAGCTGGGTGGCTTAAAGTAACAGAAATTTATTCTCTCACAGTTCTAGAGGCTAGGAGTCAGAAACCAAGGTGTCTAACTGGCTCTAGGGGAGCCCTTGGGTGGAGTAAATGATTAAGTGCTTGGCTACTAACTGAAAAGTTGGCAGTTCAAATCCACCCAGAGTTGCCTAGGAAGAAAGGCCTGGTGATCTACTTCCAAAAGATCACAGCCATTGAAAACTAGGGGGTGCAGTTCTACTCTGAAACACATGAGGCCTCCATGAGGCAAAGCTGACTGGACAGCAACTGGTTTTTTATTGTTATTTACACTAATGGCTGCTGGTTTGGTTTTTGGTTTTCTCCCCACGAGAATGCAAGCGGAGGAGCCCTGGTGGCGCAGTGGTTAAGCACCTTGCTGCTAACCAAAAGGTCGATGATTTGAACCTACCAGCAGCTCTGCAGGAGAAAGATGTGGCAGTCTGCTTCCGTAAAGATTTACAGCCTTGGCAAGGTCATGGAAGCTCTGTAGACACATCCAAACTCCCTGAGGGACCAACTTACTGGGCTGAGGGCTGTGGGGACCATGGTCTCGGGGAACATCTAGCTCATTTGGCATATTGTAAAGAAAATGTTCTACATTCTACTTTGGTGAGTAGCATCTGGGATCTTAAAAGCTTGTGAGTGGCCATCTAAGATACTCCACTGGTCTCACCCGTCTGGAGCAAGAGAAAATGAAGAAAACCAAAGACGCAAGGGAAAGATTAGTCCAAAAGACTAACGGACCACAACTACCACAGCCTTCACCAGACTGAGTCCAGCACAACTAGATGGTGCCTGGCTACCACTGACTGCTCTGACAGGGGTCACAACAGAGGGGCCTGGACAGAGCTGGAGAAAAACGTAGAACAGAATTCTAACACACACACACACACAAAACAGACTTACTGGTCTGACAGAGACTGGAGAAACCCCGAGAGTATGGCCCCCGGACACCCTTTTAACTCAGTCATTGAAGTCACTCCTGAGGTTTACCCGTCAGCCAAAGATTAGACAGGCCTGTAAAACAAAACGAGACTAAATGGACACACTAGCCCAGGGGCAAGGATGAGAAGGCAGGATGGGACAGGAAAGCTGGTAATGGGGAACCCAAGGTCGAGAAGGGGGGAGTGTTGGCATGTGGGGTTGGCAACCAATGTCACAGAACAATATGTGTACTAATTGTTTAATGAGAAACCAGTTTGCTCTGTCACCCTTCATCTAAAGTACAACTGAAAAAAAAAACAAAACAAAAAGATTTACAGCCTTGGAAACCCTATTGGGCAGTTCTACTCTGTCCTGCAGGGTCGTTATGAGTTGAAATAGACTCAAGGACAACAAGTAGAATGCAAGCAGGAGCCCTGGTGGCACAATGGTTCAGAGCTCAGCTGCTAACAGAAAAGTTGTCAGTTCAAACCCACTAGCCCTCTGGGGGAGAAAAGACCTGGCAATCTGCTCCCGTAAAGATTACAGCCTAGGAAACCCTATGGGGCCGTTCTCCTCTGTCCTATAGAATCACCATGAGTCAGAATCTCTTCGATGGCACACAACAACAGAAAGCAAGCTCCATGCGGGCAAGGATCTTTGTCTTGTCCATGGCTGTGTCTCAAGTACTAGAATCATGTCTGGCGCATCCACCAAACCAAACCCGCTGCTTTTGAGTCGATTCAGACTCACAATGACCCTATATATAGGACAGGGTAGAACTGCCCCATAGGGTTTCCAAGGAGCAGCTGGTGGATTCGAACAGTCGACCCTTTGATTAGCAGCCGAGCTCTTAACCACTACACCACCAGGGCTCCGTCTGGCACACAGGAAGCACTTAATAAGTATTTGTTGAATAAATGAATACATGGTGAATTTCCTGTTCATTTTCTGTGACTGTTTTCTATTGTAATGTTCATCTTTTAGTATTGATTTATAAGCTGTAGTACACTTAGCAACTTTCTCATGTATCACTCTTTGTCATATATCGTGCAACTAATTTTTAAAACTTGTCATTTGCCTCGCATTTTAATAGAGTTTCTTGATGTATTGAAGTGCTTCATTTTTAAGCTGTCAAATTATTAATCATTTCTTTATGGTTTCAGACCGTATTGTTTTACTTACAATGATCTTTGCCTTCACCAAGGATATATACATTTCCAATTGAATTTTCTTCTGTGATTTTATGATTTCATTACTTTTTTATTTAACTGTTTTATCTTCATGTATGATGAGAAGCAAGAACCTAACTTAAAAAAATTAAACTACTCTTCCAGCATGAATCATAAATGAATTGTCATTTCTGAGATATCTGAAGGGCCACATTTCCCATATACTGAATATTTTTATTTGTTTGGCTGGGCTTTCAATTCTGTTTCATTGGCCTAGCAGATCATTTTTATGCTAGTATTGTCCTATTTTAATTATTGTGGGTTTTTAATAAAGGTTAGTAACTGAAAGTACCCAACAACCAACTGATTTGTGCCCATGGCTGTCAAGTTGATTCCAGCTCATAGTGACCCCATAGAACAGAGTAGAACTGCCCCCTAGGGTTTCCAAGGCTGTAATCTTTATGGAAGCAGACTGCCACATCGTTTTCCTTCAGAGTGACTGGTGGGTTCAAACCACTGACCTTTCACTTAGCAGCCAAACGCTTAGCCATTACACCACTGGGGCTCCTTAACCAACCAGCCAGTCGCCATGAAGTTGATGCTGACTCATGGCCACCCCATGTGTGTCAGAGTAGAACTGTGCTCCCTAGAGTTTTCAATGGCTGATTTTTTTGGAAATAGATCACCAGGCCTTTCTTCCAAGGTACCTCTGAGTGGACTCAAACCTCCAACCTTTCGGTTAGTAGCCAAGTGTGTTAACTGCACCATACAAGTCTGCTTTATTCTTTTAAAAAATTATTCTTGGCTGTTCTTCAAGATGAACTCTGAGGGTTTTTTTGTCAAGTTAAAAAAATCATCTGGGAATTGGATTAAATTTACAAATTATTTTAGTGGTAGTCAACTTCTTTGCAACATTGAATGTTTCCATCCAGCAATATGGAAAATTTTCTATTACCAAAGACTTTTTTATTGTTGTTCTTCAGTGAAGGTTTGTTTTAAGGATGAATATATGTGTTGGGTGCTTATTTTCATGAAATGTAGCAATGGCATTTGTGGAAGGTAGCCTCTGAAATGGCTCTCAATGATCCCCACCTCTAGGTAGTCACTTCCTTGTGTCATCCCATTCTCGTGTGTGTGGGCTGGACCTAGTGACTCACTTTTAATGAACAGAACATGGCAAAAAGTGATGGGATGTTATTTCTGAGATTAGGTTATGAAAGACCGTAACTTGGGTGTTGCTACCACGCTATCTCTGGCCCTCTTGCTTGTCTGCTCTGGGTAGAGCCAGCTGTCATGTTGTGAGTTGTCCCATGGAGAGATCCATCTGACAAGGAACTGAGGGTATCCTCTGGCCAACAGCTAACAAGGAACTGAGGCCCTCAACCCAACAAGCCATGAGGAACTGAATTTGCCAACAACCATGTGAGCAAGCTTGGAAGCAGATCCTTCCCCAGTTGAGCCTTCGGATGAGGCCATAGCCTTGGCTGATGCCTTGATTGCAGGTTTGTGAGAGACCCTAAGACAGAGGACCCAGCTAAGCTGCACTCGGATTCCTGACATAGAAACTGTGAGTTAATTAGTGCTGTGGTTTTAAGTCACTAAATTTTGAGATGATTTATTGTGCAGCACTAGATAAATAATATAGCATTTTCTTTGTATTACGTTTTCTAACAGGTTATTAAGAAATGGAAAAGCTGTTAACTTTCGGTAGTTATTTATAACCAGACACTTTATCAAACTCTTTTATTCTTGATAATTTTGTGTTTATTTTATTTTTTCTAAGAAGATAATCATATTTGCAAATAATATAGTTTGTTCTCTCTCTTTTCTGTCTAATGGCATTAGCTGAGACCTTTAGAATAATGTAAAATAATGGGGGAGGAGAAATCTTTGTCTTGTTTCCAGATTTTAATGGGAATGCTTTTTGTGTTTTACCCTTTTGGTATTAGCTGTTGGTTTGAGATTTAGTATTTTTTTATCACGTGAAATAAGTGTATTTTAATTTCCAATTTATTAGAGCTTTTTTTTTTAAAATCAGGAATGGATGTTGAAATTTACCAAACATTATTCAGTGTGTAAAGTGATCTTTTTCTCCTTTGACCTATGCCGTGGTAAATCAGTTTAATGCAGTTAAATATAGGACCATCCATGCATTCCAGAAGTGTTTGCTTATAGTGTATTCTTTTAATACATTGTTGGACTCATGTCAGACTTAATATGATTACATTTTTATTAGGACTTTATATCTACATAAATGGCAGTGGTGTATGATACATTCATTCATCCATTCTATCTGTCCATCTATCTGTCTCTTTGTGCCATTTCTCAGGTTTTAGTATCAGGGTTATTCTGGCCTTAAAAACAGAATTGGGAGGCATGTGAGTCAGGGTCCTGGCAAGAAACGTAATTCACCCAAGATGGTTTAACTAAAGAGACTTTAATGAAGGGATTACTTAGAGAAGTATGGATAAGGTTAAGGAAACAAACAGAGTCCCGGGGCGGCACAAAAGGTTAAGCACTTGACTGCTAGCAGAAAGGTCAGTGGTTTGAACCCACCAAGAGGCACCTTGGAAGGCAGGCCTGGCGATCTGCTTCTGAAAGGTCACAGCTCTACTCTGAACACATGGGGTCACCATGAGTTGGAACTGACTCGACAGCAACTAACAACAACAGCAAGGAAACAAACCAGGGATGAGTAGGCACCCAGAGGCTAGCAATAACAAGGAGCTATTACCACCCCCGAAGGAGCCTTGGTGGTGCAATGGTTAAGCACTTGGCTGCTAACCAAAAGGTTGGTGGTTAGAACCCACCATCTTTCTCTCTGTGGGAGAAAGACGTGGCAGTCTGTTTCTGTAAAGATTTACAGCCTTGGAAACACTATGGGGCAGTTCTGCTCTGTCCTATAAGATGGCTATGAGTCAGAATTGACTCAACAGCAATGGGTTTGGTTTTTTTGGTTATTACCATCCCTAGAAGGAGCCCTGGTGGCACAGTGGTTAAGTGCTCGATTGCTAACCAAAAGGTCGGCAGTTTAAACTCACCAGCCACTCCGTGAGAGAAAGATGTGGCAGTCTGCTCCCATAGAGATTACAGGTTTCAAGGCTTGAAACCCCTATGGGGCAGTTCTACCCTGCCCTATAAGGTTGCTGTGAGTTGGAATTGACTTGATGGCAACAAGTTTGGTTTGGTTAGGGACCATCCCTAGGGCTGCAGAGACCAGGCGAGGAACCCATGTGACTGGGGCCAGAGAGAGCTGGAACCTTGGAGAATAGGTCCAGGCAGGAGCTGAAGTTGTGAAGGAGCACAGCTACCTCCAGAGGGAGAGCACTGAAGTAGGGAGAGACCAGGCAGGATACAGCAACCCTCTCTTCACCCACCCTCCAGTCTCCTGCCCATGCCTCCTATTGTCAGAACCCAACCAGAAGCTAGAGGGCTAGAGAGCCTGGGTGATGAATGCAGTTTGAAGGGGGTCTGCTTCCTGGAGTACCAAACCCAAAAACCAAACCCATTGCTGTCGAGTCGATTTCAGACTGATAGCGACGCTATAGGACAGAGTAGAACTGCCCCACAGGGTTTCTAAGGCTGTAAATCTTTACAGAAGCAGACTGCCACATCTTTCTCCTGTCCTGGAGAACAGGGCTATGCATTAAAGGACAAGATTGGGGAGGTGGAAGTGAGGGGAGCTTAACCAGCAGAGGAAGCTGTGCATCCTTTCTAAGGTCTGGACCACTCAAATAGCAACCATTCTGAGCAAATTTGCTTGTAAAATTATCTAGACCTAACAGCTTTCTTGGAGCCAAGTTTGACAACTTTAAAATGATCTTTTTTATTATTAGTCTTTTCAGATTTTGTATTCATCCTTGAGTTAGTTTTGATCATTTATATTTTCCCAGCAAATCATCCATTTCATCAAGAGTTTCAAATTTAGTAAATAGAATTATACTTGACATTTACTTATTATCCTCTTCGACACAATAGTTATTTGGAAGAGCATTCTAATAGAAGAATGTGGCCTATACATTTTCTGTGTTTTGAAATTTATTTAACTTTTTCTCAGTTGCCTAATATATATATAATAGACATTCACTTTTCAAAAGCTTCACTTTAAAAGGTATATTCTGTATTTTTCGGGATATAGAGGTTTATATATACTAAATCAACCACATTAATTATATTTTTCACCTTATCAGGTTGAGGGGGTTTAACTCTTTAATGTGTAAAAGAATCACCCATAGGTTTTGTAGAAATGCAGATTACTTCCTGAAGTCACTACCTCTGTGATACATCCATGTCCCCCTTTTGCCTTTTCGGCTCTCCTATTCCTGGCTAGCAATTATTTATAATAACTTCTGTCTGTTAAAATGACTGTTGTGATTTCTGTCTCCTGACTGAACCCTGACTGAGGCAGACATAATTATGGGTTTAACAGGGTTTTAATATTGAGTTGACTAACCCTAACCCTGGGTGGCACAAAGCTAACATGCTTGGCTGCTAACATAAACGTTGGAGGTTCAGGTCTACCTAGAGGCACCTTGGAAGAGAGGCCTGGCAATCTACTTCTAAAAAATCAGCGATTGAAAACCCTATGGAGCAGTTTTACTCTGACACACGTGGGGCCACCATGAGTCAAAATCGACTCCGTGGCAACTGACTGGGTTTTGTTTTTTTTTTTTTTTTTAATATTGACTTCTGTATCTTTTATATAACAACTTCTCCATATGGATTTTTTTGGTTTACTTTGATTTTGCTTATTTTGATTCTTGCTTGCTAAGAGTGAATTCTGAGTATTTTTTTCTCCTATGAAAGATAGTAACCTGCATGGCATATATCCTAATTCTGGCAGGTGTGGGTCTCTTTCTGGTGTCTTCATGTGTGAATGCACCTGGCAGATTGTTGAAATTTCAGGTCCTAACTGTGATCCCTCAAAATTCCTTAGAATAGCGGTTCCTGAGGGTATTCCCTTGAGTACGAGTCTCCCTGCATACTCTATAGAAAAGAGTTTCGTAGTCCAATGGGTTTGGAAATCTATATTTACTAATTCTGCTAATTTAACAACAACCTTGAACACTTTTAAAAGTCCTGACAAATCCTCAGTATGGGATTCTGTCTTGATCTGGTTAATTTAGCATTTCCCAAGTTTATTTTATGACAGAACCCTTTTTTCCAATACAAGTACTTACTGACATTCCATGGAGTCTTTCTTCCAGTTAGACATTTTAAGAAATGTTGTTGTAGGTGTTTTCCCCATTTCCCCCCTTTTATGGGTGCTTATGGGAGGCAGTGGTAGTTCAGGGGTATAAGTCTCCTTCCATGCGGGAGACCCTGGTTCGATGTCCAGCCAATGCACTTCGTGTGGGACCACCACCCGTCTGTCACTGGAGGCTTGTGGATTGCTATGATGCTAAACAGGTTTCAGCGGAACTTCCAGACTAAGACAGACTAAAAAGAAAGGCCTGGAAATCCAGTTCAGAAAATCAGCCAGTGAAAACCCTATGGAGCACAATGGTCTGATCGGAAACCCCAGGACAGGACCGTGTTTCATCCTGCTGTGCGTGGACGGGATCACCGTGAGTCAGGGGTGGGCTCCAGGGCAGCTAACAATAACACAGAATCCTCATGGTATTTCTAAGTATTCATTTCTTTTTTTTATTAATTTGACTTAGATAAGCTTCAGGCTTTTCATCAGCTCAGGAATATTACCTCTGCCTTTGGTTCTTGCTTTTGTTTCATTTGTCTCTTCTTTAGACCTCGATATCAATCATGTGCTCTTTCTTTGTGTTTATCGCTTTGGGCTTTTCTTCTGCATTCTCAGAGAGCTTCTCATATTTGTCCTTCACATTTCCAGATTCAATTTTCTGTACTTGCTATTTTGTTCTTTACCATTTTAATACAACGTTAAATTCCACTGCTGCTTTTTGAGTTTCTTTGCAGCCTTTCTTTCTCTTGTATGGTTTGCTTTTCATTTCCACTTGCTCCTCAGCCAACAACCTTCTCATTTTATTCCTTCCATCTTGCTTTTCAACTCTTGTTTTGTAGAGTTTGTGTTTTAATTAAATGAACTGAGTACAAAGCAGATGCGGTCTGGAAGTTATTTATATTTCTGTGATAAATCTTTTTTCAAAGGGATTCTTTCTCCCTGCCCTTTTGAGTGCTACACTTTCTTGCTTTCACGATGCAGAATCTTTTCAAAGGCTCTGTGTGTTTGCAAGTGTATCTGTATGTGCGTGGGGGTGTATGCACGCGGATGTGGTGTGTGTTTGCTTTGCTGTGCACTCCTTCTTAAAAAAAAAAATGAGTGTTTTATGAAATCTTGTTTTTTCCCAAAACAAGGAGGAAAAAGTGAATTCTCTTTAACTCACCATCCACCTGACATTTCCCCAGTTGTCCTGTCGTATTTTCAGTTGAAGGACTAGTTAATGCAAATCCACATCACCAGTTGGTGGCATCACGGTTGGGCTGTGACATAAGTCCCCCCACCTCATCACCAGAGTTGATCTGGGAGTCTAGCTGGCTGGCAGGGGAGGGGGGTTGTTCTGTTCTTTCCCTGCCCTGGGTAGAGCCTCCCAAAAGCCATTACCAGGTCGTGGAGCTAGCTGGGGCAATGGGTGGACATCAAATGTGGGCAGGCCCAGCGCGTAGCCTTGCCTCTGCATCTGGGGAGGCCGGTGCCCCAGGGGCTGGCTGGCTGTGCCCACTGTTCTGGGTTGCTAGACTGCCCCTCCTGGTAACTAATGTAACCATCAATCAGTCTTGTGCCTGGTGCTACTGTCCACCCTAACAGGGAAGGAGGAACGAAGTATGAGGGAGAGATCGCTTTAGGGAAGAGCTTCCCCCTCACCCCCAATTATCCACTTGGCATAGCAACCATATGCACCCCAAGGCCTCCCATCCAGTTACTTCCAAACGCTGTGGATTTGCAGCATT
Source organism: Trichechus manatus latirostris (assembly GCF_000243295.1). NCBI lineage: Eukaryota > Metazoa > Chordata > Mammalia > Sirenia > Trichechidae > Trichechus > Trichechus manatus. The sequence continues at coordinate 19,391,458 of NW_004443966.1, read as the reverse complement.
AAAAGGGCTTCCAAATGATGGATTCTCTGTTCCATCCCACATAGATCCGCGTCCCACCACTTTGGGGCAGTGTGGCATCTCACACGGATTCGCGTCCCACCACTTTGGGGCAGTGGGGAGCAAATTCTGCCAGGATCTCATCTGCTCACTTCCCATGGTGCAGTTTGCTTTCTCAGAAACTGGAGTTGTGAATCAACCCTTGAGTCTCCCTTCAATCTGGAGCTTGCCCAGCATCTCTGGCATGGCGATTTGCCTTCCCTGGCTGCCAGGGCCAACACAGCTTTCCCTTCTTTTATATCCATTTGATCATTTCAGCTGGGATCTGGGAGGGAGGAGAGTCTGCACCTGCCTAGCAGGATGTTGTATGGGACGTCTCCTCTTTCTGTGGATTGCAGCTAAGACCTAAAACTGAGTATGAAGGACACTGGGGGGCCCGCATTCTATGTCGAGAGAATTGGCAGTGTCCAGCCAATAGCTAGTACCATTTCCCTTCTGCAAAGGGGCTGGACTGGCTCTTCTCACCAACCACCACTACTTCCCACAGTGAGGGCCTGGAGAGGGGGAGCAGTCATTTGTCATGTGGTGACTGCGGTGTTTGTGTCGAGGCCACTTCCTCCCTTCTCCATAGGGGAAGAGGGGTGCCTTTCCTCTCTGAAACCACAAGGGAGTCATTTATAAACAGAGACAAGCATTTTACCCCATGGTGGGTGTCTGCTTCGTCTGCGGCACTGTGTATACCCTGAGCTGTCTGAGCAGAGGAGAGGAGAAGTAAGATGGAATAGATTGGAGTTAGCCAGAGAAACAATAACAATGCACCCAGGAGAGGACAGTCACGATATCTGCTTCCACATCCCTCTCCTGGCCCTGCAATCCCAGAGGTGCCTAGAAGAGGGATGGGGAGAAAGGGTCTAGAGACAGATGCCCCCCTCCCTCTGGGCCAAGCAGCTGGGGGTCACAGCTCTAGTCTGAGCAGGGGTGGGGCTGGTGGGAAGAGAGGAACAGACAGAATCCTGATTAATGAGACAAGGCTGTTCTAATAGCTGAAAGTGACAGGGGATTGTGGGAGGCAGCCAAGATGTCATTAAGATCCCCACCACCCAGCAGGAAAGGGGATTTCAACAGAGCACAGTTGGGGGACAGTTGTTAGAAAAAATTTTCATGTTTATACCGCAACAAATTGAGACTCTATAATAAACCTGTTAACACTTGAAAAAACCTTTCTGAAAAGCAAAGGAGATAAACAGCTCTGGAACTTGTTAGTGGCAGAAGATGGGCCAAAGCAAGGAGTTGGGAGCATCTGTGAGTAAAGATGGATGGAGGTGGCTATCGGCACGGGGACTGAGCAGGGTCGAGGGGCAAGTCCTGTCCTTTTGCTTGTAAGTGACAGAAGTCCAACTCATGGTTGTTGTTAGCTGCCGTCAAGTTGGCCCCCAACTCATGGCCACCCCACACACAATGGGATGGAACCATTGCGATCCATAAGGTTTTCATTGGCTGATTTTCAGAAGTAGATTTCCAGGTCTTTCTTCCTACTCCATCTTAGCCTGGAAGTGCCACTTAAACCTGTTCAGCAACATAGCAATGTGCAAGCCTCACTCAACTCGTAGTAGCTTAAGCAAAAATGGGGATTTATTGGAAGGATGGAGTCCCTGGGTGGTGCAAATGGGTGAACACACTCGGTTGCTAACTGAAAGGTTGGAGGTTCAAGACTACCCAGAGGTGTCCTTGAAGAAAGGCCTGAAGATGTACTTCCAAAAAATCAGCCATTGAGAATCCTATGGAACACAGTTCTACTTTGAACACATGGGGTCGCCATGAGTCAGGGTTGACTCGAAGGCAACTGTTTTTGGTTTGTTTTTTGTTGGAAGGGTCCTGGAGCATTTCACAAGATCTAAGTAGGAGTCAAGTAATTGAGCCTGGAAGAGGGCAGTGATGCAGGTGGGCATCAGTGACATCTGACACTGGGGACCTGCAAGCCACAGGGACCTCTCTAAGCCCCTGTTTTTGCTTCCTGCTGCAGGTCAGCTTTATTCTTTCCTCTCACTGCAGGCTAGTTTTGTCCACAAGACAGAAGACATGGCCACTGGCTTCCAGGTTTTGTACCTTGGAGGTTCTACCATGAGACAAAACTGACTCTCGATGGCCCCAAATCTAAAAATACCAGAAGAGGGACTCGATGGCCGAGCTCAGGCCAGATGCACAGCCCTGGGTCAGGGTAGTCAGGCAATCTCAGCTGATGTTCCCTACAGGGTTCTGTCTGCTGCTGTGGCCCAGGCTGGCCTTCTGCAAAGACATGACTCCAACAAGCCCAGCATCCCTCTGCTTCCCAGGGTACCAGGCAAGCTGCAGAGGCTCTAATGAAACTATGCTTTTCCCCTCTTGTGAAGCCCATGGCAAGGGCTGGCCTGTAACAACAACAGTAATATTAATAGTTAGCATTTATTGTGCACTTACTATGTGCCAGGCCTCAGGCTGTGCTCTAAATGTCTCATTTAATCCTCACAGCAGCTGTATTCTTTTGCCCATTTTGCAGATGAGGGTGTGGAAGCTTGGTGAAGGTAAGAACCCCAGGCCACCCAGCTGGTGAGGACCAGTACTAGCCCTCTGCCATCAGGCTCTGCTGCCTCCAGGATTGAAGGCCTGGGCCATGGCATTTCTGGAGAAGGTAGAAAAGACTTTGGGGCCTGGGGTATGCCTCTGTCAGAGTGGACTTACAGACACCGCTGCCGGAAGCCTGAGAACCCGCCTGGAGCCTGTGTCCCTCACCCCACCTGGCTTTGTCCCCAGGAGGTCTCTAAGGGGCATTATGGGCACCTGAGGAATTGGCTGTCCTGTGAGCATCTGCTGTGGTCAGTGGAGTGGCTACATGGCCAGATCCTCCATCCTGGTGGCACTGGGGACAGAATGGGTCTGAGTTCTCCTCGTCTCATCTCCCTTCATCCCCATTTCCCTTCCCTGCCCTCCCTTATGGTTTTCCCACTTCCCTACAGGAATGGGGGTCCCCCAGGCATCAGGGCCTGCTGCTACCCAGGCGCTAGCTGGGTTGGATTTGGGCGGGAGGCAGTGCTGCAGCCAGCAGAGGGCGCCAAAGCCTCTTCACACACCCAGGAGAGGAGAGCGGAGGGCCAGCTGGGTCAGCCTAGACTGTTTCCTTGTGCCTCCGTCAGCCCATGGGTCTGTGTGCCTACACTCTTGACCAACCAGTGTGCACGTACCCTCGTGTGTGTGTGTGTGTGTGTGTGTGTGTGTGTGTGTGTGTGTGTGTGTGTGTGTGTGTGAGTCTGCATGGCCTGGTGCATCAGTAATCTAGTTTGTGTCCCTGCTGGTGTGTCTGTGTGAGTGCTTGCATGCTTGGCTGCATGTCCGGGTGAGTTTGTGCGTGGCTGGAGGTGTCTGTGTTTCTGTGTTTGTGTGTGTGCCTCTGTACTGGTAAGTATCTTGGAATGCATGTGTGTTTGTACGAGTTGGTACACCTTTATGTGTGTTCCTGTGTTCCTGTGTGTGTGTGTGTCTGGCTCACCCGGGAAGCACATCTGACAGCCCTGCAGTGTCAGAGGGAAGGGGCAGAGCCAGGTATATGGGCAGATGCTGTGTCCACTGCAAGCCACTGGACTTACAGATCTCAGTAAGACTGTTTTCTAGGGCAGGCATCATAACTCTAGTTTCTGTGCTATCTGTGGGATAGGCAAGGAATGACTTTCTGTAAAGGGAGGGGAACTAACAGCCATCAAACCCTCCCTCTGTGCCAAGCCTTGGCTAGAAGCTTTATACCTGTTCTCTTGGTTGATCATCCCAGCAGTCCCGTGAGCCTGGCAATATTAGTCCCATTCTACAGATGAAGGCGATGACGCTCAGGGAGTTTAAGTAACTTGCCTGAGGTCACATAGCTGGGAAGTGGTGAAGCTAAGATTTGAACCCTAGTCTCTTTGACTCCAAAGTCCTTGCTGCTTTCATTCCTTCTTACCTGCTCTCTCAATCCTGTGTCCACCTTGCCTGAAGACCCCACCAAAGATGGGCTTGAGAGCAGCCCAGTGAAGTTCCAAGAGCAGCAGCTGGCTCTTAGCTGGAATGACTAAGCTGAGGAATTAGTGTTGATGGACAGTTTGTGGCCAATTTCTAGGAGTCAGGGAATGAAGGGCTATATTTAGCTGTTTGCTGTGGGCTAATTAGGTGGTGGGAAGTATGTGTCCAGATTGTAGGGGAGGAGAGAGAGAGACTCAGCCGTCTGGACCAGAGCCCTCCCCTCAGAGTTGAGTCTCTGCAGCCAGCTTTGGAGAACTCCAACTCCTTCGTATAGAACCGTGGTTTGTGAGGGTCTCCTTAGAAGAGAAAGCCTGACCATACCACCAGGCTGAGGGGACAGAAGACATGGTTTGCAGAGGAGCATCTTCCAGGCCTGAGGTTCTCCTCTCTTCATAAATGAGATCAGTCTCTGATTCATTCTATGCTTAGAGGTGCTTGGGGTAGACTAACACTTGGCATAGCTCAGAGCCAATAAAATAATTTCCCAGCACTGCAAACATGTCTTGGTTGGAGTTAGAGGTTCGGTTTGTCCCTTTGACTTACTTGATCTCAGCCGTCCTTCCCCATGGGCCAGGACCTGGTACATCCCTCATCTGCCTCACAAGGGTAAGTTGAGGCACACGTTCTGGATAGTCTTAGGGTGGTTTCCCCTGAACAAGCCCCTTCCCAGAAGAGCAGAGGGGTGAGGACCTGCCTTCTCCTCCTGCAGAGGTCTGAAGCTCTGCCCTGGCCTGCCCTCCTCCACAAAGTGCTTTGTCCCCTCCACATGCAACCAGTGGAACTGGTCCTTCATACTTCTCTTCAAACTGCCACCATCCTCCCCATATAAATTTCACCCACTCAAAAACATCAGTGACAAGGTTGAATTTACTGAGAATTTGGAAGGGAAGATCAAGTCTCACACTCCACAGGGACACTTGAAATCCTTAGACATTTCTCTAGGTCTGCTCCCTCACCTTCACCCCCTTAAGTCTCCCACCTCCCTGGCTCCTCCCCTCCCTAATTTGCCCACTCATATCCTTCAAGGTGGGTGACAGAAAGTGCCACTAGTCACCAGGACTTAACTTCCTGAGACTGCAATGGAGAGTTATAAATAATAGCCAAAACTTTTCTATTATGTAGAAAGAGCACAATCAACTTTCTGGAACCCAAGTCTCAGCAGCGTAGACTAGCCAAAAGGACATTAACTGGAGCCCAGGAGACCTGCCTAGACTCACCTCATCCACCTTGCTGTCACTTCCCAGTCACTTCCCTTGCTGAGCCTGTTTCCTTGTCCGAGATTCAGAGATTCTCCAAACATTCAGGCAGAATTCTTCTCCTGCTGCTGCTGTCCTTGCTGCTCACTCCCCAGTTCTCGCTTTTGTCACTAGATTCTTCTCCTCTTCCTGCCCTTGGCTCTCTCTGTTTCTGTCTGGCTCTTCCTTTCTCAAGCTGCCTTGCTTTCTCTCTGTTTCTGCCTCTATGTGTTTGTTTCTATTTGCCTTGTCTCACGCTGTCTTCTTCCCTCCCTCAATGGTTTTTGTTTATCTGTGTCTGCTTTGTCTATGTCTCTCTGTCTTGTCTCTCAATCTCTACCTTGGTGTGTCTCACTGTTTATCTTGGTCTCTATCTCTTGGAGTCTCTCTTTTCTACATACACATACACACAAACACGCACACACACACCCCGGCCCTTGTTTGCCAGTTCCGTGCCCTTGTTTCCACCTCACCCAGTTGTACTCTGGGCCCTGGTTCCTGCCCACATCTACCTTGGCAACATGCTGCCCAGTTGATCACCCCCTGATCCCTGCAAGCTGATGCTGTCTTGCCCCTTGAGGGAGGCTCAGACTGGGACCTGGAACAAATGCTGTAGACCCATAGACATGCTCAGGGTTTTATTGCAGCTGGGAGCCACAGGTTGGAAGGTGGGTGGGCAAAGGCAGGGGTGGCACTCTGAACAACAACAAAAAAAGAAGCCCTGATTTGTAGCATTTGCCAATGTCCATGGTGTAAATATCCCAGTCATGGTCAATTTCAAGCTACTAACATGATGTCACTGAATGCAGAATTGGGAAGAGATGCACAAATTTGGTTCTTGAGAGTCAGTGCATGATGACTGAAGCCCACCACCTGGTAAGGGGAAGGGCCTGCCCTGTAGGGCCCAGGAAGCCTGCCCACACGGCTGGCCACAGAGCTGCCCACTGCAGCCTCCCCAAGGCAAGGTCTCACTGGACCTTACAGGGCTTGACACTGGGCCAACACTCCACTCCATCTTCGTTAGTTCTTCCTATTAGCTGACTTTGAAACCATGCTCACCTTAAGGATTGACCTCCGTGCTCGAGAAGGAAGGCTTCCCGGGTGAAATGCCTGGACAGAGACATAAGCAGAAGTGCAGAAGAGGGACGGAAGGGCATTCGGGGCAGAGACGAGGAGCCAGGGTGTGGAGGAGGGCATAGCTGTTATTGTGGGTAGTGGTGGTGACCACAGGCAGTTCAGAGTATAAAGCATGAGGCTGGGAAAGGTGAGAGGTGGTGCAGAAGAGGCAGTCAAGATCAGGATCATTGAGGACCTTATTACTGTGTGAAAGAGCCTGGTCTTCTCTTGTGGGTAAGGAGGGGAGTAACATGATCTGATAGGTTGCTTTCGGTTTTTTTTTTTTTAACCCCAAAAGAGGCCTTTTGACAAAGATTTAGGTGAGGTCATTTGTTTGAGAGGCGACCCCAGGGAGCACGTGAAAGAATGAGGAGGTGAGACAGGGAAGAGAGGAGAGTCAATATAGTGTGTGTTAATGGGCACGATACTGCTGAGGGCAACTGGGGCTCAGTCCATAGGGACCCTTTGAGGCTGTATACAACACACCTTAGAATCATCCCATTGAGGGGTGAGGAACCTGGGGTATTTATCCACCAACTCCCATCTTCGTTGTTCCTGGGGTGTTAATCCCCCTGGCCTTCCAGTCTTACCCACGTGTAGGCTAAGTTAATTTCAAGGTCAGAGAATGCCCTCCTGTGGAGAGCCCCAGGAAGTTGGAAAGCATGGCCACCAGGGTGGGAGGCAGCAGAGAGTCTTAGTATGGTGAGGACTGAATGCCCTTTGGGTTGGGCAGCGAGGAGGTTGTTGGTGACATTGGGGAGGGCGGTTTCAATGGGATGAAGAGGCAGAAGCCAAAGAGGAGTGAGTGATGGGGAGGATGAGAGACGAGGAACTAGAGACAGAGAGTCAGACAGCTAGTCTGAAAAGTACGAGAAAGAGGAGAACTGTTGGAAACTACCTGGGGGTGGGGAGAAGATGAGCTGGGCGCTGGTTGTGGAGTTGCTCGGAGCCAGAGTGAGGAAGCAGGTGGTCCCGCAGGAGCAGTGGCAGGTCACTTACCTGCTGCTGGACCAGAACTGGTGGAAGGGGAGATGGGGCCCTCCCCAGAGCACCCCAGCCTGCACGGATGCAGACTGAACAGCCTGGGCACTGCGCTGCCGCTGTACACGTCCATCTTCTTCCTCTGATCGGTATGACCCAATTCTGCGAGCATTGATTTGATTGATTGGAAGCAGATGAGGCCTCCACTCTCCAGGGGGCATACCCCATGCTAGGCAGTAAAAGGGATGAGAAAATGAGACAGGCCTGGTCCCTGTCCTCGCAGTCTAGGGAGGATGTAGATGTGTAAGGACAGACGCGGGCAGCAGGCCGTCCTGTGCTCCAATGGAGGCACCAGCAGGTGTGGTGGAGGCCAGAGAGGAGGTAGCTGTTGGGTCTGGGCCGGAGAAGGCTTCTTGGAGCAGCCAAGTCTTGAAAGATTGAGATACGTTTAGAGAAGAAAAGAAAGGGCAGGCATTGCTAGATCAGTGGTGCCCCAGCCTGCTTCAGCCTCCCTGGTTGCTGGCTATCACACACCCTAAGGACTGGGGATGTGCCCTGCCTCCAGAGACACCCTTCCACAGGCAAAAACAAACAAACAAAAAACCCGTGCTGTCCAGTCGATTCCGACTCATGGTGACCCCAGGTGTTACAGAGTAGAAATGTGCTCCATAGGGTTTTCTTGGCTGTAATCTTTGTAGAAGCAGGTCGCCAGGGCTTTCTTCTGCAGCACTGCTGGGTGAGTTCAAAATGCCAACCTTTAGGTTAGTAGTTGAGCATAAACCATTTGTGCTACCCAGGGACCTTCTTCCATAGGCACGCCCACCTACTGCCTTTTGATGGGGAGGTGTCAAAAAGAGGATACTTGGGCCCCTGGATACCCTTTTAGCTCAGTAATGAGGTCACTCCTGAGATTCACCCTTCAGCCAAAGATTAGACAGGCCCATAAAACAAAACAAGACTAAATGGGCACACCAGCCCAGGGGCAAGGACGAGAAGGCAGGAGGGGACAGGAAAGCTGGTAATGGGGAACCTAAGGTCGAGAAGGGGAGAGTGTTGACGTGTCGTGGGGTTGGCAACCAATGTCACAAAACAGTATGTGTATTATGTTGTTTAATGAGAGGCTAGTTTGTCCTGTAAACCTTCATCTACAGTGCATTTAAGAAAAAAAGAAAAGAGGCTGCTTGGAAGGCAAGCAGGAATGCCACACCAGGCACCCAGTTAAGGCGCAAAGGCTGCTTTCTTAGGTTGGGTTCCTTGACATGGGACGCTGAATAAGGGCCCCCAAAGATATCCATGTCCTACTCCTTGGAACCTGTAAATGTTACCTTATATGGCAAAAGGGACTTTGCAGATGTGATTAAGTTAAGATTCTTGAGATGGGAAGATTATCCTGGATGATTCAGATGAACTCTAAATATAATCACAAGGGTCTTTCAGAGAGGGAAGCAAGAAGGTCAGAGGAGAATGTAGGAGATGTGACAACAGAAGCGAGAGGTTGCAGTGATGCAAGGAAGGAGTCACAGCCAAGCAATGCAAGTAGTCCCCGAAGCTGGAAAAGGTGAGGCAACAGATTCTCCCCTGGACCCTCCAGAAGGAGCAGGCTCTGCTGACACCATGACTTTTGCCCAGTGAGACCGATTCGGACTTCTGACCTCCAGAAGTTGAGCGAATAAATGCGCTTTGTTTTCAGGCACCAAGTTTGTGGAAACTTGTCTCAGCAGCCTTAGTAAACAGATGCACCTGGAGGCAGCCCCCGCAATGCAGACCTGCACGCAGGAATGTGAGTGGGAGGGCTCTGGGAGCATGCCTTCAGCCTGCGGGAGTGAAGGCAACGGAGGTGGGCAGAGGGCGAGGTGAGCCACAGTGCTGTCACTTTTCATTCCATGGAGGCTCTGGGGCCGTGATGCTGCCCTGCAGAGCTGCCCCAGAGTGAGGCAAGAGGGCATGGCCATTGTACCCACCTGGAGCGGGCCCTGGATGGGGCTGCCCCCGGGGAGGGGTTGCGCACTTCGGTGAGGCAGCGTTCTTTGGCTGAGAGCAGTTTAAGGGGAGGACGAGGCTGTGAGTCCTCAGCGGACCACAGCTGGGAGCTGAGAGCCCTGGTCCATAGGGGGCGCTTTGTGGCACAGCTCAGCAGTCCCCACATCTGTGGAAGGCGAACCTCTCCTGCCTTCTTGCTTTGGTCTTCAGGCCTGGTACTCTGACAACGCCATGTTTCCTGGGGCTGATGTAACAAACTAGCACAACTTGGGGGGCTTACAACAACAGAGATTTATTCTCCCATAGTTCTGGAGACCAGGAGTCCGAAATCAAGGTGTCGGCAGGGTCACGCTCCCTCCGAAGGCTCTAGGGGAAAATCCTTACCTCTCCCAGCTTCTGGTGGCTCCAGGCGTTCTAGGGCTTGGGACTGCATCACTCCACTCTCTTCCTCCATCTTCACATGGCCTTTTCTGTGCCTCTCCTCTTCTCTCTTACAAGGACACTGGTCACTGGATTTAGTGCTCACCCAGATAATCCAGGCTGAGCTCCCTGGGGCCAACCACAGAAGGTCACAAGTGCTCTGGGTTCCTGCCCACATTTTCAATGATCCCAAAGCATTTACTTCCTCGTCCATCTCCCACTTCCCAGTCCTTTCTGTATGGGCCCCAGATAATGGGCCTCAAAGCCTATGTCATCAACATTACTTCCCAGCTCAGAGAACTTCAGTGGTTCCAGGTCATCCAGATTTGGCATTTAGCCCCTCCACCTCCACCCCAGCACCTCCAAGGCCAACAACGGCTAGCTTACTCTCCCCTGGGTCCCCCTTGGCACCTCACCATCTCCTGTACCCCCAATCCCACCTCCAGACCTTTGCTCACACTGTTCCCTTCCTGGACCCCTTTCGCTGACCCTTTCTTCCCTGGATTTAAATACTAACTCCCCTTTCAGGCTGCACAGAGTTCCCCCCATCATGCAGGGCAGAGGCCACCCAGTCATCAGGAGGGGGCACGGGGCAGGGCCAGGAGCCCTGGGGGTGCAGACCGGTGCCTGAGGAGGGGGTCTGAAGAGGACCCCTGATGTCCCCTCTGTAGAGGACTGCTCCAGACAGCAGCTTCCTGTGAGATGGTGAGCCGCCCCTCTCCCCAGGCGGGAATTGGTGGCCCCATCCAGCTGTAAGCCAGGGGTCTGGGTTGAGGCTCACCAATTCCCTAGGAGGTTCCCAGGGGTCCCTAGCTGGAAGAGTTATGGGCTGGGCTTCAGTGGAGGACCTGAAGCTCATCAGACCCCTCAGCCACAGTTGCGGGAGCATTCCTAGGGGAGCCGTCAGCCTGTAATTATACAGTCAGCACACATTTATTGAGCACCGGGTACCAGACAATAGAAAGTGTGAGTGACTAAGTCTGTGCCGTCCAATACGGGCCGTGAGCCACCTGTGGCTACCGAGCACTTGAAATATGGTTCACATAAATGAAGATGCATTCTAAGTGTAAAGTACACACCAAATTTCAAAGAGTTCGTGCACAAAAAAAGTAAAAATCTCATTAATAATTTTTTACATCGATTACATGCTGAAACAACATTAGGAATATATTAGGTTAAATAGAATATATTATTAAAATTTCATCTGTTTCTTTTTACCTTTTTAATGGCACTATTAAAAAATTTTAAATTACAAGCATGGCATGTATTTGTGGCTCACATTACATTTCTACTGGACACTGATCCTTGGATGATTTTTCACGTTTGTGAATAGGTAATGGTTGGAAATTGGCTCAAGAAAACAGAGGCAGCCTCTGACTTCAGCCCCCCACCAAGCCCTGGTCACAGCCAGTGGCAGTGCTAGCCCAATGGCTGACCCTGTGTCGGTAGTGCTCGGCTTAGTGCGGCTGCTTCTGTGCCTGGCCTGGCTGTGTCCTGGAGCAGAGCCTCTGCTGTGAGAGGTGTGCCTGTGTGATGGGTGGGATAAAGACCAGTGGGCCCCAAGGAAGCCGACAGCCAGGTCCTTGTGGGTGTGTGTGTATTAACTGTTTAATGAGAAACTAATTGGCTCTGTAAACCTTCATCTAAAGCGCAAAATAACAATGACAATAACCACAGTACACCCCTACACCATTCTCCCCTTATTGCTTCAAACTATCATAGTCAAATACAAGCTCCTAGACATTACCAAAGTAACAAAATTGTCTTAAAATATGAGGCCTGTCATGAATTTAATGGAAATCGCAAGTAGGAGCTTACCACAATTTCAAGCCTTAATACACCGAAAACACGCAAAATGTGACAATAACTACCTCATTACCTTTTGGAGAAATGGCTCATCCAAGGCCCCCACTCTTGTCAGGCCACCCCAGGTAAGCATGAGGCATCATCTGGGCCATTAGGATGATCACTGTAGTTCACAATGAGTGTGTGTGCGTGCGTGTGTGTGTGTGAAAGAAAGGGGAGGATCCTGGGCCAAGGAAGGGGGCATGGAGGTGGGGCATAGTATACCCTACATCTGCCCACAGAGCTCTGAGGCTATGGAGAGAAGCTTCCAGCTTCCTTCCCGGCAGGGCCCCCAACAGAGCCCTGGAGGGTTTCTCTGCTGGTAAATCTGCAGCCAGAGCGGAAGGCTTAGGACCTCTGAAAGCCATAAACAACAGTGGCCTCCCCTAGCCCCAGCCAGAGCTCACAGAGAGCGACTCTCACAACCTGGGCAGGTGCCTCCTCCCAATGGAGGCCTGTGCTGTGGAGGAGGAGCACCCTCTGCAGGATGTAACATGTAAATGCAGCTTCCACAGGAAGGAGGAAGTGGCTTATCCCAGAGACTGCACTTTGTGGTTGTAGGAAGCACTGTAGTAAGGTCTTGGAGAGGCCCTCTCTGTGGTGGCTATCACTTCTTGTTAAAGAATAAATGATAGTGGTGCATCTGACTCCTGCAGTGTCTGCCTGACAGCTGCCAGTTCTGAGTTTTGAAGTTTTCCAGACTAAACACGTTATAGACATATCCACACTACAACGTGTAAGGTGGGTATTTTTATTTCTAATTTATAAGTGAGAAAACAGAGACTCAAAGAAAGTAAATACATTGTCCAAGGTCATATGGCTATTAAGTGGCAGGGCTGGGGTTTGACCTGAGGTCTGTCTGTCTCCTGAGCCCGTGGACTAAACTCCGCAGCCTGCTTGGGGTTGGGCCTTCAAGGAGGGAAAAAGAGCTGTGAGGACAGAGTCAGGCAGGACAGTTCTGCAGACATTCATTGTAGTGACCAAAATAAGATTATAGTGAAAGTGAGGGTGATGGAGAAGTGGAGAAGGTCTGGGCCATGGGGAGTGACAAGAGGCTATTTCTGATTTCTCCTAAGCCCCAGTTACCATATGCCTTATACTTCCTGCTGTTTGCTCTGCTGCCCCCACCCCCACACAAGGCAGCTTCATTCCACTGCACATATGCAGCCACAGGGCGCTTGTGGATAAGGCCTCTGCTGCCCCAGAAGGAGAGAACAAGCTCACTCATTCACTCGGTTGTTACTCTTCCATTTCATAGAGGAGCAAACTGAGGCCCAGTGGGGGACAATGATTTACTCAACTACAGGTCACTCCAGAGGTCACTTGAAGACCTCAGGCCTGCCATGCTCACTGAGTGGAACTGGGGTGAGTAGCTGAGTCTTTACCAAGGAGAAAAAAGTTAGGTGTTGCCTCTGAGCTTTCTTTAGGTCTATAATTGGGGGCCTCAGTCCTCTTCTCCACACCACAAACAGACCTTGCATCTCTTCTTTAAATTCCACCTTCCCCTTGCCTTTGTTCTGACAGTTTCCCAATATCCTCCCCTACTGAGCTTAAGAATTCTGAGAACCCATCTTCAACAATTCCTCCCTCAAGTCTTCACCTTCATCACCTTCATCTCATCTCGGTTACTGCGATGACCTTCACCCCCAACTCTATCATTGCCTCTAGTGCTTGTACCTTCATCATCATCTTCACGATCACCACCACCGTCTTCCACTGCCATTATTTCTGCTGCCTGCATCGGCGTCGTCACTGTCATCCTCAGCATCATGGCTTCCACCACCCTCACCTCCAACGTTGCCGTCCTATCATTAATATTACCTTTATCATCTCCACCTCCATTCACAACATCACACCCAAGATCACCTCCATTATCACCATCACCACCACCACCACCACCATTGCCCCCATTGCATTGACCTTCATCACCACCATGGCAACCATCACCTCCAAGCCCATTTTCACCTCTATCATCACCATTATCCCTATTGTCCATGTCACCACCGTTATCAGCATCTTCACCACCCTCACCTCCACCTCTGCCATCTTCTCAATTATTTTCAGTCCGAACACTTCCACTATTATCTCTACAACTACCTCCACCACCTCCACCATCCCTATCACCACTACTCTCTCCCCCAAAGCTCAGTGCTGCACATTGAACCTGGTACCTGGGCATGGAGCCCAGTCACAGGGAACATCTTGCCTGGCTGATAGACACCACATCTCAGATTTCTCAAAGCAGAGCATCGGCAAGCCACGTGTCGGAATGATCCCTCTTCTTGCCGTGAGAGCTGGCCTTTCGTCAGGATGCTTCTGACAGAAGACAACCTTTGCCTCCCTGTCAGCCATGCCTGTACCTAAAGAGACAGCTTCTGTCTGGTTGAAGGATGGAGGCCACTAATGCGGGGCTGCCCTTGTTTGCATATTGATTGCATAAATTTGCATATCATTTGATCCCGGCCTCTGGATGCTGCACCATGGGTGTTTGGGTACCATTTGTGTATCACTGCATGCTAGGGTCAGGCCTTTGGGACTCGGGCACTTATTAACTCCCTAAAGAGTCTTTAATGTGCTGGTTCAGAAAAGAAGTTGGAATGCTTAGTTCTGTAGTCGCATGGTTGAAGGGCTCTAAGGTGGGGAGTTGGGCAGGTCCCGCTCAGAGCCTGTGGGGAGAGGGCAGCCCAGGGCTTCGATGTGGTCCACGGTTGAACATCAGTGTGTGTTGTGGGGGTGTTGGCTGCAGAGACAAACTCTACTTCTCATTGTCCATTCAGGACAGCAGGCAGCACAGCCACTCCTGTCCTCTTTGGGCCGCAGTCTACTCTCTGTGTGACCTTGGGCAAGTCCCTCCCTGTCGGACCTAGGAACCCTCTGTGTCAGAGGAGGAGGGAGAAGCCAGCTAATTACTAATCCTCTCCATAGGATTCTTGCTCTGAACTCAGTGGTTCTCAGCCCTGGCTACACATAGAGTCACCTGGGGGAGCTTTTCCAAAATACCAGTGCCCTGGCCCCACCCCTAGATAGTCTGATTTAATTGGTGGGCCCTGGGCATTGTTTATTTTTAAACAGCTCCCATGGTGATTCTAATGTGCAGCCAGGATTGAAAACTATTTCATGTGACTCTAGCCTCCTACCCCTCCCCTCCATCCTCTAGCTTCCAGCCATCTCCCTTGACCTATCTCCTTCATTTCTAGTGGCTAATCTCTTCCCCACGCCAGGCTCGCCTAGCCCCAGGGCTGGCAGGACAGTTGGATGCTGGTGCTTTCGTTTGAAGTCTCAGAAATAAATCCTCTTCCCTCCTGGGTGATGTGGCCCGTGGTCAGCATGTGGCAGGGCAACACTTCGCACTAACTGGAATTCCCTTCTCTCTGCCTTGGTCTAGCTCCACCCCATCTCCCAGCTGTGGCTGCGGCTGGTCCAGAGAGGGGTATGCAGGGGCAGGCATGGGGAAGGAGGCGAATCCTGCGTCGCTCTTCCCAACTCCACATCACACCCTGCCCCGTCAACCCCCCCCTCCCAGAGCTAGTGCGGGTCTCACCTGGCACACCTGGCCGTTTCCACTCTCGCAGACTTGGCCGCTCCATTACCGTGCCTGGATTGTCAGCCCCATCATAGCTCCTCCTGCTCAACCCTGTAGATGGGTCTCCATGTAAACCCAGAGCCCCAGCCCAGCCCCGGTCCTTGAGAAGCAGTGCCCAGAGCCACCTGAACCTTTTTTCAAAACAAGATGCAGTAAACATGGCTGTGTGTTGGCCTCCCCCAGACTCACTGGGGTCAGAACAGGCCTAGGGAAGGACAGGGAAGTAGGACAGAGCCTTCCCGCACCTCTCCCCACAGTCCCGCCCTGGGACATCTTGGCCTCTCCTGCATCCTCAGTTGCCAAGGGCAGGAGTGACCTGTGAGAGGAGGGCCTGCCCTGTGGAGGACCAGATGGGAGATTCGGTGTGTGCTGGCGTGGGGGGATGGCAGACCCCAAGTGAGGTGTGGACAGGGAAAGAGGTGAAAACAGGGGCTGCCCCAGAACCAAGAGTGAGGCATTAACAGCGGTGACGCTGGGGCTCGTCTGTCGGAGCTCAGATTCTGACTTGACCATCACCAGCTGTGTAATCCTGGGTCACAGGTTCCTCAGCAGGAAAGAGAAGGTAATGACTGCGCCTAGCTTAGGAGCTGGAGGATTATGTTAGAAAAAGCCTGAAAGGTGCTTTGTTGTTGTTAGTTTCTGTCAGTTTGATTTCAACTCATGGCCACCCCATGTGTGCAGAGTGGAACTGCCCGTAGGGTGTTCAAGGCTGTGACCTTTCAGAGGCAGATCACCAGGCCTGTCTTCCAAGGTGCCTCTGGGTGGGTTCGAACCTCCAACCTTTCAGCTAGGAGTAAAGCGCTTAGCCATTTGTGCCACCCAGGGACTCCAAAAAGTGCTTAGCACAGGGCTAGTGATGACTCGGTCACTGCAGCTATGATTATTATGAGGGTCGGTTCCACAGTGCCCTTGTTCCTGAGCTCCAGCCCCATTCCTTGTCCTTACAGTGTCCTTCCTCTGGGGCTTCAGGTCATTAAGGGGTGAGTGAGAGGGTGGGACTGGAGAAACTTTGCTGCCTTGCCCTTTGGAACTGGGGCTGCAGCTCCATATTGTGGGTGCCTGAGGCTTCTCAGGGAGGTTGGCGGTGACAGTAGCAGGGGCACTAGGGTGGAGCAGCTCCTAGAGGCTACGGCCTGAGGGAGGCAGCTCAGGCCCACTGCTAACGAGCTCTAGACTTGCAGAGCCTGGTCTGCATCCACCTGGAGGGGCAAGTGTCCAGAGGCCATGCTCAAACCACCTCCTTCCACTAGTAGTTAAGAGAACCAAGCAACTGATACACGCAGGGGTAGAACTGGCAGCATTTGGTGACAAATTGGAAGTGTGTGTGTGTGTGTGTGTGTGTGTGTGTGTACATATGCGGGTTTGGTGGGAGGGTACAGTAAGGCAGAAGGTGTGGATAGTTTCTTTGGTCTAAATGGACTTGAACATCCTTTTTCTGAAAGGCAGGGGTAGCTGGCTAAAGAGGGAGCAGGATGGTTATGCCTCATCCCCAAGGACCAGGATCCACAGCAAAACCAAAGGATCCCTCCTGAAAAAAAAAATGTAGCAACTTGGCAAGACTATGTACGTGTGCGTGCGCGTGTACACAGTCGCGCATGTGTTGCTGAGCAGCTATGGGTGTACCTGGCCAGCCCAACCCCTTTGTAGTTCCAGCCCCTTCTGGGCAATCTTTGTGTCTGCCCTCAGGGCACCCCTCAGAGTGGCCACCCTGGGGCAGGCTGGCAGGGGCTTGGGGCTATGGCATAGCCACGGAGGAGCAGGTGGGCGTGACTCTGTCCTCAGGGAGAGGCTGATCTGCCTGCACCAGGAAGGGGATTGCATTCTCTGGAGAGACTGCGCAAGGCTGAAAAAGAGAATTTAGCTTGAGGAGACATTTGCCGGCTGAGAAATGAAGGTACAATTCTGAGAAAGGCTTTGAAACCAGTAGGGGTATTGCTGCTGGTCAGAGGTTTGAGCTGTGACTTTCCACAGACTGCTGGGGAAGCTCTGGAAAGATAACTAAATTGTGTGATTGGCGTGGGAATGAGAGCAATGGAGGGGGCAAAGCCCTGGGTCAGGCCCTCCTCTTGGGACCTGAGTCCCAGGCACTGACTACCGTGTTTTTATGCAAATAACACACGTCTTCTACATTTGTTTGCCAACCGTGCCCTCCCCCAGTGAGGTATTTTTCTAAGCACCACTATACCAGTTTTTTTACATGCATGTAATCCTTATTAGATATGCTCAAATTTCTCTTCCACAGGAACCTGGAAGTCTCTTAAAGTTGGCTATATCCTTAACCATTTGCTTCCCGATGTGGAACCACTGCACACTTGGAAACCCCTCAGTGACAGAAAAGTTGCTGTTAGAGGTTGAATTTTGTCGCCCGACCCCGCAAAAGATATGTTGAAGTCCTTACCCCTGTACCTGTGAATGTGACCTTGTGTGGAAATAAGGTCTTTTTTTGATGATGTTATCAGTTAGTTAATATGGTCATACTGGAGTAGGGTGGATTCTAACCCCTTCTGAGTGGTATCTTATGAAAGGGGAGAACAGACATGGAGAGAGACATACGGGGGAAGATGGAGGCCCTGTGAAGATACACCTAAAAGCCAAGGAACGCCCGCGGCTACCAGAAGCTGGAAGAGACAAGGAAGTCTCTTCCCCTAGAGCTGACAGAGCATGGTCTGTTGATGCCCTGAATTCAGACTTCTAGCCTTCAGAACTGTGAGACACCCTCCTGTTCTTTAAGGCCAGCTATTTCTGGTACTTTGCTATGACAGACCTAGGAATCTAAGACAGATGCTGACCACACATTCCCTTCCCAGCCTGCACCCTCTGTCTAGCCCTCCCCGTTGCTCTTCTCACCCAGCAAGCCTCTCTTCTTGCTGTACCATCCTGTCTTTGCCCGTGCATTCCCTTCCGAGGCCCCTACAGTCAAAGGAGACATCTGACCACAAACCTTACTCCAAGAGGCTGTTTCTACTGCGACTGTATTACCTACTCCCTCACCCTAGCGCCCCGTGGACCTTGATCCTGACTTCATGGCTGAAGAACCACCTTCATGCTGTCCACCGGGGCGTCTTTCCATTGTGGGTGTTCGTGTCCTCAGAGAAAGAAATCCTTTAATGGCTGAGGAACCTGGGGAAGGAGAGGGTTCCGGCAGGTGTGAGGGGCACGGACAGTGATCTGTTGTTCTCATTCTTCAGTGACATTCTCCTGAGGCCCTGGGTGCCCAGCCCTGTGTCCAGCTCCACTGGAGGGACACAGGGAATGGGGGAGGAGGGCCCTTTCCTCAGGAAGCAGTCTGCTCAGGGAGATAGGAGTTGCACCATGGAGAAGACCAGGCAAAGCAACATCTAGTGGGGTTGGTGGCAGAGAGTGTGGCACAAATTGTGTCTCTGAAGCTGAAAATACGTGGCCTTGGCTAAGCTTGGGAGACCAGGGAAGGCTTCCTGGAGGAGGAAAACAAATACTCTGGGCAACTTACATCATTTTGCATGAGCTCAGCATACACCATGCAGGCCGCAGAGATCAGTTCATCAGCGTCAAGGTCGATGAGATTGTTGCAAGCCTGTCCAGGGAGGAAGGGGTGGAGGGGACAGGTCTCTCTGTGCACTTGGGCACAGGCAGCTGCTTGCAGCATTAAGAGAAGAAGGCCACTGCTCAGGGCAGTGACTAGAAGCCACCTAATCTCCCCCCACCCTGGCAGCTTGGCACAGCGTCTGAAAACTCACCATTAGAATTGTATATTTTGGGAGGGTATGGTAAACGTAGTTTTCATACTGGGCTCTAGGGAGTACTGGGGTTCCACCAAGTATCTCGGGGGCTTCTAGGGGAGACTTGGGGGAAGGCATTACTTTTGTGTTTTATAATTGGGGCACCACCTCGGATTTTTTTTAAATCTAGGTGAAATTTACATAACACAAAATTAATCATTTTAAAGTGTACGACTCGGTGGCATTTAGCACATCCAGAGTGTTGCAGAACATCAAAATATTTTCATCTCCCCTAAAGGAGACTCCTTACCCATTAAGCAGTCACCCCCATTTCTCCTTCCCCCCAGCCCCTGGCACCACTAAGCTGCTTTCTGTCTCTATGGATTTGCCTATTACGGAATCATACAATTTGTGACCTTTTGTATCTGGCTTCTTTCACTTAACGTAATGTGTTTGAGGTTTATCCACATTGTAGCAAGTATTAATGCTTCACTCCTTTGTATGGCTGAAGAATGTTCCACTGTGTAGCTATACTGCGTTTATTTACCCTTCATCAGTTATGGGCGTTTGGAGTGTTTCCACTTTTTGACTATTTCCACTTTTGGGCTATTATGAAAAATACTGCTATAAATATTCATGTACAAATTTTTGTTAGAATATGATTTTTCAGTTTTTTTAGGTATATACTTGGTAGTGGAATTGCTGAGTCATATGGTAACTCCATGATTAACTTGTTGAGAAACTGTCAAACTGTTTTGAACAAAGACTTCAGCTGCATTTTCAACATGTCGGAAAGCTATTTTTCCCCCAGCAAGATACTCAGGCCGAGGGGTTTATCGTAAGTCTGCTGAGTCTAACGGCTAAGAAGGCTTCAAGGCCTCAGTTTCCTCATATATTGAGTTATGATGATGATAACCATAGTCCTTCTGTCTCAGGCTTCTCATGAGGCTTGAAAGAGCTAGTCTATTACAAGCGCTCAGCACAGTGCTGGGCAGAGCCGGTGCTCAATAAGTGTTAGCTCTCATCACTATAGCACTGATGCCCAGCTCCCCTGAGCCTGGGTCCTTCAGCCTGGTATGGGGTGGGGTGCTGCAGGCTTCCAGGAGCCAGTGGGTCACCCTTGGCCCCAGGGTGCTCACCAGGAGGATGTCATCGCCATTCATGCTCTCCTGTAGCACCTGCTCGCGCACCATCTGCAGCATGCTGTAGGCCACCAGCACCTGGAAGTTCCTGCAGGGCTTCCCTGTCAGCAGCACCTGTGGGCAGCACAGCTCAGCCTTGGCCTGTGGCCTGGGGCTGCAGGGACCTCGGGATGATGAGGTTCCAGCCAACCGCATGCCTTTCCTGGCCCTCACTGCGGACGCACTCCTTCATTCATTCACTCAGTCAAGTGCTCACAGGCACTTCCTGGTTTCTAGGCATTGTGCTGGCTGCTGGAGGATTCAGAGACAAAGGCTTCAGGGAGTTCATTAGAGGGAGGAAGGAAGAGAGGGGGTGATAGTGAGAGCAAGAGAGAAAGAGGAAAAAGAGAGGGAAAGTAGAAGGAGAGACTGGGTAACTGTCTATAGCATTTGAGTGGAGTTTTGACACAGCGAATGGGAACTGAATCCAGGGGCATCACCGGAGGCCTGGAGGTGGTCATGTACTTGGACGTGGAGACCAGTAGGCCAGGAGGGAAGGGTGAGGCAGGTGGGACTAACTCATGGGGCCACTGACTACCAGGCTGAGGAGTTGGGCTGGATCCTGCAGACAGTGCTGGCCACTGGGCAAGGGCAGTGACGGGTGGTGGGCGTGCTCCTGGGGAGGTTCATCTGCTCATGGCGCTGGAGACTGTGATCAAGACTGCAGGTGAGACCTGTCCTTCGAGGCCCCGCCTTCCCCAGGAGAGAGGGCCAGCAAGGAGCCAGCACCCAGGGAGGGGAAGGCTGAAGAAGGGGCATCTGGGGCAGTGAGAGCAGGGTGAGCCCTTGAACAGGGCAGCCGACGTGCAGGTCCAGGCTTCCACCACACGGGCCAGGCGGGCCCTTCTGCCCTGACTGCCATGCAGAATGTGCGAGCCGCTGGCACAATCAAACCCCAAGCTACTAAACCCCAACCAAAGCCAGAAATAAAGGGGGGCAGCTCTCGTACTGCCCACAGGGTGGGGTCTGCTCCACTGTCCCCAGCTGAGCGCCTCACCTCCCAGAGCCTCCAGACGTCATCGAAGGACTTGAAGGCACGCTGGAAGCAGAGGCAGAACCAGGGGAAGAGGGACTGCACAGCCCCCGCACCCTTCCCTCCTGTGGGGAGACAAGCAGGGTGTCGGCCAGGGCCACGGTCAGTGCAAAGCATGGGAGGACACTCACACACAATAAAGTGTAAACATGCAGACAAGGCCAAAGAGCAGAGCGTGCAGAGCACTTGGGAAATGCAAAAACCCATGGTTATTTCTTTTCCAGCTGCCCTTGGAGACTGTTTGGGTAGATTTTCACCTGTCCAGAGTCCAACCCCTTATAGGGGAATGCTCCTACCAAGGATAGGAAAGAAGATAAGGACTCTACCCCCTTCCCCCACAACTGCCTACCCCTTCCTGCCATTGGCTGGATCCTGGACCCCCTCCCATGCCTGCAGGAAGGGGTGGTGGCAGGAGGTGGGGCCCACTCACTTAGGTGCTCAGCAAACAAGGGATCCAGGATGTTGATCAGGTTGTTGAGCATGTCGAGATTCTTGCCCACCCCAATGTTGATGACACAGCTGTGCTCCTGCATGAGATGCGGGGGAGGGAAGGAAGCCGAGCCCTCCTTGGCTTGAGGACACCGGAAGGGCAGCCCTGGTTAGCCAGCTCCCCAATTCTGGAGGCCTGTATGTGTCTGGTTCCCGGGGGGGTCCACGTCTCTGTGTGTCTGGGCACCTGTGTGTGCGTGGGGGTGGGGGTGTGCATGTGTACACATGCATGTGTCCGTGTGTGGTCTGTATATGTGTGTGTCTGCGTCTGTGTGTGCATATATGCATGCAGTCTATCTGCCTGTGATCTGTAAGTGCAAGTGTGTGTGTGTGTATGTGTGTGTGGTGGGGATGTGTGTGGTGTGTCTCAAGTGTAGCTCACAACTCAGCGAGCTCAGCTGTCCTTCCCACACACATGCCATGGGTCAGAGCAAATCAGGACAAGGAAAGAGCAGTGAGAACACTGTTGCAGGGGTGGAGAGAGGGGCAAGGGAGGGTTCTGGGCAGCCTCTCACAGATCATGAGGAAGGACTTTCCAGGGAGGGTGTTGCAGGGAGCAGCACCTTCAAAACCCCACGCCCTGGGCAGTGTGGGGTGCATCTGGAGAAGACTGGGTTCCCTGGTGCCGAGGAAGGGAAAAGTGCAAGCAAGACCAAAGATGGAGGCCTTGAATGTCTGGCGAAGGTTATTGGATTTTGTTCTGGAGGCTGAGGGGATCTGGGGGATTTGCAGGAGGAGAGCCATGATTTGGGCGGGGAATGCCAGGAAAGGGTGCCATCACTGGGTCTGCCAGCCAAGCTGTGGCGGATTAATTACTTCTGTGTGTGGCCTTACTAGCCATGATCTTGGTAACTCCCACCTAGGTGATTGTGTGATAGGGTAATTGTGGCCTACCGAGGGGATTGGTCAGTTTTGCCTTAAAAGAGAGCCAATTCCAGAGCAGGAGGAGGAGCTCACCACCACCACCAAGGAAGGAGAGACCTGGCAGCAGGAGACAGCACCGTGGGCTTGCCGGCCCACAGAGGGAGAAAGCCAAGTGTCTCTGGGGAGAGGCCTAGGGCCAGGGAGCGGCATGCCTGCGAGCACGGTTGGGAAGAGGCTGTCCTGATGAAAGAACTGTATCCTGAGTGTTCTTGAGCCTGAATTGTAACTGGTACTTCCCTAATAAACCCCATAATTGTCAATATGGTCTGTGAGTTCTGTGTGGCCATTGCAACGAATTATGGAACCCAGCCGAGAAGTACAGAGTGCTGTGTGAGGGACAGTTGGTGGCAGAATTACTAAAGACGGCAGAGAGAGGAGACATGTCTGACCTCTGCCTCACTGGAATCAGCTTTGGGCTGCCGATCTTGGTTCTCCTTCCCCCTTGTGGGCTAGAAGGAGGTCAGACACTGTCCCTATGCCATTTTTACACAAGCTCTTCAAAGTTTGATGAGAGCCGGACCCAGAGCAGACCTCCACCCGCCCCCCCTTCAACCCCAATACCTATCCCCTTAGAACATTCCCCACTGGGTTTGGCATTGCCCTCCTGCTCCTCCATGATAGAGCACTGTTTCAGGGCTGGGGCTGCTGAGTCTGCTCAATCTCAGGGTGCTATCCGGAGAATCAGGATCCCTGAGCTCAGGCCTAACCCTCACCGTTTTCTGCAGGAAGAACTGGAAAAGCCAGAAGGTCTCGTGGTCATGCTCCACCATCAGTTGGAAAAGCATCACCATCTCGTGGAAGCCCTGCTGGTACTCTGGAATGAAGA
The DNA here is from genome assembly GCF_000243295.1 of Trichechus manatus latirostris. Classification (NCBI taxonomy): domain Eukaryota; kingdom Metazoa; phylum Chordata; class Mammalia; order Sirenia; family Trichechidae; genus Trichechus; species Trichechus manatus. The sequence goes on along the minus strand of NW_004443966.1, from coordinate 19,368,124 downwards.
GAGGGCAGATGAGGACGGGCCAGTGTGAGCGTGGAGCCTGGGCTTGAGTAGGGCAAGGTCTAGGCCAAGTGAGGGCTGAGGGGGAGTTCAACCTCTGGCTCACCTGCCTGGGTGTTGCAGACATAACTCAAGAGAAGAATCTTCTCCAGCCTTTTCTTGTCGATGAGGACGTTGCCGAGGGGGTCTTTGTCATAGAGTCTCTGGATGTCATATGCTATGTTGGGGGCAAGGTACAGGTAGGAGGTATCAGATCACCTCCAGCAGAGGGGCCAGTGATGAGGTTATTTCTCCCACCCTAAGAGAAGAGACCCTAGGGCATCCTAAGGAGGAGCTATGAAAGGAACATCAGCCCCCACTAGGCTCTACACATCACCACACTCTGAGCTATCTGGGTTTCTCCCCCACCTCCAAATCTTTGGCCAGGATGTACCTTCTGCCAAAAATGCCCACCCCTTCCTCTCTTCCAATCAAATCCAACCTAGTTCAAGTCCAAAGGAGGAAAAGAGGAAGGCAAGGCGAAGGAACAGCATGCGCCCAGGGAAACACAGTGTTGTGTATCTGGGGGCACCCAGGGGAGGATGGTGGACAGATTTACCAAGATTCAGCTGGCAAAATTTGAGGCACACATAGATGCAGCTCCCAGGAACTATCCGGCCCCAGAAATCATTGAGAAGGGGCAGCATGGCTTCAAGCCCTGCCCTCTATCCCCCTCCCCACCCCACTCCTCTCACCAATATTATTCCGAGTCTCTATAAAGTTCCGGTGCAGGTTTTCCAGAAGGGGCTGGATCTTCTCGTACATCTCACATAAGACCTTGTAGTTCTTCCTGTGAGAACAGGGCTGACGCTAAACAAGGTAGCCTTCCCCTTCCAGGCTCATGGGGAAGAGCTCTGAGCAGAGGCAGCTGCCATGTTCAAGGCTGTGCCTCCACTTGTGATGCTTTTCCCTCTTCTCTGCCTATGCCACCCCTAGCCACTCTTTCATGCCCATCTGGAATGCCGCAGTGTTCACCGAGGATGTGGGCTCTGCACAGGCCCCCGCTCCTTTGAGGGCTGCTTGGAGGAGGTGCACTGTTTGATTAGGGCCTTGAAGGCTGGGTGAGATTTGATAGACAGATGAGGGGAGGCCATTGGGGGTGCGGGGGAAAGAGTGAAATAAAGTTCTCTCAGAACAAGAAGTCCATTTGGGAGAAGACTGAATCCACGAGGCTGGAGTGATAAACCTCTCCCACCTGCATCACCTCCCACCCTCCCTGACAGAGGATCTGGAGTGTTCTACCTCCTTGTGCTGTCCACCGTGAGCCGCTCATCCCGGGAACTCTGCCATGAGTAGTAGCCTGTGAGGAACTTCCACGCTTCTGTCCTCACCAAAGGGTGCAGGCCCTGGGGTGGGGAGAGGGTGGGAGGTCATGGGCCCTCTGCTACCTGACCAAAGGGCCCCTCCCAACGCCACACCTGCCCCTTGCCCATCCACTCCTCTAGTTCCAAGGCATGGACAAGGCAGCCTTACTCTTTCCAGGATATTAACACAAATGAAGTCCCGTGACTTGGCCAAGTACCCGTTCTCGTCAAAGAAGCCATCCCATTCTGTCTTGTCGATGGGTGGTTTTCTCTTCACCTGCAAGGACAACCACGTCAGCCCTCGGTTAGGAAACTTTGGCCTTTCTTTTTGAGTGTGATTTTTAAATGATAGGCTCTGCATTTTGCTGTTTGAATCACAGTTCACAGCCTCTGACTTACTTCTGGAACACTATCCTGAAGAATATATAGAAAAACTGCTGTGTGCACAATAATTTTCATTGCACGTTACGTACCAAGATGAAAAATGCAAGCACTTTAAATGTTCTGCAAGGGGAATAGTTAAGTAAACTATGGTTTATATACTCAGTGGAATATTGCGAGGCATACAAAATGATGCTTACAAGGAATGAATAATAATCTGGAAAATACAAATGTTAACAAAAACACCCCACAAAATTGTACAATGTCTATCTTCTCTATGTACTATACTCCATATATGTATGTTATACATTATAAAAAGTATGCCACATATCCTCATACATACTGCACCAACAGCTATTAAAAACTGTTAGAAAAAAGACCAAAAACAAATACACCCCTCCAAAAAAAAGTAATCATCTTTGGGTGATAGGATTATAAGCAATCATTTTTACTTTTTCTTGTATTTAAAATATTTTTTAATAATAATGCATACTGCTTTGATAATGGGAAAATATTAAATAAACAATAAGTAAACACATTCATGGACTACATTTTACCTTTCTTGGAAGAGCAAAACAGTTCATCACGAGGAATGGTTTCTGGTTTAGATGAGGTGTGTGTATTGTATATATGTGTGTGTGTCATGGAGCAGGGGAAGGGGCGGAGGGAGAGGTGAGTGTACTGCATACAAAGTAATTAAAAATGCTCATAAAACTAAGAGTTAGAATTTCTATTGGAATGGGGTAAGAGAGATTCCTTTCTTGCTAGGGTATTCTCTCCTACTGGATACAAGAATTTCTTGAAATGCCACATTGTATACATAAAGATGTGTTGATGGAGAGAGCTTGCCAGGTGACTAGACATGTTCAAGATACATCCTTCCAACTTCCATTCATACACACATGAATATGTCCACACGTGGCTCAAACTTTAATTTGCATACGAGTCACCTGAGGATTTCGTTAAAACACAGATTCTGATTCAGTAGGTTTGGTGTGGGACCCAAGAGGATGCATTTCTGACAAGCTCCCAAGTGATTGCTGTTGCTGCTCATCCATGGACTACATGAGTAGCAAGGTGCTAGAAGGCAAAATAGCTCTGTAAACTAAAAATCTGGGATAATCTACACTAACTGCATGTTTGGTGGGGATGGATTGAGAAGCATATTCTTTAATAACTCACACATGCTCTATCTTCTGAACCAAAATAGGACATACGAATGAACCCAAGAAGGTATGAACAGACTTGACCTTGGTCTAACCTTGGGAAGCAGGGTCTGCCCTATGCCCTGTTCTAACTGCACAGACACTTTTGTCTGAACCAATCAGAGCCAGCCTTCTACCCGTCTTACCACCATCATATTCTCCCAGTCTATGTTCATTAAGAAACCGCAACACTCATCGTGCAACGACGTGGCAGAAAGTAGAGGGAAACAGGCAACTTTGGGCTGTTCCCTGGTATCCTTAATTCTAAGAGGAAATGCATTAACTTAGGAACACATTTCCATATGAATTTTAGTCACTTTCTCAATTTCTATAACAAAAACAGCTATGACTTTGATTGGTGTTGCGTAGATCATTTTGGAGAAAATTAATATCTTCACACTATTATGTCTTCCAACTCGTGAATGCAGTATATTTCCCCTTTTATTTAGGTCTTTTAAAAATCCTCTAAGCAATACTTTGCATTTTTCAGTGTACAGGTCATATATTTTGTCAAATTTATTCCAAGGTATTTCAGATTTTTGATGCTTTATAGATGGTATTGTTTCTTAAATTTCAGTTTCCAGTTGTCTGTTGCTAGTATATAGAAATACAATGAATTTTTACATATCGATCTTGTATCCTGAAGCATTGCTAAACTCATTTGTTAGTTCTAGTAGCATCTTTTGTAGATTCCATGGATTTTCTACATTGACCAGGGATCAGCAAACTGTACCCCATGAGCCAAATCTGGCCTCCTACCTGGTTTTTTAAATAAAACTTTACTGGAACACAGCCACACTCATTTACTTATGTATTGTCTATAGCTGGTTTCACGCTACATTGGCAAAGTTGAGTAGTTGTGACAGAGACCACATGGCACACAAAGCAGAAAATATTTACTATCTTGCAGTTTTATAGGAAAAAAAAAAAAAAAGCCAACCCTGACGTAGAAGATCATGTTGTCTGTGAATAAAAACAGTTTTATTTCTTCCATTCCAGTGTGAATGCTTTTATTTTTTTTTCTTGCCTAATTGTCCTGGCTAGAACCTTCATTATAATGGTGAATAGAGGAGTGAAAGCAGACATCCTTGCTTTGTTCCTGATCTTAGAAGAAAAGCATTCATTCATTCACCATTCACTGTGATGCTAAGTGTAGGTTTTTCATAGATGCCCTTTATCAGATTAAGAGCGTTTCCTTCTATTCTTAGTCTGCTGAGAGTTTTTATCAAGAATGAATGTTGGATTTTGCCAAATGACGTTCTGTATTCTGTATCTATTAAAATGATCACATGGTTTTTCCCTTTTAGTTTGTTAATAGGATAAATTATATTGAATGATTTTGAATATTAAACGAGTCTTGCAGTCCTGGTATAAACTCCACTTGGTGATGATATTTCATCTTTTTTTTATATATCATTGGGTTCTACTTGATAAATTTTTGCTTAGACTTTCTACATGTATGGTCATGAGAGATATTGGTCTGTAATTTTTTTTTCTTGTAATGTCTTTGATTTTGATATCAGGGTAATGTTGGCCTCATAGAATGGGCAGGAGTGTATTCCTTGGCTTTTTAATTTTCTGGAAGAGTTTGTGTAGAATTGGTATTATTTCTTCTTTAAATGTTTGGTAGAACTCACCAATAAAGCCATCTGGGCCTGGAGATTTTTTTTTTTTTGGGAAGGTTTTTAACCACACTTTCAACGTCTTGATTAGATACAGGGACTGAGTCAGGGGAAATTGTTTTATTTTTACTTTAAGAATTAGAAATTTTAATCCAATTAAAAAACCGGCAAAGGAAATGAACGGACACTTCAACAAAGAAGACATTCAAGCCGTCATGACACATGAGGAAATGCTCGTGATCACTAGCCATTAGAGAAATGCAAATTAAAACCACAGTGAGATACCATCTCACCCCCAGCACTACTGGCATGAATCAAAAACACTAGAAATAACAAATGTTGGAGAGGCTGCGGGGAGATCAGAACTCTTATGCACTGCTGGTGGGAATGCATAATGATACAACCATTTTGGAAGACAATACGGCGCTTCCTTAGAAAGCTAGAAATAGAAATACCATACGATCCAGCAATCTCACTCCTGGGAATATATCCTAGAGAAATAAGAGCCGTCACACGAATAGACACATGCACACCCAAGTTCATTGCAGCATTGTTCACAATAGCAAAAAGATGGAAACAACCTAGATGCCCGTCAACAGATGAATGGGTAAACAAACTATGGTACATACACTCAATGGAGTATTATGCAACGATAAAGAACTATGATGAATCTGTGAAGTATCTCATAACATGGATGAAACTGGAGGACATTATGCTGAGTTAAATAAGTCAATCACAAAAGGAAAATATTGTATAAGACCTCTACTGTAAAAACTCATGAAAAAGTTTACACACAAAAAGTAACAATCTTTGTTGGTTATGAGGGATGGGAGGGGTGGGGGGAAACACTAAATAGACAAAATAGATAAGTGGTAACTTTGGTGAAGGGTAAGACAGTACACAATACTGGGGAAGCCAGTACAACTTGTACAAGGAAAGGTCATGGAAACTCCATAGACACATCCAAACTCCCTCAGGGACTGAATTGCTGGGTTGTGAAGACCATGCTATCAGGGAACATCTAGCTCAATTGCCATAACAAGCTTATAAAGACAATGTTCTGCATTCCACCTTGGTGAGTAGCGTCTGGGGTCTTAAAAGCCTGTGAGCGGCCATCTAAGATACTCCACTGATCTCATCCCTTCGGGAGCAAGGGAGAATGAACAGAACAGGATACAAGGAAAAGATTCGTCCAAAGGACTAATGGACCACGGCTACCACAGCCTCCACCAGACTGAGTCCAGTATAGCTAGATGGTGCTCGGCTACCACAACTGACTGCTCTGACCGGGATCACAACAGAGGGTCCTGGACAGAGCTGGAGAAGGATGTAGAACTAAATTCTAACACACAAAAAAGACCAGATTTACTGGCCTGACAGATACTGGAGAAACCCCGAGAGTATGGCCCCCGGACACGCGTTTAGCTCAGTGGTGAAGTCATTCCCGAGGTTCACCATTCAGCCGGGGATTGGACAGCCCCATAAAACAAAACGGGACTAATGAGGCACGACAGTCCAGGGACAAGGACTAGAAGGCAGGAGGGGACAAGAAAGCTGGTGATAGGGAACCCAAGGTTGAGAAAGTACAGTGTTGACATGTCTTGGGGTTGTTAACCATTGTCATAGGGCAATATGTGTACTGTTTAATGAGAAACTATTCTGTTCTGTAAACCTTCATTTAAAGTATAAAAAAAAAGGATTATCGATGTGAGATCAAATTGACAGTAGCAACTCAGAAGGTTTGATGGGAAGCCTAGGGGGCAGTGAGTTGAAGACAATGGCGATGGAATAATTTGGAAAAGGATAGTGAGAATAGCAGCACAACTGGAAGAATGTAATCGATGTCACTGAATTGTACATGTAGAAATTTTTGAAATGGTGTGTCTTTGGCTATGTATATTTTCACCAAAAAAGAAAAACGGTCCTCCAAAGTCAAGAAGGGAGAGTGTTGACATGTGGGTTTGTTAGCCAATGT
>NW_004443966.1:19301110-19357926 GCF_000243295.1 Trichechus manatus latirostris | reverse complement strand
GCGGGGAGATTTTTATGTGTGGAGCTAAGATGGATATGGGAGAGAGGAGAGAGGAACAGGAGCCAAAAACATACAAAACAAACAAAAAAGAATGCTAGAAGAGCTTGCCGTTGGAGTGGAGAGATGAGAGACTATGAAATGGAGAAAAACAGAAAGGGGAAGAGGAAGAAAAGATAAGAATGAATAAATAAAAATCAGAAAGGTTCTTCTAACTCACTTTTAAAGATAAAACCAAATAATGCAGGAAAGAGCAAGAAATTAACAAAAACATAAAGCATAAAAACAATAAAAATCTGAACAAAAAATTATGAAATAAATGTATTAAATTCTCTTAGTAATTGTAAACACTTAAAAAGAACTGATGATGTGCCAGGCACTGTTCTAAGTGCATTATGTATTTAAACTCATTTCCTCACAACCGTCTATGAGGGTGCTGTGGTTGTGTGCAGTTGAGTCAAATCCGACTCATAGTGACCCTATATGACAAAGTAGAACTGCCCATAGGGCTTCCTAGGCTGTAACCTGGGACCTGCAGTCCTTTTCTTCCTCAGAGCTGCTGGGTGGGTTTGAATTGCTGACCTTTTGGTTAGGAGCTGTTAAGAGCTGAGCACTTAACCACTGTGCCACCAGGGAAACTTACCTATGAGGTAGGCATGGCTATGACACTGTTATACAAATCAGGGAAGTGAGATCATAGGAGGGTTAATTAGCATATTCAAGGACACATGACGTTATGCATTTATGAAAATCCATAGGACTGTACAACACAAAGAATGAACTCTGATGTAAACTATGAACTTCAGGTAATAATAATATATCAATACTGGTTCATCAAAAGTAACAAATGTACCCCGCTAACGCAGGCTGTTAGTAATAGGGGGGACTTAGTGTGTGTGTCGGGGTGGAGGTGCAAAGAAGGAGTGTATGGAAACAGTACTTTCTGCAAACCTAAAACTGCTCTAAAAAATAACAAAGTCCATTAATTTAAAAAATAAAATAAATGGTTAACAAAGATATGTAAAAAAGGTAAAAAAAGGAAAGGGTGGCAATATTAGAATCAAAATAATATGCACAGCACAACATAATGGCAGATGAGGCATCAACACAATATGGCAGAGATAATTAGAAACATCACATGCAGGCATCTGCTGAGTGCTCAGAGAATTTGCATTTCTAAACCTCTACCTGTCGCAATTGACCATCTGCCTACTTTGCCATGAATTGGTTTACAAAAGGTTTCTGCCTCCTCCTTCCAGGAAATTCCATTCCTCTATGCCCAGCACTTCCCTGTACCCCACCTCCAAACCTAAGCAAACTAGAGGCCACCCACAAGAATGTCCAAGACACTTGCTAGCAAGCCAAGGACCAGCCCAAGAAGCCTGCTGACCTGCAGAGAGCTAAAGGGAAAATGTCCCCATGGGAAGCCCCCTCCCTCTCTTCTTTCATGCATCCATGCTCCCTGTCTATGCCAGAAATCAGAGAACCAGTATCTGGGGTCCTTCAAAGTGATGGAGGTTGTCAACTCAACGGCGTCTCAAACAGTCTTCATCCTCCCATATTCCCCCATTCCTTGCTCTGCCAACACATTGTCCAACCCTCTGGGTACAACGGCCTGGTAATCCATGAGGGGGAAATATGTGGTCCATGACATGCTGGATGCCCTTCAGCTCTGCGGTAGAGCTCCTTTTCTAGTCTCTTGGCAAGAGTACTGCCAGGTAGAGCAGTTGTAGAAACCTCCTCCCACCTTCAGGGTGTGCCTAAGCAGGTTAAAGCTCTCCACCAGTGACCCTGGGAAAACCTTGCCGGTGCTTCCTTTGGAGAAGGGGGCCAGAAGTGAGCCTAAGAAGATCAATATCCTAACAGCTTCCTGCTGCCAGAGGCCTTGGCTACAGGCATGCATTTCCCCACCCCATTTCCCCCTCTGCATCATTAGATCGAGAATTTTCTCCATTCTTTTTAGTAAAGTGGAAAAAGCACCGGAGCATGAGGAAAACTTTCTATGAGCGTTTTTGACGCCGAGTTGCTCTGAATACCCGTAAGTAATGGAGCCTCCGATAAATCCTGCGAAGGGTCGCTGGCTCTGTTTAAGGTTCTCAACCTCTTTTCCACTCCAGTCCACCTGAGGGACAAGGCACATTCTCAAAAGTAACAGTGGCTCACTCTGTCAATGATTCTCACCAGAAGGAGAGGGGGATGGCCCTGGGAGGGCAGGCACATTAAAATTGGGAAGGGGATGGTCATACGTGCAACTTGAAAAAGTCACCTGGGTAATTATTATCAACCCAGGTGTGCAGGGTGCATCATCAACATAGCATAGTGATGAAGAGAATGGTTAAAAGCAGTGGTTCTCAAAGCTAGCTGCATATCAGAGTTACCTGGAGGGCTGGCTAAAACATGCGTTACTGGTCCCCACCCCCAGGGTTTCTGGTTCAGAAGATCTGGGGTGTGCCCCAAGAATCTGCATTTCTTACAAATTCCCAGAGAATGCATATGCTGCAGACCTGGACGCCACATTTGGAGAATCACTGGTTTAGAAGATAGACCCTATAGTCCACCGCCTGCGTTGAAATCCTAGCTCTGCCACTTACTAGCTGTGTGACTTTTGGGAAATTACTGAGTCTCTGTGCCTCAATTTTCTTATCTGTAAAGTGAGGATAACAGCAACTTCCATCACATAGGGTTGAGATGAGAACGAATCACTATAAATAAAGCATTTAGAACAGTCATTGTACATAATACGTGCTAGATGAGAGTTTGTAGTTATTATCCTTCTCTAAGTTCAGAGAAATGAAGAAAGAGATAAAGAAAATGAAAATCAAGGCCTGGTGAAAATTTGCAATAAACCAATAATATGTAAAACTCCGAGAGAGAGGTGCCTATTTTGCATTTCTGCTTTTTATGTATCACTCTCTTAATCGCAGTGATTAATGAGTCTTGAGAGTTGCTAAGGTCATTATAATCAGTTAGTATAATTTTGAAGAAGATACTGTGTGAAAAATTTTTGTGACTGAGGCCGACGTCTAATGAATCTTATTAACTGGGCTTGGAACCACCCACTAACAAGAGCATTACTGCCACCTGGCGACAGCATACCAAAATTGTTGGCAGAAGCACCAAGGAAAACTTAAGCAGCCTCTTCAGGACTGAACTTGCAAACCTAAAACTCAGTAAAGTTAGAATGCCACAACTGGGGAGAAGGTAACACTGGCTTGGGGAGAAGGGTGAGAGGGGACCTGGTGTTTCTCAGTCCTGTTGTTGGTGCTGATGACGAGGCCAAGGTAGTACCAGCCCTGCTCCACCTTCTAAGCCAGCTCAGGGGTCTAGCCCTTCCCACCTAGCGAGGGAAATGACGCCCTTGCAAACCAGAGGTTGGGGAGGGAGAGACAGATAAAGAACACGCACCAGGATGAAGGAGGCTGACCGCCTGGCCGAGAGGCTGTTTTCAGGAGAGAGGGTGGTCATGGCCCCTGCTTGCTGTCTTCAAAGCAGACTCTGAACGGAACTCACCCTGAGCCCTAAATAATGCTTAATTAGCAGGGGAAGGTGATCTGTCTTTTTTCAGGGATGATTTGCATTCCCAGGAGGAACCAGGTCTCTCCTGACCTCCCTCACCTGAACAGAGCCAGCCAGCTGTGGTGTCACAAAGCCCCTGGAACCCTCATCACAATGACCTTGGAACATCATCAACATGAGAACATGGGAGTACTCATACACTCCCACCTGTCACCCAGAAAAACTTCAGTACATACAGGATGTGCAATGGAGGCTGGTTTCAGAGGGCACGGAGATCAGTGTGGGCTGGGTTGGTCAGGGAGGGCTTCCTGGAAGAGGTGGGCTGTGAATCCTTTTCTTATCTCTGGCCCTCCCTCCTCTTAGCTTGTTATCCCACCAGACCTGTACTGGAGAATGCCTAGAATCTGAGCTTTGGGTTTCTTGGGCACCACTTTCAGAGGTCCAGAGTCAGTATGTCTGGGCTGGGGGCCTGGGAAACTGTATTTAGAAAAGTTCCCATGGTGACTCAGATTCCAAGCTTTCAAAGAGAAGCTTTCTGAGGGTAGGGACCAGTTTTATTTGTCTTTGTGTCCAGAGTACTTAAGATAGCCCCCGACTGACTGAATGAATGATTTAATTGAATGAAAGAATGAATGAGCTCGTTCTCTCTTAGATTTCATCTCAGCACCTGTGGCTCAGAAGAGGGGAACATCCAAATTTGAGGTCAGAGTCCAAATTCCACCTCCGAGCTCCTGATTCCAATTTGGATTCTCCAATTACTATCATCTCCCAGTGACTAAGGATGCCGTAGAGCCACACGGCTGTAACGGCCAGGACCTGAGTATTACAGAGATTTCTGTACATGCCCCATCTCCCTTTCTACCCTGTGTTGCTTTAGGTCAGGGTCAATGTCTAGTTCTTCTCTACTCTTGCCTCCCAGTGCAAGGCCACTCCCTGCCCTTAGTAGGTGCTCAATATTTGTTGAATGGATGAGGAATTGGCTCCTCTGGGCTCCAGCCTCACCAGTTCTCAACCTTAAGCATCGCTTGCATTCCTACTCAGGTCCTGGCCGTTACAGCCGTGTGGCTGTAGGGCATCCTTAGTCATTGGGAGATGATAGTAATGAGAGGAACCAAATTGGAATCAGGAGCTCGGAGCTGGAATTTGGACTCTGACCTCAAATTTGGATGTTCCCCCCTTCTGAGCCACAGATCCCTCAGCCATGAAATCAGAATACAGTCAACCTCTGGCTTTCATGTCCTTATTAACATAATGAATCGGCATCCATATGGAAGCCTTCAGAGGACACAATTCATTGTCTCATTTACTGTTACTGTTCTGCTAGCCTGTGGCCCTGCAGGAAGCCTTTTAAACCAAATCGCCTTATTACCTGCCTGCCTCCCGCTACCCGCTACCCGCTACCCGACCCCAACCTAGGAAAGCTTCCAAGAGCCTCCTCCCCTTAATCTGATGGCCCTAGGTCTTCATGGAGCAAGAGGTGGGATGGTTCTGAGTAGGGAGGGTGCGGTAATAAGGACTGACCAGCCTCCCACATCCATGTGGCTTCATTCTGAGGTTTTCAAGAAGCTTCCAAAGCTAGTGTCCAGAGTGGCAGATGTGGTGTCGGCATTACTCACATTTGGGATTATCTATGCCTCATCTCCTCTACATTAAGGATGTAGACAACTGAAAATTAACTGCAGTTTTTCCCTAAGAAGATAAGGACCAAGCAGGGGGTTGGAAAATTTGAGTTCTAAATCCGACTCACCTTCTGAAATGAACATTGAGGACATCGATCAGCTACCGAACTTCCTTTCACCTCTGCCTCCCTCCCTGCACATTACGGATAATAAATAAACCCTTCCCAAATTAGCCAGTATCTTTTGGGCCTATTACAGAATCCCCAGAGTAACCACGTGGAGGCTTAATATTCAAACAGAGTTGCTGGGTACTGCATGAACTAGGACGGCATTTTGGTCTGCGCCTCCCTCCTTCTTTTTCTGATTCTTAAAAAGGGATTTACATGTGTCAATTTCACTTTTTCCAGGGCTGATGGTATTCATTTTCCAGGGCTGTTGTAAAAAAGTACCACAAACTGAGTGACTTAAAATGACCAAAATGTATTGTCCCAAAGTTCTGGAGCCCAGAAGTCTGAATGGAGGGTGTTGGCAGGCTCACGCTCTCTTCGAAGTCTCTAGGGGAAGGGTCCTTCCTGTCTCTCCCAGCTTCTGGTAGGCCCAGGTGTTCTGTGGTTGGTAGAAGCATTGCTCCAATTTTGCCTCTGTGTCTCCTCTCCTCTTTTATAAGGGACACCACTCATATTGAATGAGGATCCACCCTACTCCAGTATGACTTCATGTTATCTTAAGTGATGACATCTCCAAAGACCTTATTTCCAGTATGACTTCATGTTATCTTAAGTGATGACATCTCCAAAGACCTTATTTCCAAACAAGGTCACATTCATAGGTTCTGGAGATTAGGATTTCAACATATCTTTTAGGGGGGCTCAGTTCAATCCATAACATGGTCCTGATCATGTTCCTTTATTTACCTAATTGCCCAAGTTCTTTAGATTTGATTTAGGAAATAATATTGGAGTTATTACTTCCTGTCCTTGACCGTGGAGAATGTGACCCAGCTGGAGCTGGGCTCACAAGGACTCACAAGGACTCACAAAGACACATCAACTGGGCCCTGAGGTATAAAGACAATAGCTAAGATAATCTTGGAAAATATCTTTTAGGGAATTTTTCACATAAAGCCGATCAAACAGAACACGAAAGACTTTCCATTCTTATCTTTTTCTATCAGCATTTAGTGAATAGAAATTTGTTGGACCAATGAAGACCCTCCTGACTGTCATTACTGAAACCTGTACCAATGATTGTTAAGAAGGACAATTCAAAATGTAGGATCACAGTTTCTAGCCAATCTGTGAAAAGGTGAAGCTTTCAATGGTTTTGCCCATTTGTAATGTTAATATATGCTGATGATCCTGTAATGGTCTTTGGACTTGGGCAGACATGGCTATGTCAGCATGCTCGTCCATTTTCCCATTCTTGCCTATTCTGTAATATTCGTTGGACTTGGACAGACAGGGCTCTGGCAGCATGGTTGTCCGCTTCCCGCTTTTGCCTTTTTGAATACATGCCGAATAAAGTTTCCTTTTTGCTTTACTCTACTTGGCGATGTTTCTTCCCCTACAGCAGATTCTCTTGTATTACTTTTCTTTTATCCGTTTCCTTCTTCTGACGGAAACCCAGTTGTCTGCTTATATTTCCATACATTGGAATTTTTCAGGGCACAAGACTTCCAGGTTTTAAAATGGTACTCTTAGTGTTGGAGCGTGGACAAGGGTTGGAGAGATCTAGAACTGGCATATAAAGAAGTCTCATGAGGAGAAAACCACCCGACCCCATCTATGTTAGTCATGTAGTGTGCTATAACAGAAATACCACAAGTGGATGGCTTTATCAAAGAGAAGTTTATTTCCTCACAGTAAAGTAGGCGAAAAGTCCAAATTCAGGGCGTCAGCTCCAGGGGAAAGCTTTCTCTCTCTGTTGACCTTCTCATCAATTTTCCCCCGGAATTGGAGCTTCTCTGCACAGGACCCTGGGTCCAAAGGACAAGCTCTGCTCCCAGCACTGCTTTCTTGGTGGTATGAGGTCCCTAACTCTTTGCTTGCTTCCCTTTCCTTTTATCTCTTGTAAGATAAAAGGTGATGAAAGCTGCACCCCAGGGAAACCCCCTTTACTTTGGATCAGGGACGTGACCTTAGTAAGGGTGTTACAATCCCACCCGAATCCTCTTTAACATAAAATTACAATCACAAAATGGAGGACAACCACACAATACTGGGAATCATGGCCCAGCCAAATAGATACACACATTTTTGGGGGGACATAATTCAAACCATAATACCATCTTTTCTGTAATGAATCTGGCTGTTCATTAGATAATGGGGTTGCAGTGATGATGTGAGGAGGGCAGATTCAGGAGGCGTCTGGACAAGATCCTCTAATCTTCAGTCAAGTGGTGTTTGTGCAGTGGGAGTACCCGTGGGCTTTAGTGCCAAAAAAAATAAAGTTTCAAATCCTGACCCTGCCACCCACCAATGATGTGATCTTGGTTCCACCTCTTACCCTTTCGGAGTCTCAGTTTTCTCCTATGGGCATGGAGCATGGTAATACCTAATGGAATTGAAGGGTAAATGAAGCAGAGTGAGCAAAGGGTCCAGCACAGGGCCCGGAAAACAGGAGATACCCAACGCATGGCAATTATCATCAACCTCAGCATCACCATTATTATTACTGTTTCCCAGGACTTGCCCATGAGGCCTGTAGTAACATCAGTGCAAAAATTCCAAGGTCCTGTGAGGCAGTTTCTTCTCCTCTGCGTTGCTCCAGGAACCTAAGGGACCATGATGACTATAAAAGCAGGATGAGGCCAGTATTGGAAACCTAGTTCACTCCAGTTCCCTTCGTGCCCGGGCAACGTGACACCACTCAGTGATATGCAATACAACCGCATTCCTGTTAGCAGGTGTCAGTCCCTTCCAAGGACACCTATATGATGATTGTCTAAGTCCTGGGCACTCTAGTTACTGATATAAATCACATACATCTGATTTTATTTTGTTGCAAGATGCCAAAGATCTTTCACGCTACCAAACCCTTTGCTGTCGAGTCAATTCTGACTCATGACAGCGCTGTGTGTTACAGAGTAGAGCTGTGCTCCATAGGTTGTTCTTGATTGTAATCTTTACAGGAGCAGATTGCCAAGTCTCTTCTGCGGCACTGCTGGGTGGGTTCAAAGCACCAACATTTTGTTTAGCTGTTGAACACAAACCTTTTGCACTACCCAGGGACCTTTCTTTTATGCTAAACCTGTATTTTTTCCCTTTACTCCTGGATGTGGGGAGCCAGGATAAGTTTAGATTTTGGCAGCAGGTTTTCTGCCCTCGCCCCCACGGAGCCTGGATTTCTGACAATGCTGGAGACAGCTGCACATCATGTGTCATGAGCATGAGGGGAGCAGAGGAATGGGGGCTGGGCGGGGACGGCTTTTTTAGTGGCAATGAAGGAGCTAGAATTCCCCAGAACAAGGGCCAGCCTGACCACCCTGGGATCTCCTGAGCTAGGGAGAGTACTGAGGATTACTGTACTAGGGGCCAGCTCCAAGGTCTTGCGGCCCCTCTTGCTGGGTCTCAGCACAAAGCTCTCACCTGCTGCACTCTCCCCAGTCAGGTGACAATGTCTCTGTCACCTCACATCAGCTGGCAGGCGTGCCAGAAATAATCCCTAGGAGCCACTCTGGGGAGAAGCCGCCATAGTCAGTCAGAGAGAGACACTCAGTCTTGGGTGGCTGAGGGCTGCATCCCCGAACACCGTCTCCACCCAGCCCTCTCAGTCTGCTTCCTGAGGGGCACTCCTTGTGGTTCTCCCCACCACTTGCCCCTCAGCCCAACTCCTCGGGCCCCACCAAGCATTGTGCTCTGACTCTCGCCAAGCCCTGGCTGCGTCTTTTGTGCTGTCCATGTCTCCTGTTCATTCGGCCCCCAGAAGCCTCCCCCCACCTTGCCTCTGGACGTCCCAACCAGAGCTGCCTTCTACTGAACACTTGCTATATACCTTTGGTGAAGTGTTTTCCATGTGTCAGGCAACTGAAGCTCAGAGAGGTGAAGCCACTTGCCTGGGGTCACCCAGCTAGTAAGTGGGGGAATCTTCCTAACCCTGCCTAGCTCTGCCACTAGCCAGGCCATCTCTGTGTCATGTGGAGCTGCCTCCCCCATCCTGGTGGCAGCAGTGGGCATCCTCCTGCCCCTTAGTGGCTCTAAGGACCATGAGCTTACATCCCAGTGGGGAAGGGGGAGTTTACTATAACTCCTCCAGATTTAGAAACAGTGATTCAGTCCAAGTACAGACTGTGTGGTGATGCTTGGAGGGTGAGGAAGTGTTGCAACCTAGATTATAAAGAGGATGGAAGGAGTGAAATGGAGAGAACAAAGGACAAGATTCCAGCAAACTCCAGGGACTGCTAATGGAGAGAAATAACGTGGCTAATTACGTCTCTGAAGGCTATCTGTTCCGAAATGAATTTTTAATGAAAAAATAATGCATTTTCCCTGCAACTTAAATCAGAGCAAGAGGAGACTGAGCAGAGTCTCCCAGCACAGCCAAGAGCAGCTGTGGGTATCTGGGGGGCCTCAGACTCCCTCACCTGAGTCACCTACCGCAGCAGCCTCAGCCTTAGGGTACCCACAAAGCGTTCCTCCGGTGGAAGCCACAGGAATAGACCGTGGAAACTTCGCACACGTTCTGAGCTCCTGGAACACCAGGTGTGGACTTGGGGCTATAAATCAAACTCCCTCATGCCATCAAAGCTCAGGGGAGTTTTTCTTCAATGACTCCCAGTCTTCTTTGGATGAGGACACAGTTATCTTCCTCTGCCCACCACCTTCTCCCCATTCTCTCCATCCAGGAGTTATGGGTCTTAAATCCAGGGGAATAAAGCGAGCTCCTTCTGTGAAATGAAGGCTCACCTCTGACAAGTCAGACAGATCTGTTTGGTAAGTATGGGTTTGGGGAGAATGAGCTCTGTTGTCCCCTTTCTTGTTAGTTGCCATCAAGTTGATTCTGACTCATAGCGACTCCATATGTGCCAAGAACTGAGCTAAATAGGGTTTTCAAGGCTGTGACTTTTGAAGTTTCAGGCCTGTCTTTCTAGGTGCCTCTGCTAGCCTTTGGGGTAATAGTTGAGCTTTTAACTGTTTGCGCCACCTAGGGACTCCTCCCGTATTTCTAGGATAATCCATAGATCAAAATGGGGAAAGAGAAGCATGTGTTTCAGAGTCAAACAGCCCTGGGTTCAAATTCCAGTCTTACCACTTACTTGTGTGACCCAGGACAAACCATTTAATTTCCCAGACTCAGCTTTTTTATCTTTAAAATGGGGTAATAACATATACTTTATAATATTGCTGTAATGCTTAAATTACAGCTCTAAAGTGCTCAGCACACAGTCTAAGCGCTCAACAAACGGCAGTTGTTTGTATTGCTTTTATTTACCCCATGACAACCTCAAAACCTCCAAGAAACTTCTCCTGGGTTTCTCCAGCCTCTGTCAGTCCCTTTGTCTGCTGTCGCCACCTGGGCCAGGCAGTGAGGACCACGGAAAGTGGTGTCAGCTCGCTGGCGTGGCATCTGTCCCCTGTCTCTGGGACCTGCTCTTGGGCCAGGAGGCGAGTGGAGGATCTCACTTCCTCTGTGTTTGAAAATCTTTCACTCACCCACTTGGGGGGAGGGAGCGGCAACTGCATGGGGTAAGCTGGCATTCAGGGCAGAAGGGGCTCCCTTAACCCTAACCCTTCAACCTGGTGTGGTCAGAAACACACAACACCCAGAGGCAGAAGGCCCCAGGCTATAGTTCCCCCGACACCCAGTCCTCTTCCAGCCCTTCCTCCCTGCCCCATACCCCATCCCCTCATCCCCCAGCCAGACTTCCAGGAGCAGAGAGACCCTGCAAAGCTTCTCTGCTTTCTGTAGTCCTTAAAGAAGCCAGGACAACACTGTCATAGAACTTGTTCCTGTCCCTCTTGGGCTGAGCTGCAGACTCAGGATGCTGCTGTACCAGGAAAACAGCTCTTTTCACTAACGGATTGTGCAGAAAAACATTTGGCCAAGAATTCTGGGCCAGTGAGGTCAAGGGTATGGGGACAATTCCCCTGTGGCAGGACTAGAGAAAAACAGTTCTACCACCTGAACACACATTGAGCCTTGACCCTGATCACAGGCTGATCTTGACCACAGAGTTTTAAGTTGAGCCCCTTTCAGCAACTACTTCATTGATAGAGAAATTAATCTCTAGAGAGGGGCGGTAACTTGCCCAAGGTCACACAGCAAATCAAAGGCAGAGCTGTAACTAGAATCCAGCCTTCTGCTTCCTGGCCCAGTATCTTAAAACAAAACAAAAAACCCCATGCTGATTTGATTCCAATCCACAGAGAGCCTATAGGATAGAGTAGAACTACCCCATAGGATCTCCAAGGCCATAAATCTTTATGGAAGGCCAGAAAGTGTCGGATTCTGCTGGTCACCCTCAGTCTGGAAGAGGACAAGGAGGCGGGTTTGGGGCGGGCGGAAAGCTAGGTTGGGCATCACCCCTCTGTTCTGATCTTCTTCCAGAGAGTAGCAGCCTCAGCGGCTGTAGAAGCACGTGATGCCTCTGTGCAGAGAGGCTGAGATAAGAAGATGGATTGATATTTCTGCTGCTTCAAAGAGAATAGAAGCCATCCTTGTCATCGCTGCTGATCAAAGTCTCTGCAGAGGAAGTTTTAATGTGCCCTACCCTGCCCCCACTCAGGGCCGCGGGGATGCGGAAGGCCCACTCTTTGTCACACTGGAGCCTCACTCCCAACCTCACTGCAAATTAGAGAGACCTCCCTTCCAGCCAGGGTCTCACAGCAGCTAGCAGGAGCCAATGGTTCAGATCTCCTGCCAGCCTTTCTCCAGCCTAGGGTCGGGGCTCTGTCTGTGGGGACTGACATTATCCGCATATTACAGATGAGAAATTGAGGCATGCTAACTTATCTAGAGTCACAAGTTAGTTAGGCCTTGGGAAACCCTCATTCTTATGGGCCTTCATGGCCTTTGTCCACAGGAAGCACCCTGTTTGAGGGCGGAGACAGGTTCTTCCCTCTGGACTGCCAGCTCATCAGAAAGACTGAAAATAATCTCCATGAAAAAGGAAGGATGGGCCCTGGCTGTATAATGTCTCATTTCAGACATCTTAAAAAATCCAAACTTCTTAATTCCACTTCATCTTCCTGGTTGGACAGAATTTGAATTTGTCCCTCTCTTCCTCCACAAACCACCCCCAACTCCATCTATCTGCAAATAGGGCTCTTCCTTACACAGGAAAATCCTTACACACTTATCCATTAAATACAATGCAGTGTCTGAATTCCTTAGCCTGGCATTCAAGGCCCTAAAAAACCTTGATGAGAGGCTCTGTGGCCTAGGGGTTAAGAGCGTGGGATTCTGGGCCAAATTTCTTGGGCTAGCATCCTAGCTCTCAAACTCCTAGCTCTTTGACCCATGCATTATTTTGAAGTGTGTTTTCTAATTTCCAAGGATTTGGGGGGATTTTCCAGATATCTTTCTGTTATTCACTTCTAGTTTAATTCCATTATGGTCAGAAAACATTTTGTATGATTTCAATTACTTTAAATTTGGTAAGGTATGTTTTACTACCCAGAATATGGTCTATATTGGTTAATAATCCATGAAAAACTTGAAAAGAATGTGCATCCTGCTGTTGGTGGTAGAGTGTTCTATAAATTTCAGTTAGATCAGGTTGATCGATAGTGTTGTTCAGACCTTCCATATCCCCACTGTTTTTCTCTCTACTTTTCTATCAGTTACCGAGAGAGGAGTGTTAAGGTCTAACTGTGCGTTTGTCTAGTTTTCTTTTCAGTTCTATTAGCTTTTTGCTTCATGTATTTTGAAGCTCTATTGTTATACCTTCGAGGTGAATTGACTGTTTTATCATTATATAATATTCCTTTTTATTCCTGGTAAGTTTCTTTCTTCTGGAGTCTACTTTACCTGACAGTAATATGGTCATTTCAGGTTTCTTTCTTTTTTTTTTTTTAATGTGTCATGGTATATTTTTTCTATTCTTTTACTTTTAACCTATCTGTATCATTATATTTAAAGTGGGTTTTTTGTAGACAGCATATAGTTGGGTCTTGTTTTATACACACGCACACATGCACACAATATGATAATCTCAGTCTTTTAACTGGTGTATTTTGGCCATTTACATTGAATGTATTTATTGATATGGTTGGATTTCGGCCTACTACTTATTGTTTGTTTTGGTTTGTCCCCTCTGTTTTTTATTCCTCTGTTTTTCCTTTCCTTCCTTCTTTTGAATTATTTGAATGTTGTTTTAGTATTCTATTTTTATTTCTCAATGGACTTTCTGACTCAATCTTTTTGTCCAGTGTTTTTTTCCAGTGGTTGTTCTGAAGATTATAATAGACATACCTAACTTTTAATGGTCTGCTTAGAGTTACTATTTTGCCACTTCAAGTGAAGTGTAGAAACTTCACAACCATGTAGGTCCTCCCCCTCCTTTATGTTGTAGTTGTATGAATTATATCTCTATACATTGAAAACTCCATTAGACAATATTATAATTTTGTTTTCAACAGTCATACATATTTTAGAGTGCTTAAGAGAGGGAAGAAGATAGTTTCTTATATCTATCCAGATATTATCATTTTCATTTATCTTCTTTTATTTAAGTTCCTAGTTTCTTTCTGGTATAGCTTCTCTTTCTCCTTAAGAACTTCCTTTAGCAATTCTTTTGGAGCAGATATGCTGGCAACAAATTCTCTTAGTTTTCTTTCATCTAAAAATATCCTTATTTTGCCTTAAAAAAAATATATTTTCCCTGGATGGAGCATTCTGGATTGACAGTTCTTTTCTTGTTCCACTGTCTTCTGGCCTCCATTGTTTCTGATGAGAGATCTGAAGTCATTGAATTGCTGTCCCCCTATGCGTAGTTTTCCTCTGCTTGCTTTCAGTTTCTTTTTTTTTTTTTTTTTAATCTTTGGTTTTCACCAGTTTGGTTAAGATATATTTGCTCAGGTTTTCTTCAGATTTATCCTTTTCAGGGTTATTGATCTTGAATCTAAAAATTTATGTCTTTTCACCAAATTTGGGGAGATTTTTAGCCATGATGTCTTCAAATGTATACATATATATTTGTGCCAAGACTTTTCTCCTCTGTCTGGGACTCTAGAGGCATGAATGTTAGACCTTTTTATATTTTCCCACAAGTCCTGTGACTCTGTTCATTTTTTAAACCTTTTTATTTTTATTGCTCAGATTAGGTAATTTCTATTGATTTATTTTCAGGTTTACTGACTCTTTCCTCTGTCATCTCAATTGTGTTATTGAGCCCATAGAGTGAATTTTTTCTTTCAGCTATTAAATCTCTATTTTGTTCTTTTTTTCCTAATCTTCATTTCTTTCCTGAGAACTTCAGTTTTCTTGTTCATTTCAGGATCAGTCTCCCTTACTTCATGTACCCTAGAAATGATAGCTGTTGTAATGACTTTGTGTGATAATTCTAATATCTGAATCATCTTGGGGCCAGCATCTGTTGTCTTTTCTCTTGAGAGTAGTTGAGATTTACCTGGTTCGCTGTATGTAGACTAGTTTTGGGCATTTTAAATATTATGTAATCAACCCTATTAGATCAGACCACAAGTCCTGACCTATCTTCTGTGGGCTATGTTTCCAATCTCAGATTACTTTGTTATGCTATTCAGGTCTGCCCCACAGGTGTACCACTCAGGTCCTTTCTAGGATCTGATCAGTGGTCTACACCATGTTTCAGTTCTCAAAGTATTTGCTATGCTGCCTTGACTCAGTTCTATGCATGCACAGCTCAAGGGTGGGTCCAGGGCTCCATACACAGGGGAGTCTTTTCTCTAGCTCTCCATGATCCCCAACCGCCCCCTCACCTGGATCCCAGAGGCCCTTTTCCTTGTTTTGGGGCTAAAAATCTGGGGTTTTAGCCTCCCATGCTGTTGAAATTTCCCCGGACTGGAAGCCCTGATGGTGCAGTGGTTAAAATGAGTGACTACTAACCAAAAGGCCGGCAGTTTGAAACCATCAGCGGTTCCTCAGGAGAAAGATGTGGCAGTCTGCTTCCGTAAAGATTACAGCTTTGGAAACACTATGGGATTGCTATGAGTTGGAATTAACTCGATGGCAGTGGGTGGGTCCACCTCCAGGGTAAAGCAGTGAGGTAAAAGAGACAGAAAAAAATTACAGGATTTCCCCTACAGTCTTAGGACCTGTTCCTCTGGTCCAAGAGAAAGATTTTCTCTCAGAGTTTTAGGTACGTGTGCCACGTGGAGCCTTGGTGGTGCGGTGGTTAAGTGCTCAGCTACTAACCAAGAGGTCTGCAGTTTGAACCCTCCAGTTGTTCTGTGGGAGAAAGAAGTAGCGGTTTGCTTCCATAAAGATTGCAGCCTTGACACCTTACAGGGCAGGTCTACTCTGTCCTAAAGGGTGGCTATGAGTCGGAATCAACTCAATGGCAATGGGTTTGGTTTTCGGTTTTGGGTACCTTCAGTGCTGTAGGAATACAGCTTGATGACTGGGGCTTTCCTTGAGACAGACCCAGAAGAATAAAAGAGAAAAAAATGAAGCTGCCCCCTACACATTCTATCCTTCAGGGGCCCCTGCAGGAGTCCCCAGTCCCCTGGCCAGAAAGAGAGTTTCTCTTTTACCTTTTTCTGTTTGTGCCAGCTTTGTAGTTATGAGACTTAGAATCTTTAGAGTCCAACTGAGGAGATATGGGAGGAAAAAAATCCAGAAACTCACTGCCATATTGGTCATTCTTTGAGTTTCGATTTCTGTCTTAGTCATCCAGTGCTGCTATTGCTCTAACCGAAATACCACAAGTGGATGGCTTTACCAAAGAGAAATTTATTTCCACACAGTAAAGTCAGCTAGAAGTCCAAATTCAGGGCATCAGCTCCAGGGGAAGGTTTTTTCTCTCTATCAGCTCTGGAGGAAGGTCCTTCTCATTAATCTTCCCCTGGACTAGGAGCTTCTCTGTATAGGAACCCCAGGTCCAAAGAATGCGCTCTGCTCCCAGCACTGCTTTCTTGGTGGTATGATTTCCCCGACTCTCTGTTCACTTCTCTTTCCTTTCATATCTTGTAAGAAAAAAGGTGGTACAGGCCACACCCCAAGGAAACTCCATTTACATTGGATCAGGGATGTGACCTTAGTAAGGGTGTTACAATCGCTCTCTAATCCTCTTTAACACAATCTAATCTTGCCTCATTAACCACAGACAGAGATTACGATTTACAACACATAGGAAAATTACAATCACAAAATGGGGGACAACCGCACAATACTGGGAATCATGGCCTAACCAAATTAACACATATTTTGGGGGGACACAGTTCAATTCATGACAACTTCCCTCCTCAAACTACCTGCCGTTATTTATTTTTCAGAGTACTTAGACAACTGCTGTATGTGTTTTTTCCAGGATTTTTATTTGTAATGAGTGAGAGAGAAGTGAAGTGTGCTTACTTTATCTTAGCTGTAACCACGAACCTGCAGACATGTAATTTGGAGTTGAAAGGTATGGGAGAATTTGACTAATTTTGCAAACAGCATTGCAACATTTAAGAGAATGTGAGAGCCACTACATTTATAAATTTAATTTATTAGATTTATAGCAGTTTTTCAAGTACACAATGAAAAGGTTTTGCTTGTTCATTTAGGTATTTAGGTGACTTAGGAAAATCAAATACATTAAATGTTTAAATGTAGTTGAAATTGTTTAGCCAAATTTAATTAAGTTGTAAAAGACACTGTTTACAGGGGTTTAGTTTTTCAACCTGAGTTAATCAAACTTTAATCGAAGAAAAATGAAGGTCTTGTTCTTATTTTATTACATCTATAAATAGAACAATAAGATTGGTAAGGGGAACTTAATCCTTAAGAAAAGCTGTTTTTCAATGTGTATCCTTAATAAGTTAAATATTAATTTTCAAAAGGGAACTATAAATAGTATTTTTGCATATACAACATCCTCTCACACACACCAAAAAAGTCTCACTGATGGGGGCTCACCCCCTTCAGAGATAGCTATTTCACTCTCAAACAACTCTCACTATTGGGAAGATGTCTTTCTTTCCAGCTGAAATTTGTTTATAGTGTAGACTGTAGAGGGTACAAGCTTTCAGAGACAGACTGTCGAGTTAGTTTACTTCTCTGAGTCTCAGTTTCCTCATTTATAAAACGGGAATTAAAAAAAAAAAAACAAACCTACCTCACAGGGTTGCTTTGAGGACTGAATGCGACGGTGTATACGAAGTGCTAAGCATAGAAAGTACTTGTAACAGTGATCGTAGAAGCTGTTATTGTCTCAGCCAGTGCGAAAACCAAACTGAAGTGAGAGACTGGCCGAAGGAACTCCCATACCTGTCCTACGTGCACGGCTGTTCCCTCCCTGGCCCAGCTGTTCCTGATAATGCAGATAATTTGGAGCCACGTGGTCTGGTGTAGCCAGCTGGTTGCTGAAAGATTTCTGGGCTGTGGCCTTAGAGATACCCAGGTTTAGACCCTGATTCTGTCACTTCCTCCTGGGTGGTTTGGAAAAGCTGCCTGGGCTCTCGGAGCCTCCATTCCTTCACCCACCCATGACATGGGGCTGAAGATATCCAGCTTGTAAAGTGGATTTGCATATTCAATGAGACACTGTGCAAAATGCCTAGCACAATGCCTAGCAGAAGGCAGGCTTGCATACATAGTAGTTATGTTAAATCTCTACAGTGTAATTTGTATTCCAAAGTGGATTTTTTTTTTTTTCAACTACCAGGTAGTTCAGTGGTAGAATTTTCGTCTTCCTTGCTGCGGTCTTTGCTTTGGTTCCTGACCAATGCACTTCATGCTCAGCTACCACCCATCCATCAGTGGAGGATTGTGTGTTGCTATGATGCTAAACATGTTTCAGTAGAGCTTCCAGACTAAGACAGACTAGGAAGAAAGGCCTGGTGATCTACCTCTGAAAAATCAGCCAATGAAAATCAGATGGTTCATAACGGTTTGATCTGTAACCTATCATGGGGCTGGCGGAGGACCAGGCAGCATTTTGTTCTGTTGTGCATGGGGTTGCCGTGAGTTGGGGGCCAACTCAACATCAGCTAACAACAGCAACAATCAAGTTAACTTGTCTACGTTGACCTAGGTTATCGGTTGGCTTGTCTACCCTTACCCAGCTGAGGAGCAGGAGGCCCATGTTCTCGTCCTGGGCCTTGGCACTTTGGTCAAACCCCTCTCTTCCTCGGAAATCCGTGTGCTGGAAATCAGTGATAATCCCCATTCTGCCCTCACAGGACCCACACTGCTCAGATGCCTGGGGATATGCAACAAGGGTTAGTTCTGAGGGGCAATTTGCTTTGACAGACACAGGAGAGTGACCTGTGGACAGAGCAGGATTTTCTGGCCTTCTCATCCTGACGCGAAGTTGGCCATTTTGGTCAGCCCAGGGGCAGAAGCAGACCGCCTTTCACAGGCTTGTTCTGAGTCACCCATTCAGCTCCCTGTGCTTCCTCCTTTGGAGCAAAGGCCAGTGTGACAGAAGCCAAAGGGGAAATCCCAAGGTCATCAGTGCACCCTCCACCCCTGCTCAAACTCCCCACCAGCTGCTGTTGGCCCCCCTACTGCTGGGCTTCTAGCATGGGGTCTGTCCCTCAGAACCTGGATGGGCGAGCAAGAACTTACCCCAGAGTTTGTTTCTCCTGCCCCTGGAGCCATGAGACCATAATCAGCCATGTCCATGCTCATTGCAGCAACAACGATGCCCTTCATCTTGGTCATCTAGTGCTGCTGTAACAGAAATACCACAAGTGGATGGCTTTAACAAAGAGAAATTTAGTCTTTCACAGTCTAATAGGTTACAAGTCCAAATTCAGGGCTTCGGTTCCAGGGGAAGGCTTTCTCTGTTGGCTCTGGAGGAAGGTCCTTGTCATCAGTCTTCCCATGTTCTGGGAGCATCTCATCACAGGAACCTCAGATCTGCTCCTGGCACTGCCTTCCTTGTGGTATGAGGTCCCCATGTCTCTCTGCTTGCTTCTCTCTTTTACATCTCGAAAGAGATTGGCTTAAGACACTATCTAATCTTGTAGACCTCATCAATATAACTGCTGCTAATCCATCTTATTACATCATAGTGATAGGATTTACAACACACAGGAAAATCACATCAGATTACAAAGTGGTAGACTATCATACAGTACTGGGAATCATGACCTAGCCAAGTTGACAAACATTTTTAGGGGACATAGTTCAATCCATAACACACTTCAAGGTCCAGCTCCAGCCTGCCCCTTCTTCCAAGAGGCCCTCTGGCTCCTCCAGCCCACATTACCCTCTCCCTTCTCTGAGAGTCTAAGCCACATACACCAGCCCCTGCTCCCACTCTGTCCTGCCCTAGCCTCTTGCTGTTCTCTGGATGGCTCTGTCACCTTGTCAGAACCCCAGGTAGGGAAATTCTGAGAGGAAGGTACAGGCTTTCCTCCTTCTCTACCTCCCTGAGAGCCTGCCCTTGGATGGGCCCAGAGGTGGTTCTGAGATTGCTGGCTGGCTCGGGGAACGTGAGATGGGAGTCGGGGTGGGGGTGAGAGGCCAGGTCCTGGCTGTGCTTCATGAAATCTAGGCTACAGAGAGGCTGCAAAGGAGGGACACAAGCCTCACAATGTACCTGGCACCTCAAGCACATTGGGGACCTCTCTGGTCTCATAATGAAGTGGTCTCCTGTGTGTATACGGCCTATGGTGTTGAAAGGTCTTTCCCATCCCTGCTCTTGTTTGAGACAGAGTGGGCATCATTAGCTCTCACCTGCAGAGAGGAGATTAGGTATCCAAAACAAGAGTTGGGCCTCCCAAGGTCACAAAGGTATCAAGGACAAGCACCCAGACTAGAACTCCAGACTTCTGACTTCCAGCCTCTCAATCTTTGTCTCTGACTTTCACAGGGGTGGGAGGAGATGGTGGGAGAACAGAGCAGGGAGTGAGTGACTCTTCTTCGTACACCCACAGCTGCCTTCAAGCTTTCTCTTCTGGCAGAGGGGGCTGCAAGGAAGGAGGCAGAGCAGGGACAGGAGAGCCTGAGACTCTGCCTGGGGTGAGTCCCCATTGTCCATGACAGATGGGGGTCTGGAAGCCACAGGGGGACAGGTGGATGTGAGTGCAGACCCAGCCTCCCTCCACCCTGCAGCCCCAGCCCCAGAGACCCGTTATCTCCTACTCCGTGCTCCCTCCTGGTATCCCAAGGGCATACACAATCTTAGCATCTCTAGAGTTGCCCCAATTTAAAAAAAAAAAGAGCTTGGCAGTGAGATTGGGGCAGGCAGTGATGCTGGCTGGGGGATAAGATCCAGCTCAGCTGCCCTGCCTCCCTTCCTGCTCTGGAGCTTAGGAAGCTTCCACCTCTAAATGCTGACCAGGCTGGATGTCTAGTTTCTGAAATCTTTCATCTTTGCTTCCAGTAGGCTGGAGTGGAAAGGTCTTTCCCTCTCTGGTTAATTTTGCACTGGCCCATTTTCTGCTCCTCCCTCCTTTTACTTGACTCCAGGGGGTTCCTAAGGAGGAAAATACAGCCAGTCCGCTTTCCTTCCTTCTGGCCCAGCAGGAGCTGTCAGGAGAGGAGCCTTGAGCAGGTTGTGTGTGTGTGTGTATGTGTGTGTGTGTGTGTGTGAGAGAGAGAGAGAAAGAGAGAGAGAATTTCCTAAACATGGGCCAGGCCTCCCCATTACACAGGCCAGGGATCCAGCACTGCCTAGAGGAGAGTTCAGAAGACATGATTCCCAACACCAAGGCCTCATCAGTCCCACTGGCAGGTTTGGCAAAGGAAGGAAACTGGGAGTCAAAAGAAGCCAAGCCAATTCATTGGCCACCCCTATCCAGAGGACTGACAGGGCTGCTGGCAGGCGAGAAGCTCTGGCATGAAACTCAGGGCCAGTGGAGAGCGCTGGGAGGAACCAGGCCAGAGCTGGCAGCTAGAGGACTGGACACATGGGCAAACATCATAGATGCTCAGCATTGGCAGGGAGTGGGGAGACGAGTCAGCACAACCCCTCATTATGTGGATGGGGAAACTGAGGCTCAGAGAGAGGTAGGATGCTGCTAAAGGTCGCAGAGCACAGCAGGGACTGAAAATAGTTCTTTCGATTGCAATTTGGTTTTTACAATGTATTATGTTAAGTGGCTCCACAATCAATAGCTGGGAAGTTTATTCATTCCCCATTCACGGGACACTCCTGGGTGCCAGGCCCTGGGCTGGGGCTCTGTGAGATCCGGGATTACACGACAACTGGTCTCTGTGTGGCCTGGACCTGCTTACTGATCAGGAGATGCAACACCCTGTGGGTCGATAACAATGCCGTAATAAAGCTACAGGCAGAGCACAGTGGGATATGGGGGGAGAGGGAAAAAGAAAAGCGACGAGTCTATTGACTTACACCTCATCTTCCCAAAAGATTCACGATGGCTATGACTCCACAGAGATTTTCAGAGCATGTCCCGCCCTTGAAGGGTGGACAGGATTCAAAGAGGGCAAGATGGGGGTGAGCATTCCAGGAGGAGGGAACAGGTCACATGTTCAAGGGAATGTGTGGACATGTGTGACGCCTCGCAAAGCCCAGGTGACTGGAATGGAGGGGACAGTGGGCAATGCTGAGGACAGGTAGGTTGGGGCATGGCCCTGGAGGTTGGAATTCTGTTCAGACTGAGTATTTGCCAGCCCACTGTGGGCACCATTGTAGATTAGCTTCCAGAGGCTGGTCTCCTTGGCCCTCGTCACTATATTGCCACGATAATGCTGTGTAACAAACTCCCCCACACTCAGTGGTCTAAAACCCTAAGCATTTATTTAACTCATTATTCTGTGGCTCAGCGATTTGGGCTGGTCTCAGCTGGTGCTTCTTCAGGTCTCAGCAGGGCTCATTCACATCTCTGGAGGCTGGTGGCTATTAGCTGATGTAGGCTGTCTTGGCTGGGGTGGTTAAGACAACTTGGCTCTGCTCCACGTGTCTCTCATCCTGCAGCAGGCTAACCTGGGCATGTTCTCATGCTGATGGCAAAGGCACAATAGGGCAGGCTCCAGTGGAAAATCCATTTCAAGCCTCTGCTTGCATCACATTTGCTAGAGTCCCCCTGACCAAAGCAAGTCACATGGCTGAACCAAGAGTCAAGGGGTAGGGTAGGTCATCTCCACTCATGGTAGGAGGGCAATACGAAGTTAGTTGGTAAAGGGCATGGATACATGGGAGGCGAAGCATTGGGGTCATCAATGCAGTCTACCACTGTTATTTTCCACCCAGCCTGGGAACAAGCATCCATACCAATATCCCTGGACAGGGCCACAGAGCAAGTCTCCAGGACAATGGCGACCCACTCCCCAGGACCTTGCTCAAATCCTGCCTCCTCAGTGCAACCCTCCTTGCTGACTGCAGCACTCACCTTAGCTCACATTGCCTGGTCCTGAGAGGGCTCAGGTGATTCCAAGTGTGTGTGTGTGAGATTGTGTGAGTGTGCATGTGTGAAGTATTTTTGAACGGGATATAACGGGTGAGACTGTGTTTCTGTGAATATATATGTAACTGTGTGTTTGTGTGAATGTGTAAGTGTATCCGTGGGTAAGTACACACAGATACACTTATTATACATCGTATGTGTAATTGTGTAAATGTACATGTGTGATGTATTTGTGAATGGGTTATATGAGTGTGAGAATGTGTTTGTGTAAGTGTGTATCTATGTGACTACGCTTGTGTGAATGTATGAGTTTAAGTGTACCTGTGTGTGAGTATGTGCGTGCGTGTTGCCACCTCAGCTGGACAGTGGGGAACTGGTGAAGGGCTGCCTGTTTCTTCATCGTCCCCACTGTGCTGGGCAGCAGAGCCTCAGAGGGCCACCGGTTGTGGCTCCTGCCCTCCAGGAGGCCTGGTTTTCTGTAGGAGACACACCTGCCAGCTTTGACAACCCAGCATGGCGAGTACCAGGATCAGGCAGCACAGGGCACAGGGAGCCCAAGAGGGGCACAGCCTGGCAGCCAGGAAAGGCTTTCTGAAGAAGGTGGGGCTTGAGTAGAGTCTTTGGGCCAAGGAGAAGAGTAGGAGTGGCCCGGGGCCTTCAGGTGAGTGGGAGGAGTCTACTCAATGCAGAAGGAAGAGCCAGGGCCAAGGCATGTTTGAGGGATGGACAAGGCTGTGTGGGGCTGAGCCCAGGGGGCACGGTGGGGAGAGTGGGGATGAAGCTGGAGACATCACAGGCCAGGTCACCGTGCCCTGGGCACTGGGTGATGGATGAGGTGAGGTGATGACGGTAAGAGTTAGGTGGGGCCAGCTTTGCAGGTTAGAAAGCCGGGTCTGGAGTGGATGGGGCCAACAGGAGATCAGAAGATCAAGTGTGACAACAACCCAAGGGGCAGAGGAGGAGGATCTGAACCTGCCAGGAGATGGCAAAACCAAAGAAGAGGGAGTGATGCGAGAAGTGATTAAGAAGTCCGAATCTGCAGGACGTGGTAGGCTGTAAGATGTGGCACCCAAGGCAGAGATGCCTCCGGCCCAGGGTTCATGGGCTGGAGCTGAAGTGTGTGGGGTCCCCAGGAATCTAAAAGGTGACAAGGGTGGCACTGGGAGACTGCCTGCCCATTAGAAGCCAGCTGGACCTGGGGCAGGCCAGCTTGTTAGTCAGGGGACCTCCAGAGATCAGAGTTCAGGACCCCTTGCTAAGCTGCCAGCTGTATGGCAGCCTGCAGAGGCCCCGGCCACAGGGCCGAGCTGCTCTTCCCTCTCAGCAGTCTGGCACAGCCCTCACTACCCCGCCCATGTCCTCATCATCTGGCACATTCTGACATGACAGCACTACTGACAAAGAGCAGAGGGATCTTGAAAAAGCCACAGAAGAAAGGAGGCATCAAAGTGCCGTCCCAGACCTGCGCTCTCTCCCCACCTCCAAAGCAGGCTTCAGATGCCCAACTCCTGCCAGGGCCTGAGGGGACCAACTGTTTACCAGGGAGGCCTGAGTCGCACATCCCTCCCCTGGGGAGCTTCAAAAGTGGCTTTGGCAGAGCCAACTTCCTATTTCTCACCACGGGGTGGGGGAGTCGGTCAAGCCTGCTGCCTGGGATCCTTTTCTGCCTTCTCTGAGCCTCTGGCTGACACAGCTCAGGGAGCACCCCTTCCTGCCCCACAGTGTCCTCTTGCCCCAGGGATCCCACTGACTGAGGACTTGTCACCAGCTGTTCCACCCTGGCTCAGAGCAAGGGCTCTGCTCTGTCACGGGTTTCCTTCTCACTCGGCTTGAGTCTGGAGTCATGTGCCCGGGACGCGGCCTGTCTTTCCTGTAGAGTTGGATCCAGCTCTCGGGCAGAGGCTAAGGGCAGTGAGGTCCCTGAATCCCACATTAAGACTTTCCTGGGAAGAACTGTGCTCTGTAGAAGTCTTCTCTTTTCCTCTTTGATTTACAGACAAGAGTTTTGGAGCCTTTGCTGCCACAGTCCCACATGGGAATGCCAACCGTTCTTTTGCCTGTGGAACTGGGAGGAGGAGAGAAATTTCTGCCCCCCAAGGGCACGACGGGGAACTTGGGACTCTGGGGGCAGAGATACTTCATGTGGCCCTGGGGGTGGCCAGAATGTGACTCCTCTTCTTGGCTTTCAGAGGCAAGCCCTGGGCTTTCTGGGCAGGGTGGGCAGGGCTAGTCAAGGTGGAGAGAGGTGGAGACCCGGGCTCCTGCCTTGACAGTTTGACTTTAGTAACCTCTTTGGGCTTCATTTCCTTCCTCTCCAGACTGAGGTCAGTGATACCAGCCTCCTGAGGCAGATCTATGAATTGGGTAAGGTAATACATCTGAAAACGCCTAACAGTGCCTGGCACACGTTGTTGTTGTGGACCTTCGTGTCGTTTCCGACTCATAGCGACCCTAGAGGACCAAGTAGAACTGCCCCACGGGGTTTCCAAGCAGTGGCTGGTGGATTCAAACTGCCAACCTTTTGATTAGCATCCTGAGCTTTTAACCACTTCTAATTTTTTAAAAAATCATTAATTCAACAATGTACATAAATTACCATGCACTCTCAGTCCCCCAATTCCCAGTACATGGGAAAGCACCAGAAGGGTAGCCCCAGGTCCGAGGGTCGTAGAGGGGAAGGACCCCCGCTCCACCTCCCCACAAGAACACAGGTCAGGTTAAATACAGCCGGCAGATGCAGTGGGTGGGGGAAGAGCTCGGTGCCAAGAGGACCGGACAGACTGCCAAGGCAGCGGGAGCTGAGGACAGGAGATGGGGTGTGGTCAGGGCCCTGGGGGAAGGAGGGAAGTGAGCTGGGCCTAGAGGATGTCAGCATTGGGAAAGGCAGTGAGGATGGGGATAAAACCTCACAAACTCCTGTGGGGCCTCCCACGGGTGCTTCAGGGCAGCCCTCTCCTCGGGAAGGAGGGGAAAAGGGAGAAGAGGCTTTGGTCTCTGAATCCTGAATCTCTCGGTGGGCAAGGAGCATGTCCTGCTGACCTGACCCAGGGAGACCAAGCAGTCCTACACTTTAGGCCCTGGGACAGCCTCCGGGGCCAGCACTGCCTTGGGCCTCGTGAGCAACTGGAGCCTTTGCTGCCACAGACCCTCTGGAGACCTGGAAAGAGGAGAGAAGTCCTCAACCCCAAGGGCATGACTGGGAACCTAGAACTCAGGGGAAGGGAGGGGTGCGCAGGAACTGGACCAGAGAGCGGCTGGGATGTGAGTCCTCTCCTCGGCCTTCAGGGCAAGCCCCGGGCTTCCTGGGCAGGGTGGGCAGGGCCAGTACAGATGGAAAGGGGTGGGGGGAGTCAGAGAAAGGCAGGCCATACCCTGGGCCCCTCAAGGTTGGGGGACTCCACATAGCTTCCCCTTGCCCCCACAGCATAACCAGGGCCTGGCTAGTAGAGGGGCGAATAAGCGTTTGTCAAATTGATTTGATAAGAGAGATCTAGACTGAGATATAGTCACAGAGACAGCGTAGAACAGAGAGAAAGAGAAACTGAGAGATGAAAAAAAATGTCCACTCGTGTAGAAAAGTCTAAAGAGATAATGGAGATGGGGAAGGGGGAGAGGGAAGAAAAGCATGACAGCAGAGAGACGGAGAAGGAGCCAGAAGATAGTGCTTTCACCAAGTCCCAAAATAGCAGCTGCTGGTGCCGGCAGCCTGCCCTGAGACGGCCCTGTAATTGGGGCTGAATTCAGCATTCTCTCAGCCCAGTGCGGGCGTCGCTGAGGACGGCGTGTGCTGGGCCAAGGCTGTCAGAAAAGGCCCAGCTGGAGCTGGAAAGTGCCGGGTGGGTGGCTTCCTGCCCCACACTCCCCGTTCCCCCTCCAGCTCCCGCCCTGTGCACCCAGCCCACAGGGGCAGGCACAGCTCTGGGGAGGTCAGGGCCTCTCCTGCTCCCTGGTGCAGAGGTGTGGAGGGCTTGGTGGAAAACAAGGCTGAGGAGCAGAGAGATGGTGGAGGGGAACGGATGGTCATTGCGTTTGGAACAGAGATGGTTGTTGGACACTTGGAGACTTGCTGTTGTTGTTAGTTGCTGCTGAGTCAATTCTGACTCACGGGGACCCGGTGTGTGCAGAGTAGAACTGTGCTCCATAGGGTTTTCAAGGCTGTGACCTTTGGGAAGCAGATTGCCAGGCCTCTGGGCAGCTTCGAACTGTCAACCTTTCGACTAGCAGTGGTGCACTTAACCGTTTGCGTCACCCAGGGCCTCTGACTTGGATACTTAGTGCTATTATTTCAGGGACAACTTATACTTTCATGAAAACCTAACGTACTGGTTTGTCTGCTCACATCCTCTCTTCCAAATGACAGAATGCAGTTGGTGGCCTAAGCAGCTGTAATGTAAGGTACCACCTCCTCTCTAACCCATCCCCCTATTGCTTAGGAAGAAAAGCTGGTCTTAGTGTCTCATACCTTCAGGTGTCACAGCCTCTGCTCCACTCAGATGGCTGGGCTCCATTTCCCTTTAGGTCAGAATGAAAACACCTGTTATTCCTCACACCATAAGTGATTTTCATTAGTTGCCAAGAATTTTCCAACAGTATGAAAATCAAGACAGGGAGAATTGACTTGAAAAACCACCATCCCACCTCCCCACTCCACCACATGGAAAAAAAAATTTTTAAATGGGTATATATTTATGCTAACATCTGTGCTTGTGATGCTCAATATCTGGGTTAATTTTAAGATATTGATTGACAATTGGTTGAAAAAGGAATGAAAGGGGATGTGACCTTGGGCAAGAATGCTTTCTTCAGCTGGAATGTGCTGGGTGACAGCTGAGAGATGTCAAAGCACCATTTTTTTTGTTTTAGCAGCTAGAAGAATAAGCCCTGAAGGGGGCATCTGGCACAGCACAGCACTCATGCCAAGAGGTTTCTCAATGATACCAGTGGGGCTACGGAAGGTCTTCCCTGGGCTTGGTGAGGTCAACTCCAGGATGGACAGAGACTTCTAGAGACAATACAGACCGTGGATTAGAGCTTCCTAGGGGAAAGGGTCTAACAGACTGTGGGAAAAAGGGCATAAAGCTGGGCTAAGGAATTCTGGAAGGCAGCTTGGACCAATAAGCAACTTCACGATAAATGGAGAAAATACTGAAGTTGTCAAGGATTTCATTTTACGTGGATCTGCAATCAATGCCCATGGAAGCAGTAGTCAAGAAATCAAACAACGTATTACGTTGGGCAAATATGCTGTAAAAGACCTCTTCAAAGTGTTAAAAAGCAAAAATGTCACTTTGAGGACTAAGCTGTGCATGGCCCAAGCCATGGTATTTTCAATTGCTTCATATGCATGGGAAAGCTGGACAAGGAATAAGGAAGACCAAAGAAGAACTGACACCTTTGAATTATGGTGTTGGTGAAGAATATTGAATATACCATGGACTGAGAGAAGAACGAACAAGTCTGTCTTGGAAGAAGTACAGCCAGAATGCTCCTTAGAAGCAAGGATGGCGAGACTTCATCTCATGTACTTTGGACATGTTATCAGGATGGACCAGTCCCTGGAGAAGGACATCATGGGTGGCAAAGTAGAGGATTAGCGAGAAAGACGAAGACCCTAACAAGATGGATTGACACAGTGGTTGCAACAATGGGCTCGAACACAGCAATAAATGTGAGGATGGCACAGGACAGGGCAGTGTTTTGTTCTGTTGTAAATAGGGGTCGCTATGAGTCGGAACTGACTTGACGGCACCTAACAACAACAACAGCCAGGAGTTCTGGAAGGCAGCTTGAGGTTTGAATATATCCTCCCTGCTCCCTGCCCCAACAGAATGCCAGGCATAAAAGGCACCCAGGATGGGATTCTGGAAGGAGAATCAAAGCCGAGGACAGAGTCCCCTGACTGATATGTCCTCTGGAAAGACCCTGAGTGCCTAGCCCTGTGTGGAGCTACACTAGGTGGGAGGAAAAGAGGGAAAAAATGAAAGGGACAAGGAAAGGACATGTTGGTCCCACCTCAAGGAATTCCCATTTTGGCTGGGGTGACTGCCTCATATGTTGGGAGCAGGCAGAGAGTAAGTACATGGTGTGCTTCTGGGCTGCCTTGGGTGTTGCTGTCAGCTCTTGGAGTAAATTAATCCAGAAAAGGAAGCCTGCAAGATGGACTTGGAAAGTCAAGCAGAGATATTCAGAACAGAAGCGACTTAGGAGGAGCCTTGAATAATGCGGAGGAGTCAGGCAAACAGGGACATGCACTACTGAAGTGTCCTCTCACTGTCCTTTCCTGAGACCTGGGGATCAGTACCCACCCCGGGTTGGTTCATCTCCAGATTCAGAGGCAACTCAGAGAACCAGCAGCCCTCTCTCTTGCCTTTATAAACAAACACTCCGTGAGTCCCAGAGACTCTGGCTCTATCCATGGTGCTGAATCGCAGGGTCCTTGTTCAAGTCTCACTTTAGGAAGACCAAGTCTTTAGGTTTTTGATTTCTCTTCCTGCAAGAAAGTAGCAAGTGAGCCTCTTCACAGAGGGTTGTGCACGGGGGCTGCTGCCAACCCCAGGCCCCAACTCACCTTACCTGGAAAGGACTCACTGGACAGAGTAGGACAGGATAGGAAGGCCTTTTCAGTCCGATTAGCAGAGCACAGTGCTACCATATCCTTGATGCCTATGTGCAGGGAACAATTTGGTCAATTTTAAAATGTGCTCTCTAGAGAATTCCTCTATGGTAATTAAACAATTCTGTATC
Organism: Trichechus manatus latirostris; assembly: GCF_000243295.1. Taxonomy (NCBI): domain Eukaryota; kingdom Metazoa; phylum Chordata; class Mammalia; order Sirenia; family Trichechidae; genus Trichechus; species Trichechus manatus. The sequence continues at coordinate 19,328,606 of NW_004443966.1, read as the reverse complement.
TTGATTGTGGTGATGCTTATACGGATTTATATGTGATAAAATATATAGAACTATACATACGCACATACAAAAGAAATGAGTGCATGCAAAAACCAGTGAAATCCAAGTAAGGTTTGTAGTCTATTTAACTGTATTGTTCTAATGTCAATTTCCTAGCTTTGATAATGTACTATAGTTCAGATGTTACCATTGGGGGAATCTGGATGATGGGTACTTAAGATCTCTCTGTACTTATTTTGCAACTTCTTGAAGTCTATAATTATTTCAAAATAAAAGTTTTTTAATGGTGTTCCCAGTGGCTGGGCCAGCTTAAGAGTTTTTTAGAAGCCTCCTCCTCTTCACCCATGTAGACCCTTTGGAGTCCCAGCCCAAGCTTTACCTTTGCAGGAAGCTTCCTGTCTACGCATGTCCGCTTATGGGTCCCTGTAGCACTTATGCCATGAACACAGGCTCAAGGCTCTGTCCTGTGCTGTTTCATGTGTCTGGTTTGCATCCCCAACCATACTGAGAGTTCCCTAAGAGTGGAGATTGTACCTTCTGGGTTTCCCATCTCTTTCTCCGATTCTGAGGTTGCCAATTTTTACTAGGTGACAGACTGATAAATATCTGCCTCCCACAGGGCCCAGGCTTTCCCAAATCCATTAATTGCCATCCTTCCCCAGTTCCTGTTAAGTCCAGCTCTGTGGCAGCCTGTCTCTAACAACCAAGTGGGAAAATGAGAGAATGCTGGACTTGGAGCCACAAGAACCACTTCATCATGAACCAAAAAACTGAATATCTCATCATGAGAGTTGCTTTACATGCATCGCATCTAATCTTCATAACAACCCTGCAGGTAGGGAGCTGAATCCCTGTTTTACAGATGAGGACAGGCACACAGAAGGAAGGGGTGCTAACAGAATTAAAAATCAAGCTCTGTTTCCCAGTTTTGCCATGTACAAACAGTGTAAACTTGGGTCAGTTACTTACCCTCTCTGATCTTCAGTTTCCTCATCTGTAAAATGGGAAGAATAATAGTACCTCCCTCACAGAGATTTTTGTGAGAGGGAGGTGAAATAACCTTCATAGTGTTTATTAGTACTCTGTGGGTTTCTCAGAGGCGGTACCAGGCCTGTCACATGATGGGTGTTTGCTAAACATTGTTGAAGTAATCTGTGACTGAATTAATGATTGAAAAAAATGAATGAATGCTTAGAAAGTGCCCCCACAGTATTGGGCATAGAATAGGTGCTCTCTAAAAGTTAGCTTCTTCTTCTTCCTATCTTCCTGCTTCTCTTCCCCTGCACTCCACACGAGCCCTGTCTGGCATGATTTCCCATCTAAACAATGCCAGAGCAGTGGAGAAGTTGCCAGTCAGTCCCTTTTGGTTCCAAAAGATGGAAAATGTGTCACCTTCAGTTTGAGGAATTTGAGCATGGGAAGAAGGTGTGCCTAAGCTGGGGGCTCCTTCTACCCCTACACTCATTCTCAGGCCTGCAGCTGGGCGGGGCTGTGGAAAGCCTGTGTAAGCCATCAACCTAAGTGGTAGCCGCTCATGGTTCTCCATGGGTCCCTTTTCCAGTGGTCCTCAGAGAGGGAGCTTCAAGGGCTGGATCTGCAGCCCCAGTATTCTACCACAGAACCTCCTACGAAGGGGCCAGGGAGTCCAGGGAGGCCTGTAGGACACGCTCTTTGGGGGATAGGACAATAGGGCTTTACGGTCCCTGTGTGCCTGTCCCTGACACAGAATCTTGGAATCTAAGTTGGTCAGGGGTGTTAAGGGAACCTGTATGTCCTCAACACAAGCTCCAGAAGGCTAATTCTTCTTCACGTAGCAACTGATCCAGTGCTGATCCCTTCCCCAAGGGGTGGAGGGACTCAGTACTTCTCTGACATGGTCATTCTCTGCTCAGCCTGGTGGGAAAGGCAAGCAGACCATTACAGCATTTCTAGAATACAAGTGTGCCTGAGTCAAGATGAAAGGGCAGTGAAGATGATGACTTCATAGCTGAAGTCTCTATGACCAGTTCCCTTTACTGTGATGCTCAAGTGCCCTTTACTAGGGGACAGAATTTTGCGCTTGCCTGGAGGGTTCAGGCTGATAGGTAAACCCCTTGGGGGAAGAGTAAACCAGCCACATAATTCACACTAACATGTAAATGACTGACAGTCTAGCTTCTTCCCTTTCTAAACAATGCTGGCCTGCTGGCCCCAAGTTCCGAACTGAGGGGTCATTCCACACAGGCCTTGCCTCCAGAGCTGTTTGATCAGATGAATGAATACCATATCCTTAATGCTTCCTCTCCTCTTGGCCCCAGGATTCCACTTCAGTTTAGGATTATTGAGTCTAATCCATATTTCTTTCTTTTGACACGATCCCAGTCATTCCGGCCCAGCAGGGATGGGAAGTTCAGCCAGTTGTAATGCTCCCCTTCCTCTTCTATTCTAATTTTAAAGCTGAATAAGAATTCCAGACACTTTTAAGGCCCTTCCCCAAAAATTGTCTCCCATGGTTGAGCACATATGGGTTAATATTCCCATTTTATGGATGCAGAAACTAAGGCTCTGCAGGTGATGGCAGAAGGATTTACCTAAGGTCACACAGGAGACAATGGCAAGGCTGAGTTTAAATCCCAAGACTCCTAATTTCTGCTCCTATACTCAGCTCAGGGTTCCTGCCCACCCTCACCCCCACACCTTGCTCCATAGTCTGCCAACAAATACCAACTGCAATTGCTTCCTTAGTCATCATCCTTCCTCCAGTTCTTCCAGCCTGGACACAGATGACCTGTTTTCAGGAAGAAACAGTGCTTTGTTCTCAGGTAGCTCATGCTAGTGTGGACAAAGAAGAGTGTGACCCAGGGAGCAGGGAGACACAACAAGGCAGGGCTGAAGGGTCAGCGCATGGAGACCAACGAGGGCTGTAGATTAGGGAGAGAGCACTTGGGAAGGGCTTGTAGTCCACTGTGGGATTAATCCCCCCATTGGTAGATATTTGCTCCTTCAATTGCACAACCTCTCACTCAGTAGAGTCCTCAAACCACCTCTTAGGCATCCCAGACACTCAGCATCCCTGGCCATGCTTGATGCTTCCATCCCCAGAGGCCAAATACTCTTTCCAGGTCCACAAGCTGGCCAGACCTCCTGACATTTCTCAGGAGTGAGGTCTCCAGAGGGAGCCCAGACCTCACCCTCACCCTCACCTCTTTCCCTCCTTCCCCAGTATCTACACCCCATGCCTCAACAATCCCCTCTCCTTGGCCCTGGGAGCACATCCTATCAGCAGCAGCATCCTCCTCCTCCAAAGAATCTCCAAAAATCCCCAATGGCCTCAATGAGATATTCTGAGTTGGACTATGGGAACAGGGTTAGTCTATGCCAGCTATATCTGAACTTTGCTCCTGAGAGGTCAACATTTTTTCAAAATGTTTAGTGGAGGAAGGCTCAGGCAGGACTCAAATGAGGTGCGATCTACACAGTCAGGTCTTAGTTATAGAAGTTAGGGGTTAGAGTGTATTCCAAACAGTGACACAAACAAGGCCTTTCTCTTTGGTTTTGGAAAGCAGGAAAGGACATTCATTCATCTTATCCACATACCTTTACTGTACATCTTCCTATTCCTCTCTTTTTTTCATGACCCAGTCCTAAACCAGGTGCTATGGGGAAGGTGAAAGAGGCAAAGCCCTGCCCTCAAGGAGCTCTAGGCTCAGGAGGACAGATAAGCCTCACACAGGGTACAGTTCCTGAGCAAAAGAGACTGTAGTGCACCCAGCATCTACAAGTGAGGCTCAACCTCCCATTAGGAGTTGAAGACCTGGGTTCTCATTCTGGCTTGGCCATATTTCTTGGGTCTCAGCATCCCCTTACATATTCAGTGATGAACTAAGTAACTGCTCTATTAATTTTCAACCCAGCAGTAACTCATTAAGGAGCCCTGGTGGCCCAATGCTTAAAGTGCTGAGCTGCTAACCAAAAGGTTGGCAGTTCAAACCCAGCAGCTGTTCCACGAGAGAAAAGACTTAGTGATCTGCTCCCATAAAGATTACAGCCTAGGAAACCCTATGGGGCAGTTCTACTCTGTCCTATAGGGTCACTATGAGTCAGAATTGACTTGACGACACATGACAACAACAACTCAGTGACTGATATATCAGTCCAAGATGAACATTCCAGGTTCGTGGAGGCTCTGCTCCATGTGAACACTCAGGGATCTAGGTTCTTTCTGTCTTTACTCTGTCATACTTTAGGGCCTTTCTACTCAAAGTATGGACCTTGGACCAACAGTATCAGCATTACCTTGGAGTTTGTTAGAAATGCAAATTCTTGGTTCTTATTCGCAGAGTTACTGAATCAGAAACTCTTGGGGTGGGGCCCAGCAATTTATGGTCTAGAAATCCCTCCAGGTTATTCTGATGCACACTAAAGATTGACAACCACTGCTCTAGGGCTTTGTACTTATCTGTATGGGTGCATCTGGGTCACAGGCATATCTGAGTTTGGATTATGGGAAGGGAGCATGGAGGAGCACACCTCCAGGTTTTACGGGCCAGGCCTGGAAATGGTACACACCACTTCCACTCATATTCCGTTGGTGAGAATTTTGTTCCTTGGCCACACTTAATTGCAAGGGGGCCTGGGAAATGTAGTCCTCAGCTGAGGAGACACATGACTACCCACAACTGCATTATTATGGAATAAGGGAAGATGGATTTTGGTATATAACTAGCACTCCCCACTATAATTGCTAAAGTCTCTTCCTTCTCATGGAAACAATGATTCCTTGCATCTGTCCCAGATCACAGGCCTCCTTTGATAAACTGAATGTATCCCAGAGGTGTGTCCTCATCTATTATAACACAGCTCCTGCCTCAATTACAATCGTTCCTTGGACATCCTGATAGCAGTCATGATAACCAAGGTCATTCTCCAACTTGGAATAAGGGTGGCCCAAGGGGAGAGAGAAGCGATGGGTTTTACAATATCTTGGCCTGCCTAAGTTTGAGCAGACAGGGGTTGGGGTTGAAGAACCATGTGGTGGTTAGTTTTATGTATCCACTTAGCTAGGTTACAGTACTCAATGATTTAATCAAACACTAATCTAGGTGTTGTTGTGAAGGTGTTATGTAGATGTAATTAACATCTACAATCAGTTGCTCTAAGGAAAGGAGATTACGCATGATAATCTAATCCATTGAAGGCCTTAAGAGCAAAACCAGGTTTCCCAGAGAAGAAGAAATTCTGCCTCAAGAACACAGTGTCAACTCCTGCCTGAATTTCCATCCGGCTGGACTGCCCTATAGATTTTGGGTTTGCCAGCCCCCACAATTGTGTAATTATATATATGTGTACATATTATATATATACAATATATGTACATATAATATGTATATATATACACACACATACACATATACCTATATATACATGTACATTCATACACACATGTATTGTATGTGTATGTGTATCTCTTATTGGTTCTGTTTTTCTGGAAAACACTGATACAGACCATGTTTAGAGTATTGGACGTATTCACTCTCTCCTGCCCCTCGAAATCCATATGAAACACTAGAGGTTTTCAAGATGGGGAACACACTAGTTACTGCCCCCCACCCCCTTCATCAGTATCATCAGCTCCAACATTTATTGACTACACACCACATTCCAATCCTTGAGGTGTAATCTTAATAAAGAAGTAACACCAATTGCTGAAGATTCTGGAAATGCTCAAAGCTTTAGGTGGGAAAAATGGGGAAGCAGCTGTCTATCCTACCCACCCCTTTCCCACCACATTGTTCCAGGAGCTTCTGAGAGCAGGGTGAGAAACTTCCCTCTTCAGACTGAAGCCCTAGGAATGGGGTGAGCCTCCTTGCTGTCTCCCCTCAGTACATTGAGCGCCTCCATTCAGACATCACAGGTACTCCCCACATTCACTCTCAGATGGCCTGTTCTTTCTCACTTCTCCAGCCAATGCTGGCTGAGTTTCCTGCAGAAACACCATCCAGAGCTGGGCTTGGGGACAGGCCATGACTTCTGCAGAGGCACTGTGAAGAATGCCTGCATTTCTCGTGGGACCGTCAGGGAAGATGTTGCCCATTGTGTAACTCAGTGTACCTAAGTAATGGCTCCCATGATGAATTCCTTAGAACGCAATGCCAGGAGCAAATTTATCTCTCCTGAAAACACTGGCCTTTTGTTCTGGCAGGGAGAACACTATATCCTTTTCGTTCCGCTTTGGTCTGAGCTGCCAGGAACCTCCTAGCTAAATTTAATGATTAATTGCAACAACCTCAATATTTTCGGTGTAGGATGTAGTTCTTGCTTCATTTCCCATTCACCAGGGCTTCTCAAAGGGAGGATTTAGATGCCTGGAACAGAATCAACCTGCTAAAATGCAGCGTCCTAGTCCCACCTCAGACCTACTGGATTGGAACCCTGGGGCAGGAGGTGGTGGGGGTGAGTCTTATGCATCCCAACTGAAGACGTCTAAGACCCACTGCTCTGAGTCAGATTGATTGTTTATTTCAAACATCCTCTAGTGAGCATGTACTCTCCTGTAAACCACCTCAAGATGTTTTTGGATATAGGAAAGTTTTGAATTATAAATAAATTCTGCAATGGAATACTATACAATTGTGAAAAAAATGAGGGAGTTTACTAAGAAATAAAAAGATAGTTCATTAAGTGAAAAAAGGAGCAGGATATCACGTATAGGATACTACCTTGTGTGAAAATAGAAAGATGTGAATACACATTGGTCTTCACTTATATTGATATAAAGAAATTATGGAGGGCTCCATAAGAAGTTCATAGCAGTTTGTGTGAGGGGTGGCAGGAACTGGATGGATCTTTGGTGGGAGTGAAGGGAAAGCTTTCACTGTATATCTTGTACACTTTTTCATTTTTAAACCATCTGTATTGTTGTTGATGTTGGGTGCTGTAGAGTCAATTCTGGCTCATAGCAGCCCCTTGTAGCAGAGTAGAACTGCCCCATAGGGTTTTCTTGGATGTAATTTACAGAAGCAGATAGTCAGGTCTTTCTCCCACAGAGCAGCTGGGTGGGTTTGAATGTTAGCAGCTAAGAGCTTAACTGTTGTGCCACCAGGGCTCCTTGTAAATATATTACAGATTCAAAAACTAAAAACATATATATGTGGTTAAAAGATACTTTATTTTGTCACAACCATATTACCTGTTTTATGAAGACAGGTGTTTGGAGCCACTCAGTGCATTCTCCACGTCAGTCCTGACTTCACACAACTCCATCCCAGGACAATCTCCTCTGAAAAGGCCCTGGAGCTCAAGCCTTTGGACAAGACCAGCTCCAACCACAGAAGAGTGGAAAGTGGACTGAGGAAATCAGAGTGAAACCCTTCCCTAAGCATGTCCTAAGAACATTCAGTGTTCAGCCCCCAGGCTCAGGAATGTTTCTCCACCATTGCTGCTCACCCAAGTTCAGTCTCTTGCTGAGATGGGCTCCCAGTCTCTAAACATCAAGAAGACCAATCAGAGTTAGGGACTGAGGCTTCAGATTCAGAACTTGCTTGGGTCTGGGTGAACACTGGGACTATTTTCGGCCTGGCAAGGTATAGTTTGAAGTAAGTAGTTTATGGGAAAGCAGGATGACAAAGTTTAAGGTAGACATAAGTAATTCAGGAGAGAGAGAGAGAATAAGAGAGCAGAGGAAAGGGTAGAGAAAGAAAACCTAACAGTGAAACCCCAGCCCTTCCCCTCAAAGGAAACAGCTCCCTTTGGGATCTCTACAATGTAAGGGATGACTAAGAGTGTTATCTCCACAGCACCATCCTTGGTACTTGGCTCTGACTTCTCTTTGGAGCACTGGAATGCCCTTTAGGACATTTTTGCCAGGCTAGGACATGCAGTTACTCGGTTTTCAAGTGGAAGAAGTGTTAGAGTTCATCTGATTCAGTCCCAGTGTAAGGAAAGTGACTTCTTCAAGGCTATACGGCTGGGATCTGGAGTTGCCTTCCTTGTCCTAGAGCTACCAGGGATTAGGGATTGAGGGCCGTTCTGGAATAGTCATGTCCCTAGGAGGTCCAGCAGGCAAATCAGGAAAGGGGCCATATCTCCTCCTCCTCTTGACTTAGACTCTGGGGATCCTTTCCCCCAGGTCAGAGGCAGGTACTGCCCCAGAGTGAGGGGTACACATGGGGTCAGAGGAGATAAAGGAAACAACACCCCCCAAAGGGGACTGTAGATGGACAGACACACGTCTTAGATCATTAGGGATGGTGAGTCAGGGAGATAGAGATGTTTCAGGAAAACTGTCCCCCAAAGGGAAAAAGAGTGGCATCAGTTATGACTTAACTCCCCCGATAAATCCTGATCTGATATTTCAGTGTTCTAGCTGCAGGCAGAAATGCTGGGCTGTGACGGATGCATAGATGGTGTGCTTGAAATGATGGAGAACTTCTCCCGTGTCTCTCCAATCTCCAGCAATGATGCTGGCCCTGTTTTATGCTCAGTATTTATAACAAGGACACGTCCTATAATGAAAGATGGTCCAGGGATGGCAGGACCAACCTGTCTCCATTACATCTTCCCCAGCAACAGAGGACTGCAGGATTGGCCTTGGAGCCAGACGAGTTCATGATGCTGCTCCTATTGGAGAGTGTGCACAGGGCGCAGGCTTCCTTTCCCCTCGCACCATCTTGCCACCGATTGGCCTCGGGGTGACTGGCATGACTTTGGCACCTCACCATCAGCATAGCAGAGGGGTGTCATTTACTCCAATCTGGTTTCATTTTCTGTGGTAGGGGGACTTGTGGAGAGACTTGGGGGACCTACTCCATAGACCCAAGAGTGGGGGATACAGAGGCCTCAGTCCTTGGCCATTCGGATGGAGGACTGACCTCCTGAAGATGGATTTGTCCACTTGGGGAAGGGAATCATCTCAGGTACAGGCTTTCACACAGAGAACTGGTTGATGCAACAGTGGTATTGGATCTGCTGGGATCTCCCAAGGATCTATTGTCCTTTGCCTTGACCTTACTTCTGTCCTGAAGTTCAGCAAAACTCTTTCTGAATACTCCTTCCCACCTCCACACCTGTACCTATGCATTGAGCTCACCCAGAATGAAGTCCCCTCCTCTAATCTTTCCAAATTATTCTTTCTCCTTCTATCAGCTTCGAGACTGCGCCGATGACTCCAGCCTGCACAGACCTCTTCCTTCCCCCAACTCCTGTGCACTTTTGAACCACATATCACCTTGAGTTAATACCTAAGTATTTCAGTTGAATGTGATTGCTTCATATGTTTCAATCACCAGCAAAACTATAAACTTCTTAAATTCTTGCCTTAAACTCCACAGTGGGCCCCTGCACAGAGTAAATGCTCCATACCTGTAAACTCAGTGACAGTCTTGAATTAGGGCATGTGTCTCTTCTTTCCACTCAACCTGAGAGCCCCTCGGACATAAAGAAGCCACCTTCCCTGTCTGCACCGTTGTCCAGCACAGAGTACTTGCACATGATGGAGTGAGAATGGGGCTACCACAGCTGGCCAGTTTACTCCATCAAAGCAGCGCTAAGCTCTCTCTGTGAGTAGTGGTTGGCACAGCAAGCCTGCCCCAGATGTTGGTGCTGAGTGCCCTGATTCTCCCATGAATACAAGTTCCTATAGGTTCCAGCCACCCCGCCCTACACATGGGCTAGACAGGCTTTCTCCTAGGGGCACCTGGATTTTATCAAAGCCTCTGGAGAGCCGGGGGCCAGGTGCCCTGACTGCTTTTTCTGTAGGCTGAGTGGGCACCACGCCTGCCCTGGCCCTGGTCTGGCTGAGGGACAGCAGCGCCAAAGAAAAAAAGATGTGACTTAGAGACCTCCTCACTGGTCAGGTCCAGCACTGAGACACCCACCTGCATGGGGCCTGGCTGACTGCCACTCTGCCATCTCTGGCCAGCAGGAAGCCCTCCAGGTCTGTACCCCTTCCCTCTTTCCTCTTTCCAAATGCCATCCACCTCCACCTGCGCAGCTTTCTCCTTTGGTAATGCAGCCATTTCTTACTCCCACCTGTCTTGGAAAGGCCAGGTTGTCCAAGCCCTTGTGTCCGAGCCTGTCCACGAGGAATACATGTGTCCTTGGGAAAAGGAGATGATGTCACACCTATGCCAATGTTTAACCACCCTCATCCCCAGGAAGTTCATCCTTGTATCTGACCTAAATCTCTTTTAGTGCAGCCAAAGCCCAGTCTGCTCACCATCCTCCGCAGAGCCTGGCTTCCATCCTCGGGCTCATTCCCTCACCTCCTCCTTGCCAGCTGCACAGCCAGGATGGGGTCGTCCCGTGACCTCGCTTTAAATCTCAGAGCCTGGAGGACGGCTTTTATCATCCCCGCCGGTGAGTTCCATCTGTCTTAGTTACATTTTCTATTTTGTCACTTATTGTCACTTCATATTTCCTTCAGTGGCTAAACGTGCCCACGAGGACCTGGGGTCCCTGCCCTTCCAGGCCACTTGGTGGTTCCCGGCTGTATCACTCAAGACTGGCAAATTGCTGGTGCCTGCCCGGGGCTGGCTGCTGAGCAGGTGGAAGAAATGGTGGCCTCCACCCTCCACCCCAGCTAAACTGCCTTGGCTGCAGCCCAAGGCTCTGATCTGGGACGTTCCCACTGCCAACTCCTCCAGTCGCCTGCCTGCCGCCCGTCCCTAGGTCTCAGGGTGACCCAGGGCTTGTGTCCAAAGCAGGGCAGGAAGTGCTGAGCCCAGTGGGCTGCCCTGTGCTGGGCATCTGCTCAGCTGACCTCTCACCTGGCTCTGTCTCATTCTGAAATTGCTGTGAGAACGTAGACAGCTCATTGTACCCTCTGGGCCTGCCTGACCTCTTCCACTAAAGGTGACAAAAGGATTTAAGTCACAAGTCTGGGGGAAGAGTGAAGAGAGAGCCTAGAAAGAAAATGGCCTTGAAGATTAAATGTAGTATAAATGAAGAAGTTTACTGCGAAATTCTTTCATTCTGGTTTATTTCCCAGGGAGCTAATGAACTTAAATTCATACATGGGGTCAGTTAGCTTAACACTCTTTTCTCATCAAAAGCTGAGCCCAAACTCAGTCCCAGACTGAGCCCTGCTGCTGGTCCTAGATTGAGCCATGGTCCTTGTCACAGACTAAGCCCCAATTCTGCTTACAGATCAATCCTTGTCCCAGTCTAACTTCTGATCCTGGCTCTAGACTATTCCCTCACCCTGGGCAATCCTGACCCTGGTCATAGATGAACCCTGACCGTGGTCCCTAAGTAAGCCTTGACCCTGTTCAGTTTCAGCCTATCCCTACATCTTCTTCACATACTCTTCACAAAGATGGTGACTAGAGAACAGCCGGTTGGGGCAGCCCAACCCCAGGGCTCGGCATGCAGGTTAATGTGACTGTCTTGCTTCCCAGGCGGCAGACACAATAGAGGTACCCCTTGTTTGAAGCATGAGTGCGTTTTGCCTCCTTGGAGATGAGCAGCAGGACAGAGGAGAGGAGAGAGGGACAAGCCAGAGCCAGGCACCACTGCATGAGCTTGAGGCCATTTCTTGAATAGGTCCATCCCATCCTTGTCCTCTGAGCCTTGTGGACACAGCTGAGAAATTCTCAAACACACAGACCCCCTCCCTTAGAGCAATGCCGAGCTCTCCGCCTCACACCTCCTAGGCCATCTTCTTGTCTCCATCCTGGTCTAGGTTGGAGGCCAGTTTCCCTGGCTAACTGTAAGCACAATATCTTTTCTCTCCCTGCCTCTTCGCATCCTTGGCCAGCTCAGGCCAAGGTCAAGGGCAGGGCTGGGGAGCTCACTGGTTGATGCAGCTCTGGGGAGAAGAGAGAAAAGTGGCCTTCACTGGAAAGCCTTTCTCTTTCTCTTTCTCTCCATCTCGAGCTCTACCTCCTCCAAGAAGTCCTCCCAAACATGCCTAGCTCTCTGAGCTCTTGCTGGCCTCCCTCAGCATGGTCTCAATGACCCTCATTGGACACCAACAACCCATGGCCCTGAATATTGCTTGGTCTCTCAATGGAGGATTTATTGAGGACTTGCTGCTCTCCTGATGGCCGTGCTAAATTGATACTACAAGACCATCGACACTGCACATGCTAAAAGGGAGACATTGTTTTACACTTAGTGACGCCACGTCAGGACACAGGTTCGGCTGCTGAAAGAGCGACTTAAACAAGGCAGCAGTTTATTTCTCGCCTATACAGAGGTCACAGTTCCTGTGGCTGTTCCCTGACGTCTGTCACGCCTCTCTTGTTCCAGCCGGCAGGAAGGGGAAGACGGCGAATATTGTCGGGTGACACTCAGCCTTCTCCTTTATCACAGAGCCCAGCAGCCTCAGTGCAGGTAGTCCCCAGCTTACGGCGTGTTTGAGGTACTACGAACCGCACTATGACCGTCTTTTTTTTTCTTCTGCACGTCTTATCATTAGTAACATGTTGCAGCACATAATTTGCGGAAGTTATCATTCGCAATGTTAACGCACAGATGTTCAATTATAATTTACTATTCAAAACACTGCCAGATTTATAAAGATACTGATAATAAAAGACAATAATAACGAAAACTAAAAAAAAACAAAAAACAAAAGAAGTATTCAACTTACGTCAGAACCGACTGAATGATGTAGTCATTGGAACAGAACCCCGCCGTAAGTCGGGGAATGCCTGTGCTGCGTTTCTCAGACTCTTTTGCCACGAGGATTCTGGACGTGATTAGTTCCAACCACAGCTTCGTTCATCTGCAATTTGGAAGGCAGAAAGCAGGCTGAGGCCATTCTTCCTTCAGCAGTGGAGCCAGCTGATCTGCAGCCTCTGGGCCATGGGAGTTTGGACAGTGCCTGGATTCTCCAGTCTGCTGTCTGGCCACTTTGCATGTAGCGGCAGCTGTGCCATTGGCAGAGTTTCCTGAAGCTTCCTGACCTCTGGTTTATAGCATCCCACGACCTCCGTGTTGTCAGCTCTGCCAACGATTTTGTAAGTACCTAATTCTCACTAGTAAATCCCTTTCTGCTAGAAATACCTAGAGAACTTTCCGTCTCCTGTACTGTACCAGGACTGATTCTTATACTACTTCTTCTCACACCCTATTGGCCAGAACCTGGAGGCTGAGAAATGTAGAATTTGTTCCGAGTGATCATGTACCCAGCTAAAATGTGGGGGATTTGTTACCAAAGGAAAGGGAGAAAATAGACTCTTAGGAGCACTAACAATGTCTCAGGTGCTGTGATGAACGCTAAGATCACTAGAACAGGCCTTGTAAGTGCACTGTGGACTTCAGTTAAAGCACTCCAAGACCTCATAACTGCAATGGATTCCACAACCCCATCCGTGAATCCAAGTCTGCCAATATAACCAGTGTCTCTGCCACTGACGTCCTGACTATGGTACGGAGAAAGGTGTGGAGATGAAGTGAAGGGAGTGAGGGCATGGAGTAGAGGCTCTGGGCTACCTTGTCAGCTGGGCCTCCTGCTGGGACTGAACTTTTGCCCTACACTCAAGTCACATTGGATCCATCCATCCAACAAGGCTCTATGCTAGGTACTGGGAGTGCAGTGATGAATAACTCAGCCATGCTTACAACTCTCAAGGACACAATTCTTCCCAAGCATACCAAGCCTTTGACACTCCTTTCTGGCCCCTCAGTGGAACATTTGCTCCTCTCTTCCTCTCTCTCCTGGAAAAAGTCCTTTCACCTCTAAGACCTTGAACCCTAGTGCCCTGTCCTGCAGGAAGTCTTCTCTGACCTCCCAAGCAGAGTAAGTAGCCCCCTCCCTGGGCTCCCACCACTCCTGTGCCTCCCTCCAACTCAGCACTGGCCACACTGGGTTGTACTGGTCTGTTCATGGCTCTTTCTTCTCCATAGGATGGGGTGAGGGTGAAGGGTCTGTGATAGCAGTGACCTGATCTGATCAATCTCTGGATTCCCAGAGCCCAACACAGCTCTCACCCCTACCTATCCTCCAGCCACATTCAACCACCTGCCCTTCGCAAACTCACAGTGCTTTCTCCTGCCTCTGGGACTTCACAAACAGTGCTCCCTCTACCTGGAACACCTTCCTCACCTAACTCTTATCAGCCAAGACCCTCCCAGGCACCACCTCTTCCAAGAAGCCTTTCCCAGCCCCCCAAAGGTGGACCGAGTGCCTGCTATAAGCTCGTACAGCCTCTATGCTCCCCTCTGTACTCGCATTACTCAGAGTGTGGTCAGGGACCAGCAGCATCAGCATCACCTGAGAGCTTGTTGGAAATACAGAATCTTGGGCGTCATTCCAAACCTACTGAATCAGAATGCACATTCTAACAAGATCCCTAGGTAATTCACATGCACAGTCAAGTCTGAGAAGCACGGTTACTGCACCACTGATTACACGGCCTGGGATCATCTGTCTATGGTCTTTTATCTCCTACCAGACTGTAAGCTTGTTCTGAAAGCAAGAAACATTTGTTATTCTTTTTATGCCCTCCTTCCTTCCCGAGCAGGGTTGCTAGATTTAGCAAATAAAAGTATAGGACACTCAGTTAAACTTGAATTTCAGATAAATAATGAATAATGTTTTGGTATACGTCCTGTGCAACATTTGGGACCTCATTATACTTCAAAATGATTTGTTGTTCATCTGACATTCATATTTAACTGGGAGTCCTGTATTTTACCTGCCAACCCTATCTCAGCCCCTGCCTGGTACAGGACCTGCACGTAACAGGTACTCGATACACGTCTGCAGAATGAAGGCTAAAAGAACGCATGAATGTGAGCCTCATCTACAAACCAGAGCAGCTTTCCTGCCTCGCCTCCTTCCCGGGGTTGTTGCTAAGATAAAACTAGTGAAAGGGAAAGTGCTGTAGAAACTCTGAAGCTGGGTACCATCACGGTCTGTTATTATCATCATCATTGCCATCATCCAAATGGCCCCAAATACTGCTAAGCTAGACTCGTTGAGCATTTGTATATGCCAGTAATTCTTTTATATTACTCAGATCAATCTGGATTTGGCACATTAGGGCAGATGACATTATATTTCAATCATGTTATTACTATTATTATCACCA
Organism: Trichechus manatus latirostris; assembly: GCF_000243295.1. Classification (NCBI taxonomy): domain Eukaryota; kingdom Metazoa; phylum Chordata; class Mammalia; order Sirenia; family Trichechidae; genus Trichechus; species Trichechus manatus. Next base: position 19,313,589 of record NW_004443966.1, on the reverse strand, counting down.
CTATTGATATGGTTATGGCATGCTCCTTTATGGATCACTGTGGTTATTTTCCCTGCAGAGAATTGTATGTTCTTGTCTGTGACTTCATTGTACTAATGATACTCAGAAATCTTCTCCAGGGCTCTGAATGGCAGGTGCCTGGAAGCTCTGCTCCCCCTTGGGAACCCCAGCCATCGATGGCTACCAACCAAGAGAGTAAATGTGCTGACGTTGGACCCTTAAGGGAAGTACAGATACAAGGTTAATTTCTGAGTCAAAATCCAAGACAATGGTTCTTACAGCAAGGTCTTTGGACCAGCAGCATTGGTATCACCTGCGAGCTTGTTAGAAATGCAGATTCTTGGGCTTTACTCCAGACTTCTGAGTCAGAAACTCTGGGGGTGGGGCCCAGCAATCTGTATTAACAAGCCCTCCAGGTGATTTGATGCAACCTAAAGTTTGACAGGAGTCCCTGGTTAGTGCAAACGGTGGATGCCCTCAGCTGGTAACTGAAAGGTTGGAGGTTCAAGTCCACCCAGAGGCACCTCAGAAGAAAGAGCTGGTGATCTGCTTCCGAAAAATCAGCCCTGTGTTGAGCACAGTTCTACTCTGACACACATGGGGTCACCATGAGTTGGAGTCGACTTGGCACAGCTGGTTAAAGTCTGAGAGTTATGGATCCAGGTGCACATAGGAGGACTCGGAGCTCTCAGGTCCCTTCCAACCCTTAGACTGTAATTTTACTGAGTTCACCAAGATTCAGGAAGACAGGGGCCAAGGGAGTGGGGGAGAAAGCATGACCACCAGGGAGAGGATAATGTTAGCTGAGTTGGTGTCAGCCTCCATGGCCAGTTTCCTTTTGTACTCAAGGCTCCCCAGGGAAATAGTGAATTTCCACAGGTGGAGATCGGGGGAAGGGAGAGTACAGCACTCTAACCAGAGGGAACGTCATGTGCAAAGGCCCTGAGGCTTCGAAACAAGTGGCACGTTTGGTAAAGAGTGAGTTTCTGGGTTTGACTAGAGTCTGTGATACGAATGAAGAGGTTTAGAGGCAGAGCTTGGCAGCCCTTGGATACCAAAGCATCTCATTCAGATTTTACCCGGCTGGCAGTAGGGGGCTTCTGAAGGTTCTTGAAGAGGAAGAGGCATGATCAGAGCTGTGCTTGTGTAGGATGGATGAAGAGAGTGAGACAAGAAGCTGGGAGCACATCAAGGGGGCCTCTGGCCAGGTTGGTTCTCCTGCCACATGGGCTGTGCCTGGGGGTTGCACGGCATGTAACCTCATGGCCTTGGCTGGAACAGTTTTAGAAGGAGTAAAGTGCATGTCCTTCTCTGCAAAGATAATGTTTTTCACTCACAGCATTAGAAAGATAATAAATCTTCTCTGGCTGGCTGGACTTCGCAGCACTCACCAGCTGGGGAATTGGGTTCTGTGACAGCCATGACAGCTCCTGGCACCCCCGGGCGGGCCTTGGGCCCAGAGCTTCCTGGCAGAGACTTTGATCTGCAGCAGCTGTTGCTATGGACACTTCTGAGGGTGGAATTTTTTTTGGGGGGAGGAGGGGCAGGGAGTGGGAATTGGGACTCACTGAGGGAATATGGCAGATGGGCTTTTGCCCAGCCCCCTCCCTGCTTCTCCCAGCCTCCCTGGTCTGTCTGGCGGAGGCCACCCTTGGATATGATCTTAACATGCTCAGCTGCTAACCAAAAGGTTGGAGGTTTGAGTCTACTCAGAGGCACCTTGGAAGAAAGGCCTGGCCATCTACTTCTAAAAAATTGGCCCTTGAAAAGCCTATGGAGCACAGTTCTACTCTAACACACTTGGGGTCACCATGAGTCAAAGTCAACTTGACAAAAACAAGTTAAGGTCTGGAAAAGGAGGAAGTGAAAGGGGAGAAAGAATAAATATACTACCCCTGTTCACTCTCCCGCATCACCCTGCCCCAGCACTGCCTCACGGGACTCTCCGCTTCCTTTGACACTGGGTGTCTCTGGAGCAATGGAGGGCAAAGAAAGCATCACATGTCCCAGCGCTTGTAGCCTGGCAGCTTGGGGAGCATAGCCAGGATAAAGGCTTGGCCGTGGAGGCAGCAGGGAGGTCCTCTCCTGTGGCTGCATAGATGGTGAGCATCACCGAGAGGGGCTCAGGCAAGAGGGCAAGAGCATGGCAGACCCCACTTGAAAGCAGAAGATACTTATCCTGAAGTACAATGGAGACACCCCACAGAGACTCCAAAAATCACGGCGTGTATGTATGTGAGAGAGAGGAGAAGGGTCTTTACATGGGGCTGGTCCTTCAACAACAAGGGGGCAAGGGCCAATGAATGATGACAATTGCTGTGAATGTGCCTCCGTGGTGTCCCTACGATGGGGAGACATGACTTACATGGACAGAGTCCCTGGCACAAGGTGGTTGCTGTTGTCAAGGTCTGTAGAGTCATGTTTTGCCTCATAGCAACCCCATGTTATAGAGTAGAACTGCCCCATAGAGTTTTCTTCATTGTAATCTTTATGAAAGCAGGTAGCCAGGCCTTTTTCTCATGGAGCATCTAGGTGGGTTTGAACCGACAACCTTTCTGTCAGCAGCTGAGCACTTAACCGTTTGTGCCACCAGGGCTCCTTCTGACCTAAGGTAAGCACTTGATAAACGAGCACTGAATGGTCGCTGTGAGTCAGTCTCTTTCGTGGCTCTGTGGACCCCCTCAACTATTGGGACAGAGACACCGATTCCTGCAAGTTGTGAGAGGGATGTCTCCTGCTTTTCATGGACATCAGGTGTCACCTTCTGATGGGGGCTCGCCTTGGGAGGAGTTAGCAGAACGATAGAACTGGGACCTTCAAGACTGTATCACTGCTGCTATCCACATAGTAGAGATGGAGCACTGCTCACCCTGAATCACAAAAGGAGCCAGGGACTTGGTCACTGAAGCTGGGTCACCTGCCTTTCACACTAGCACACTTTCCACTATAACATGCTGTTGGTCTTCAGTAACACTCCAGAGGGGCGGGAGGAAAGTGTGCATAAAGGCCGTGCCTGAGCGTAGTAGGACCAGGGCCCCAGGGCTTCAGATCTCCCTGCTCCTCAATCTCCTGGCAAAGGGCCATGAGAAAACCTACTTCCCACCCCTTGGGGTGCTCAGGCTCTTGAGTTACATCACCAAGGCATTTTGGGAATTGCTAGCTTCCCTCTTGGGCAGTGTAATGGTTAAGGGCAGAGTCTGGGACCAGACTGCCTGGGTTCACGTTCCAGCTCTGCCGTTACTACTGTGTTGCCCTGGGACAAGTCTCTTCGCCTCTCTGGGTCTCAGTTTTCTTCTGTGAAATAGGCATAGGGTTGCTATGAGGATTAAATGGATTCCTTTTTGCAAAGGAATTCTGGCACAAAGTAAGAGTTAGATACATCGAGTACTTTGTAGTTTGGGTTCCCTAGAAGCTGAGCCCAAGACAGGGATTCCAGTGTGTGCATGGGATTTATTGAGGGGGTCCTTGCAGGACAAAGGGAGGGAGGGGAGGAGGAGAGAGCATGGGACGGACTTAAGTCAGGGTGTGGTCTCAGCTGGGGTCTGGCTGCACCACTCTGGAATATCAATTGCACCGCAGAGGCTGGGTCACTTTGAGGCAAGGGTGGGCAGTGGGGTTGGGGGGCAGCCTTTGCCTTTATCTGCTCAGTCCTTGTCCATGGGACACCCCATGTGGGGAGAGTATAGCTCCCAGAAGAGGTGAATCCCATTTGCCAGAGACAGTTCTCTAGAGCAGAGGGCGGCTGAGAGCTGTTAGCAAGTGCAGCTAACGCTTGCTGCAGCTGGGTGATGCGTACACAGGTCCAGCAAAACGTGAGCATCCCAGTTGCCCTTGAGTCATGACAACCCCATATGTGTTAGAGTAGAACTGTGCTCTATAGAGTTTTCATGGCTGTGACCTTTCAGAAGTGGATCTCCAGGCCTTTCTTCCAAGGCACCTCTAGGTGGATTCAAACTGCCAACCTTTGGGTTAAGAGCCCAGCACTTAATCATTTACACCACCCAGGGACTCCAGTGTGAGCACTAACCAAACCAAACCTGTTGCCATCAAGTCGATTTTGACTCATGGGGACCCTACATATTACAGAGTAGAACAGCTCCATAGGGTTTTGTTGGCAGTAATCATTTTATGGAAGCAGATTGCCAGGCCTTTCTTCCACGGCACCACTGTGTGGGTTTGAACTGCAGACCTTTAGGGTAGTAGTTGAGAGCAAACTATTTGTGACACCCAGGGACCTCTCAAATCCTTTGTTTTGCAGAAGGGAGGGCACTGTCCTTGGTCCTGACCCTTCACTTCTACTTCCAGCCAGACTGGACTTCCTCCTCTACTCCACCCCTAGCCGTAAATCAAAGTTCTTACCAAGAGCTAGAGCAATTAAAGGGCACCTCAACCCCTGCACCACCTCTTCAGCTCTCACCAGCCCCATCCTAGAGGGGGATTCTCCTAAGGACCCAAGCTGTGTGAACCCAAGAGGCACTAACCTATATTTATAAATATAAATGTATAAAAGGTCTTCAGGCAGAGGCCTAGCCTTTTGGTATTAGCTTGACCTCAGTCCTTCCCTCTCTATCCTCGCCCCCCCCCCAGGACCCTATGATGGGCACCTCACCATGCAGGAACTTCTATCACACCATGAGCACCTCGGAGGAAAATCGGCAAAATTAATTGGAAATTGAAGTCACCAAATGAGCACTGAATTAAGAAACCATTAACTTCAAATGACTGCTGGAAGGGAGCGGAAGTTAATTACAAAGGCTGCCTGGTTATTTTGCGTGTTTTCCGCATCGCAGTTATTGTCTTAGATCCTGCTGTCTGAGTCTGATTAGCATTCAGTGGCTGTCAGTGTTGCTTTGGGTGGGATGTGCAGCCCTCCCCAGGTGCCCTATGGACCAGCTCAGGTATTAAGCCGGCCTCCCCCTGCCCAGGACCGGCCCTCCCCCCAAACTCCCTGTCTGATCCACAGCAGCATCTTCCCACAGCTAACCCCCTGCCTCAGTACCCTCCAAGGGAAGCCATTGCCAGTGGCATCCCAGGGAGTGCTTGCCCACACATTATCATTGCATAATGGGCACCGCCATCCACCTCATTAAGCTCTGCTGGGGATCAGGATTAAATGGGATAAAACGGAAGAAGCACCTGGCTTATTAGCCAAGGGGGCTCTGGGAGAGAGTGTGGGGAGAGTAGCTGGCTACCTGCCAAGAGTACCCCCCAAGATGTACCACCCCGACTCTGGTGTCAGCTTCCCTCTCTCCCTGGGAGCAATCTACAGCAATAGCGACAACTACTCAAATGGAAGCTCCATGAAGACAAGGGGTTTGTCTGTTTTCTTCACAGTTCTCTCCCCTAGATCCATGCCTAGCACAACAGATACCAGTAGAATGAATGAGTGAATTGGAACTCCCAAGATTCCTTCTCTTGACCATGAGCTGATGGAAAGGAACCATTTGTAATGGCCTTCCAACTACCGGGATCCAGGTTATCTCAACTGAAGGACATGACTGAGGTTGTCATAGTCTTTTGCTGGCACTATGGCGAAGCTTCTTAGCTAGTCCCTCTCCATCTTAGGCTGGGTTCTCTACAGAAGCAAAACCAGTAAAGCATATAAATATATATATAGAGAGATTTATATCAAGGAAATGGCTCATGCAGATGTAGAGGCTGGAATGTCCCAAGTCCGTGGGTCAGGATAGAGGCTTCTCCTGATTCACATAGCTGCAGGGGTTGGCAAACCCAAGATCAGCAGGTTAGAGAGCAGGGCTCTTGCTCACAGGTTGTGAAGATGGACGAATTCCAAGATTGGTAGTCAAGACCACAGGTAAGCTACTAGCTCAAGTCCCAAGAACTGGAGGTCAGACAAACAGGAGCCAGCTGCAGGATCCAGCGCAAGCAAAAGCCCACCAGCCTTGCCAGAATGTCCACTTATATTCGATGCAGGCCACATGCCCAAGGAAACTCCCTTTCAATTGATTGGCTACTCACAGCCAATCCCATCATGGAGGTGATCACATCATATGACTACCAAACCACTGAGAATCATGGCCCAGCCAAGTTAACACACAACCTTAACCACCACACTCTCTATCCTGTCCTGGACGCCCATATCCCTCCTTCATTCTCTATATTATGTCCCAGAGTAACTTTTCTGAAATCCGTATTCAATCATGTTCCTTCCCTGCTCGAGACCCTTCCATGACTCCTTGCTGCCTACAGAGTAAAATATCAATGTATAAAAAGTTCTCAGCCTGGCATTTGAGACCCACTGAGATCTATAGTCCCCAGAGCTCCTCTTCCAGAAGGTTCCTCCTCCAGGAAGCCCTTCTTGACCACCTGGGTCCACCATGAGTCTGAGTTCTCTCTTCTTTGACTTTCTTTGCCATGAATTTATCAGCTAATCAGGCATCGTCCATTGTTTTAACTCTTTGTTTAGTGTTTTTTCCTCCCTACATGGATTATGATCCCCTTTAGGGAAAGGATTAGTACTCTGGGGAGCTCCCACAAAAAATCCAGAAAAGGGCTGAGTACATAGGGATATCATTATGAAGGACACTTACTGGTCGATCAATTAATTAAATGGCTTTCCCTCCTTGCACTTCCTCCATCATGTTTTCTTATCATAGCTCTCAGCATATCTCTGCTCAGTAATTCTTACACTGTCTTGTAAGCCTTGATTTTTTTCACCTGGTCTCATGGCCTGGGCTGCAAGATCTTCGAGAACAGGGGGCAAATGCCCCTTCTGTATGAATCCCCAGCAACTGGCACAGGACTTGGCACCCTCAATAAAGGAGAGATGATAAAACGAGGACCCCTTGCTCTCTTTTCTTACCTTATACTCTGACAGCACCTTCCACAACATTAGTTCTTTCACTTACTCACGTATTCATTTATTCATTCAGCAACTGTTTATTAAACATTGACTATGTGTCAGGCACTAGGTTAGGTGTTGGAGAAAGAGAGAGAGATGAAAAGACAAGCAGCTCAGCTGTCTTCATTTTTTTATCTTACTGTGAGTCTCTTGATGTTGGGAATGTGCCTGAATCACCTCCGTGGTCCTATTGCTTAGAATTGTGCTTGACACATAAAGGGTTCAATACGTGTCTGCTGGATTAATTAATAATGCATCTAATTGGCTTCATGCCCATTTTAAGCCTGTGGTCTCTTGTTAATCCTACAGGATTTTAGAGGAACTGGTATTGCTGTAAGCCTGGAGTTGGAGGAGCCACACCAAGTCCAACCCACTAGGAAGATACTTTCATCCAAAAATCATTTCCTGAAAATGTCCCTGCCCTCAAGGATCTCACAGAATAAAAGAGAAGACAGAGATAAACAGTTTATCCCTTTGACTCTGTGAGTGTTATAGGTTGAATTGTGTGCCCCAGGGAAGGAATGTGGAAGTCCTAACCCCTGCACCTATAAACAGAACCTTGTTTGGAAATAGGGGCTTTCCTTTGTTATGTTAATGAGGGCACACTAGAGTAGGATGGATCCTAAAGCTGATCACTCTGAGTAGTGTCTTAGAAAGAGTAGAAGAGACACATACACAAGGGGAAGATGGATGCCCTGTGAGGGCCCATCTACCAGACAAGGAGCCCCAAGGATTGCCACAGACACAAGACACTAGGAGACAGGGCACACAGAAGGAATCAGCAGGGCAGAGGCCCTGATTTGGACTTTCAGCTTCCAGAAACTGTGAGAAAATAAATTTATGTTCTTTAAAGCCACCCACTTGTGGTACTTTTTTTTGTTATGGCAGCACGAGGTAGCTAAGACAGTGGGTAAGTGCAGGATCAGAGGGACAGTGGGGCATTGGTGCAGGGATAGTGATAGTACAGATAAGAGGATGCTTTTCTGTCCTAGAGGTGGAGAGGGGGCTTCCCAAAGGAGGGGATTCTTGATCTGAGCGGAATATCAGGAGAAGTGTGCCATGCAGACAAAGTGAGAAGGGCATAGGGAATGGAGTACAAAGATGCAGTGAAGACCTGGGACATTTGTGGAACTGCTAGTGGAAGCTCAGCATTGCCAGAGCTTATGAGAGAAAGAGGAGGGTGGGAGGTAAGGCAAGAGGGGGGGTGTGTTCTAGCCTAAGAGGCACAGGCTTTATCATGCAAGCTGGGAGATACTTGGATATTGCTATAGCCTCTTGAGGAGATAGTAGAGAAGGGAAACATGAAAATCAATGAGGAAGAAGTAATACAAAAGCAGCAGGTGGGGTGAGATGTTTTTCCATAGTCCTTGTCTGACCAGCATCTACTCACCTTCCATTTGGTAAGGCATTCTCCTTTGTGGAACACCCCTTTGCCACTCTAAATCTGTCTATCCAGAGAGGTTGCCTACCCAACACCCATACCACCACCTATCTGAGTGTTGGCCACTCACAATAGACCACTCCCCTGGCCACCATGACTGGCTCAGAGACGATCATGTGATCCCACCCAAGCCACTCAGACTCAGCTCTGGGCTTTTCTGTTAAAACTAAGGGATCTCTCCCTCTGCTGAAGATGCTGAGAGGATAAGATAAACTAAAGCTGCTTGTAGCCCTCTGCCCACTATGTGGGAAAGGCCTACATGAATGAAGCCAATATTAAGGAAAGCAGAACCAAGAGATGACATGTGGCTGAGTTCTGATCACATTATCTGAGTTCTGGGCACAGTAAGATCTATTTCAGGACTTTTCAGCAGATTTCCTTTTTTTTTTTTTTTTTTAATTAAGCTGATTTGCAACTCAAAGAGTTCTAACACACTGAGAATGGTTATAAAGAAGTTTGAATCTCCTAGGGGTGAGTACTGGTTTAACTAGTTAACTGCTGATGCTGTCTACACTGGAGGCTTGGCTCAAGGAAGCTGAGCAGAAGGATATGTGCTAAAGATAAGTAGGTTTGGGAAACAAAGACACAACTGAATTAGTATTCCCGTAGAGTAGAGTGGTTTGCATTTAAAGAGATGAGGTGGCCCTCAGTTCAAGACAGGAAAGAAAATTGCTTCTCCCAGAACTTAGGAAGCTGGGGAAAGACTCCATCCTGGGCTGGGGAGAAAAGGCAGGGATAAAGCGAATTATCAAAAATACAGGATTGTGCTCAGAACTAAAATCTTTTACCAAAAAGGGAATAAACTAGAGAAGGGTTAGCTTTTATTTTTTTCTGTAAAGAGTCAGCTTGTAAATATTTTAGGCTTTCTGGGCCATACAGTCTCTGTTGCAACTGCTTAACTCTGCTATTGTAGGGCAAAAGCAGCCACAGGCAATAAATGAATAAATGTGGCTGTGTTTAAATAAAACTTTATTTACAAAAACAGACAGTGAATTGGACTTGGCTGTGGGTCATAGTTTGCTAATGCCTAAACTAGAGAATGTAGATATGACTCTTTAGTGCTGTAGACTTGTGCTAAGCCAACAAAACCACATGAGAGTATGTGTCTGGAACTCATGAATCATTTTTTAATTCATCTCTATCTTACTATGAGTCAGAATCGACTCAAAGCAACTGGTTTGGCTCCCCCCCCTCACCCCAACACAGAGGAATTCCTTGGTGCAAGGGTGATACTTGGATGGACTGTAGTTACCGTAATCCTTCCAGATCTTGGCTTAAGAACTCAGCCTGGAAGCTGAGAAGGGAAGGATGAAGAACAGATGATGGGAAGCAGAGACAGGACCAAGGACAACATCATTCCATGGAAGGCAATGTTGGTTTACCCATTTCCCTTAAGTCGATTCCGACTCATAGCGACCCTAGAGGACAGAGTAGAACTGCCCCATACAGTTTCCAGGGAGGAGCTGGTGAATTGAAACTGCCGACCTTTTGTTTAACAACCATAGCTCTTAACCACTGCGCCACCAGGTCTCCAAGGCTGGTTTAAGAAGCATCTTTTTTCCATAATAGAGAAAGCCTATGCTAATGGTAGGGAAGATCATTCCAAGCATTTGCTTCTATGAGGTAGAGGAGAAAAAATGTCTGGGTGTCCTAAGAAGTGCCGTGAGTCCTTGGACATTTGACTCCACAAGCAGGCCCATGGGATCATGTAGCAGCGAGAATGAATCTTTTTTCTAGATCTAGAAATAAACCACAATTACATGCTGGCGTATCTAGGTGGTGTGACAGAAAGGGGTGCCTGGAAGCAATCTTGGACGAGTCACTTTGGCTCTTAATGTCTCCTCTTCCCCACCTGTCAAATGGAGAGAATAATCACTTCCCTGCCTTGCTCACAGGGTCATTATGTTATCGAATGAGACATTGGATGGAAAAGTGCTATGAGCAGCAGAAAGTACAGATGGGAAGAACTCTGAGTCCAAATGTCCAGCTCAGCCCCTGACCTGCCGTGACTCTCATCCCTTTCTTTCTCATTGTTATAAAAATTGCCTTCTCTTTCCAAGTGATGCAGAGGAAGAGTCAATAATGGTTTCAACCTCACCACCTGTAGCAGGCATTGTTGATTGCCCATCCAATATTCATCCCACCCACCAATCACTTCTCCCATTTAACAGAACACAGATTGTGTCCAGGGGCCCTCTCCTTCTCTACAAGGCAGTGAGCTTCACCAAGGTCCCATTTTCTTTGTCAACTGTTAGTTTAGGAATAGATATTTGAACAATTCTGGCCAATGAGATGTGAGAGAAAGGCTGCTGGAGGGGTATGAATAATGATCCCGTACTGGTTAAAAATAAAATAAAAATGAGCATGCAGGAAGAGTTGACCTCTCCCAGAAGAATAGAGTGAAGCCGAGAAAAGCAGAGTCAGAGCTGCTCCTGGAGCACCTGGAGCCCATCCCACCTTTGGACTTCTTGATTTGTGAGGTACTATAACCCCTTATTGTTTGAGCCAGTCGAACCAGAGCTTTCTCTTACCTCAAGCCAAAAGCATCCTCACTGATAATCACCTGCTCCATGAGGAAAATATCATGGAACAGTGGGTACTCATTGGCACCCACCTCCTCCTGGAGCCTCTCCCTCTGCCCACAGTTCCCTTCCACCTTCTTTTCATGGCTTCACCTGGAAACAAAACTGACAAGCCATATGTTCCACAGGCCTGAGCTCATCTTTAATTAATAGTTGGAGGCAGAGTGCTGGAACTGTGGGGGAGAGGGCTGGCTGTAAGAAGCGTGGTGCCTATCTCCCCATCTCCAGAGCTAAAGAAGCTTCCCTTCCATTCATATTCCTCTCCCACAGGAGCAGAGATAGAGCATTTTTGGGGGAAAGATTTATACCAATTTGGACCCAGATCAGAAGAAAGAACAGTATAGTTCATGGGGTACGTGTTTAAGAAGAGCTGGGAGATAGGGCTCATACCCCTGGGAGCACAGAGCCAGGGTATAGGCCCTTAGACTTTGTCTCATAGCTTGGGTCTGGGTTGGGTTTTCCAGAAGATGGAGAGCTCAACCCACTCCCAGAGTAAGGAAGCCACTGTTCATGACTTGACCCCCTTGGCTCCACCAGGTACTACCTCTCCTCAAACACAGGACATTCAAATCCAACAGATGCCCAAAAGCACAGAAAAAGTGACTGAGGCAGAGGCAGGGGTGTGACATGAGAGGGGTCATGGGCAGGCCCAGGACTTCTTCATGGGGTGGACTGGATCAGATGATTCAGGAGCCTTGACTGAGTCAGCACAAGCATAAGATGTGGCTGCACTTGTTCAGATGGGAGAAAGCAGGAATCCCAGGGTGAGAGGCAGATAGGCAAGAAGGAGGCTCAGATAAGAACATCTGAGGCAAGGCATGAGGTCACAGGCCAAGGCTGGACTGGGGACTTGGAGAAGGAAGCAAGAGGGGCTTCCTGCTTCCTAGAGGGCTGAGTTCTGCTGACCCCAAGCTCATCCATATGCTTCCCTTCATAGCTCCAGCCAAATACAATCCATTCTCTTAGAGGTCCTCCTCTCTGACAGCAGACTAAGTTGTATGGGAAAAGGTTGCAGGCTCCACCCACTAGTCTGCTTGAAGAGGAGGCATGGCTTATTCCTCCAGCCACCAAAGAATAGACTTTCAGGCACCCCTCATTCAATCATTCTTGCTCTTCCTCTCTGTATTGACCATCATTGCCCAGGTCCAGCCCACCATCATTTCTCACTCCCAGACACCCCTAACTTCCCCACTCCCACCTCCAATATCTTCTTCTTTGATCTACTGCCTTCACTCTGGTTTCTAGAATAATCTTTCTAAAATACAAATCTAATCACTTCATTCCCCTGTTTAGGATGTTCACTGACCCCCAATTACCCTCAAGATGAAGTCCAATCCAACATCCTTAACATGGGTTAAAACCAAACCAAACCCATTGCTGTCGAGTCAATTCTGACTCATAGTTACCTTACAGGGCAGAGTAGAACTGCGCCATAGGGTTTCCAAGGCTGTAAATCTTTATGAAAGCACATTCCCACATCTTTCTCCCGCGGAGTGGCTGATGGGGCTGAACCACAGATGTTTTGGTTAGCAGTAGAGCGTTTAACCACTGCGCCACCGGAGCTCCTTTAACATGGGTTAAAAAAAAAAAAAAA
>NW_004443966.1:19229831-19301010 GCF_000243295.1 Trichechus manatus latirostris | reverse complement strand
AAACAAAACTCGTTGCCCTCGAGTTGATTCCGACTCACAGAGACCCTATAGGACAGAGTAGAACTGCCCCATATGGTATCTAAGGAGCGCCTGGTAGATTCGAACTGCCAGCCTTTTGGTTAGCAGCCAAGCTCTTAACCACTGGACCACCAGGGCTCCTTTAATATGGATTAAAAGGCCCTTTATTATCCTGCCCTACTTACTTCTCAGGTTTCATCTCTCACCAGTCCCCTTCTGGAACTCAGTGCACTAGCCACAGTGAATTTCATCAAGTCCTTAAATATGCCATGTTCTCTATCATCTCTGAGCCTTTCTGCAGGCTATTTCCTCTTCCCAGTAGTCTTATGCCCTGAACATCTTCCTTGTCTTCTCTGCCACCTCCATCCTTGCCTGGCTACCTCCTTCCCATCCTTCAGCATTTACTGATGCCACCTTCTCTGGGAAGCTTTCTGTGATGCCCTCCTCAGGGTCCCTCCTCTTGTTGGGGTTTCTATGGCTCCCTATACTTACTCCCACCAAAGCGTGTCACAGTATATAGCAACTGCCTTTTTACCTGTCTGTCTCCCCCACGTGTATGTGAATTTCTTGAGTATTAGGTTGAACCATACGGAGTTTCTAATATTTGAGCATTCTGACCTACAAAATGAGCAATTTCATATGATTCAACTTAATCCAAGGACCATGATTATTTTATTTGTTATTGGATTCCAGTGTCTAGCACAATGTCTAAAACACAATGAGCACTAGGTAAATGTAGATCATTGTTTTGAATGTAACTCCAATTTAGTTTTTTTATATCTTGTAGCCGACATCAACGAAAACCTCTTCAGTAATCAAACCAGGGAAGGACAAGGAAGGGGTCACCTAGGATCATCTGATCCAGCTTCCTGCCTCCTCTTGGCACTGCCTGTGCTTATGAGAAGCATTACCGTAATGCCTAGGCTGACTTTGTCTAGAGCTGTCTCTAGACTGTGGTGCATTCCAACCAGGCCTAGAGCATGGTCTGAGGATGGGGGAGGCCATTATCTCAAGCCTGAGCTGGCGACAGCACCATGGCCACAGAAGATAATTATCTAATGTGAACATTCTAGTGTTTCTTTGGTCAAAGCATTGAGCATATCTGGTGCACCCTGGCAAAGCCAGTCCAGGCCTTATGGCTATGAAAACCTTGCATTGCAAAGCCACATTTAAAGTTCTGGAAACCTGCAGAAAACACCAGATCAGACTTGATATTCTGACTCGATACATTGTGCTGGCCCATGGACCACACGGGTTCTTGGGTGAGGGTTGTAGAGTCTCTTCTCCCCAGCTATGAGCACACAGCTTCTAGCAAAGTCCGAGTTAAGGCATCAATATGTCTTCTTTACCAATTAGGAGTGCAAAGTAAGATTACATCCTTTTACTAATGAAGTTAAATGATACCCCCTTTCCGCTCTCATTGACTGTCTTTTTCCTTTCCTGGAGCCTCCCGCCTATGGTATAACAAAGAACCCCAGCAGTGTATGTCCAATGTATAGGTCAGTCCTGGAGCTATTGCTTCATAGTGAGAAACCAGAGAGCTTCTGGGACGGCCAAGTCACCCCATGATCCTCAACTAAACATCCCAAACTCTTGCAAGGTCTTGGGCAGTTTGGCAGGCTGGCGGAGTCCCAGTCAGAGGCAGTGACCAAAGCCGTGCTGGCACTGATGGTCCAGCAGCAACTTCTCCAGGTACATGGGGCACAGGAAGCTTCCACTGATCTGTGGTCAAGCTACATCTCTGTGAGCTTGGGGTCCCAATGCAGTTTCTCAGCTCACATGTACACCCACCCCCTACACACAGATTACACACACCTGTGCTCTCCTCTAGGGTCAAGGACAACCCTTTTTTAACTAGGATGAATGGCAGACTATACACTACTTTTTCTCAAGTTCCCCCAGTCACAAAAGGTGTCCAACGTGGGAGGCTCCTGGGACTTCCCAGGGCTTTCTATCTCATAAGCCCCTTCTCGCCCTGACTTTGCACCTTCAGTGCCTATCTCTGCCCCATCACAAAGTCCCTCAGGAGAAACCCAACTTCCCTTCAAGCTCCCCAAGGAATCCACTCCTATATTAGTGTGAATGAGATATGTATGCTTTACTAAAGACTTTATAGGCAGTTAAAGAGGAGTCTACATTCCACACCCCTTAGGAGCAATTCAAATATCCATCTTGGACATTTCTCCAGAGGCTCTTCTTGGCTGCCTAACCTCCAGCAAGTTTTCTTTTTGGTCTCCCTACTCCAGCCCCAGGCTCCATGGCTCCTGTCTTCTCCTCCAGGCTCTAACTACCCCACCCCAAATTCCTCTTCTATTTAGAAGAACAATTCAGCCACTCTGGCTCCTCTTCCCACACCTTCAAAATAAACCCAGTAGGTGCCTGGGGATGCAAGGCTTCCCCAGTGTTATCCTTGCTGGCCCTAGAGAACAGCTTTAGACGCAGAAATTCCTTTTTTCACCTGGATTCTCCTGGTCTTGACCACAGTGTCCTCACATCCACACCTGCCACTCTGCCTTAGCCCATACTGGCAGCTGACATCAACGAAAACCTCTTTGGTGATCAAACCAGGAAAGTACAAGGAAGGGGTCATCTAGGGACGTCTGACCCAGCCTCCTGGCTCCACAACTTCTGTCCCTTTGACCTTTTTACTTCCTAGCTCTTCCCAGCTACAATTCTGCCTCTCGTCCCAACAATGCCTCCTCCAACAGACTCAGATCAAGTCCTCCTGAGCCAGGTCCAATCCCTGAGACCCCTCGTCTGTATGCAGCCCCTGCCTCTGACAGCCCATATGTCTACCTCTTGCTTGCTCCTAGTTTGGCTGGGGGGGACCCAGAGGGCCAAGGGTCTGAGGACAAAGACGAATGGTTTGCACATGAAGCACCAGGCAGCCATGCTCAGTGTTTGACCTCAGGAAAGACAGGGTAGAAATGGATTCAGGGAAAATATTTTGGCAATGGTGTCAAGGAAGAAAGAGGAGGCATTTGCAGAGATTTGGAGTCATTTAAGACCGAGGGTGGCAACCATAGCATGGACAGAAAAGCATGGCTATGAGGGCTGTTTCCAAGAAAACTGCACCAGGCATGGAGCTAAGGGGCGTGGAGAGTTGGAATTAAGGGAGAGAGTGGGAAAAAAATAAAACAAAGGGAGAGAGACAACAAGAGATTGCTACCAGATTTACAGGGATTCCAAGGGTCCAGGAGGGAGATAAGAAAAGAGAAGAAGGCAGATACCAAGAGAGATAGAGGCAAAGGGAGCGAGAACCAGAGGCAGAAAAGCAAAGAGAAATCAAGATGGAGACCACATGGGCCTGGCCCCCAGGACGTGAGCCTCCTCTCTGGAGCAGCTGAGGTAGACCAGGTGCTTCTACCCACCCCTTTGAGGCCCGGGAGCCCCCTGGCTGGTGCAGCCTTGGGAGGAGTTTGCATTCTGTTGTCAGGGGAGGAGCCCAAGCCCTGGGAGGGGGCCTGCTCTACTCAGCTAGGAGACAGCGAGAACGAGAACGCAGAGATTGGATCTTGGCCCAGACCCACCTAGGAACCTGCCTCTCCATCCCCCTGCCCTGGCCTCTGAGCCCCCTTTCGGGCAGCACCTCCCTGGACTCACCTACCCTTATAAAGGAGCTGAGCCCAGCATCAGAGTCCTCACCAGGGAGAAGAGAGACTGCAGGCCCAGGAAGAGAGCAGGCTGGCAGCTCTGGAGGGTGGCCCTGGAGAGAGAAGCGGGGAGTGAGTTTGCAGGGAGCTGGGCCCGTGTCCCCACCCAGCTCTGCAAGGCCCAACATGACCCTTTTCCTCGCCTAAAGACCAAACCCTGCTCTTGGCCTGTGTCTTACGCCCTGCACAGACAGCTGGGCTCTCCTAATGTGCTGTCGTGGGCTGAGGGTCCTTCCTGCTCTCCTTCCTTGAGTGAAGCCCCAGCGTGGGCTCCGCTATCACCTCCTCACCTTCCCTTGTCATCTCCTCAGCCTGGAATTCCCTTCCCTGTTGCTATCTTCCTCTACAAATTCCCTCCATCTTTCAGGTGCCACTCTGCCTGCCTCCTCCTGGGAGGCAGCTGTCCAGACCACTGCAGCCCTCCCAGACCTCACCCTCTGAGCTCAGTCTCCCCCACCCCTGTGGCAGGGTGTCTGAGACAAGCACTGTGCTGAGGATGGGACATCTTGGCCACCTTTAGGTTGCTGGACACATGGTCGGGAACAGGATTTCATATACTGTTCCTGAGAGAAAGAAGAGAGCCTAGTACACCTGTGAGGCTACGGTGGGGCCAGCAGAGGCAGGCCTGGGCCTGGGCTGCTGGCAGAGGTATGGAGAGTTCCAGACCTGCCCTGCTTTCTTCTTTTGCTTCCCAGCCCTGCTGCTGTTCAGAGAAAACAAGGCATAGGTAGGCACTGGGGGTAAGGAGCCCAGCTCTTTGGCTGATGTGGCCTCATAGCTGTCCTCCCGAGCCCAGTGCCCCTCTCTGGACCATCTTTTCCAAAAGTAGCCACTCCTGTGCTGGCCTCAATTGATTTCCACAGCCAACAGTGGCTCTCACCATCCTGGATCCCAAGAAGAAATCCAGGCGTGGGCAGAAGGGGAACGGGACTCCTGCTCCAGCCTGCCACTGTCATACTGTGAGGGTGCTGGCAAGTCCCTTCCCACCCCCGGCCTCAGTTTACTCTCTGTATATCTACCCCCTCTATCTACAAAGGGTATAAGCAGGCCAGTCCTGCACATCACCCAGGCCTCCTGGTCTGACAGAGTGAGGTGAGTCGTAGTGGACTAGCCAAGTAGAGAGGAGGAAGAGCATGTGCAAAGGCCCACCGGTGAAAAGGAGCTTGCAACACTGCAGGAGTGAAAAAAAAGGCCAGTGAGGCTGGGCACAGCAGGTTTGGAGGAGGGGGAGAGAAAGGGTGAGGGATGTGGGCCAGGCAGGCCACGTAGGGCCTTGCAGGCCTCTGTATTGGTTTCCTTAGGTGCCATAAATGGGCGGCTCATAAGGACAGAGTTTTATTGTCTCACACTTCTGGAGGCTAGAAGTCCAAATGAGAGTATCGGACATGTTGACTTCTCCTGAGGTCTCTGAGGGAGAATCTGTTCCATGCCTCTCTCCTAGCTTCTAGTGACCGCCCGTGATCCCTGGCACGCCTTGGCTTGGAGATGCAGTGCTCCAGCTCTGCCTGTCTCCTCATGGTGTTCTTCTCCTGCATCTCTCTCCGTGTCCCTCCTCATTTATAAGGACACCACTCAGATTGGATTAGGACTTACCCCACTCTAGTGTGACCTCATGTTGACTGACAACGTCTTCAAAGACCCTATTTCCAAACAGTCATTCTTACAGGTACCAGGGGTTAGGACTTCAACGTATCTTTTGGGAGGGACACCATAACAGCCACAAGAAGACATTTAGGTTTAATACTGCCTGCTTCACTGCTACCAATTTATGGCTAACTCAGCTGCACACAGCCTGGCCTCTGCCTCCTGGCTTTTCTGCTCCAGCTTTCGTGGTGAACGAACACAAGCTCCAAGACTCTCTGCAGAAATTCTTCCCCAGCAGCACCAAGGCTGCTGTTTACTGGGCCCAGCTCCATTCTCTCCTTTACCCCTATGCCCAGGAGTGTTGTCTCCATTTTGCAAATGACAAAACCAAGTCAGGGAGGTGAAGTCACTTGCCCAAGCAAACTAGACTGGTAAATGGCAGAGCCAGGGTTTAAGCACAGGTATGTCTCACCCCAAGGTCCCTGGGTGGCACAAATAGTTTGCACTCATCCAGTAACCTAAAGGTTGGCAGTTTGAACCACCCAGCAGTACCATGGAAGAAAGGCCTGGCAATCTGCTTCCATAAAGATTACAGCCAAGAAAACCCTATGGAGCAGTTCTACTCTGCCACATGTGAGGCCACCATGAGTAGGAATCAGCTCGATGGCAATGGGTATGTCTGACCCCAAACGCCCCCTACCCCACACCTAGATTGTAGCTCCTGGTGGCTGTGAGGCTGCAGGCAGGGATGGGGCAGGGATGGGGCAGGGATGGAGGGAGCAAACTGTAAGAGGCACCTAATTAGAGCCAACAGGCCCACTGGCTCCACAGGCTTGTCTGGAACAGTCTGAGAGGTGACCCTCTCCCACAGTGAGGGTGGGTGATGGACATAAGCTGGGCAGGAGCGAGAGGCCCGCCTTCTGTTCCTGGGCCACCTGGGAGCACTGAGGCAGTGGTATGGAGTCCTGGGCATGGCACTCAGGGGACCTGAGCCCTGGCCTCTCCAGCCAGTCTGCAAGCCTGGCCTGGTCTCCATCAGTCCTGAGTCTGGGGCCACCATGGAACCAGGAGCCAGTGGTATCTGAAGCCCTATGATGGGGGTGCCTGGGTCTCAACAGCCTGAACCAAAGCCCCTTACAGATCAGACAACACTTCATCCACAGGAGTGCCTCAAGACCATGATTGTGTTTTGCTTTGGTTGAAATTAAATTAATGTGTATTCCCCTCAGCACGAGGCAGTTAGAACTGCACAGACAGGACTGGGATGACCCTCACAGGTCATCTCGTCTGCTGCTTCTTAACCCTTTTAAGCTCCTGCCTCCCTTTGATAGATAGAAAATCTCATACTCCCCTTTGGTGGTGGGTGACATTTCTAAATGAATTCACTATTATTATTTAAAACCGATCAGAGCCTCCGTGAACAAAATGAGCTTTTTTCAAACCTCAAAAGCCACCCTTGGAGGTTCTGAAAGACCCTCAGGCTGTGAGCCATTGATGTTGTCCAATGCTTCCAGCTTACAGATAAGAAAGCTGAGGTCCAGAGAGAGGCAGGGACTTGCCCAAGGTCACACAACTAGTTATTGATAGAAATCATACTGGAATCCAAGAACCCCAAGTCGCAGACCTCCCGTGGCCCCAGGCCACCTCCTCCCATCCCTTAGCCTCGGTTAGGAAAAGAGGAGAGCCCAGAAAGTTCTGATGGGCAGAAAAGAGGGACTAGGGCCAGCTCGGGGAAAGCCTGGAGCTGCACACCACAGGATTTAAGTTATTCAATAGATAAGGTGCAGTTGTGCTCTCTTTTTTTTTTCTTACTAAAAAAGTAAGAAAAGGACATAACTTCAGGGGACTGCAGGAAGTATCAGGCCTGGATTATAAGGCTTTAAGGAAAACATTGTTTCTAAACGGTATTCTTTATAAACCCCAAAACAGAAGTCAAAATTGGCCAGCTGTCCATCAAAAGAGGCACCTGGCAGGGAAACGTGCTGAAGGAAAGGACAGACGGACCGTCTAGGAAGCGGGTGAGGGCCAGGGCCAGCGCTAGCAATGGGGTGGAGGTGCCAGCCTCAGAATCCTCAAACTTCGTAGCTTTGCTGAAGACCAGCCCTCGCCAGGAGCAGAAGACCTGGGCACGTGTGGCCAGGCCTGAGCATGTACACAGACTGTGTGCCTATGTGAGCATACGCAGACTGACCTCCTCTCCTCTCTCTCAGCGTCTCCCTGCCAGAGCCCCAGCACAGGAAACAACTAGCCCAGATCTCCATGAATAGTCACCAAATCCAAATTTTCTGGGATTTAGGAGACACTTTTTTTCATAACTCTTTTTAAGGGGGGAAGAGAGAGCCCAGCGTGGCAGCTGACCAGAGAAATGGAGCTGCAAAGGCTTGGTCTTCCTGTCATTTTGTTCCAGCATCTGTCCCAGAAAGGCCATTGTCAGAGAGACACCAAAACCAAAAACCAAACCCATTGCCATCTAGTTGATTCTGACTCATAGTGACCCTATAGGACAGTGTAGAACTGCTCCACAGGGTTTCCAAGGAGCCGCTGATGGATTCATACTGCTGACCTTTTGGTTAGCAGCTGAGCTCTTAACCACTGCGCCACCAGGGCTCCAGGAGAGAGGAAACCAGTCAGACACCTGGAACAGAACAGAGAGTGCAGGCACATAGCAGAAGGTGAGGGCCTAACTGGGCAATAAGCCCCCTTGGCTTGGAGCAAGCAGCTGCCAACATCAGCACAGCCACCTGGGTTGCAGGGACCAGAGAGCAAGTTGGCTGGAATCCCAGGGAGAGAGGATTGGCTCCAGGGAAAGGAACTGCAGTAACAATCATTCTGTGTTGAGGTTTTGTTGTGCTGTTGCTATTTTTCAAGAACATCCCAAATGGTCTGGGGGCAGGCCTGCTGTTGGGGTGGTGGCCAGGGCTGGAGATCAACCCCATGGGAAGACCAGGAAGCAGTGTTTGCTGGGCTCATCATCCCAGGCTGCAGGTCCATTCAGAGATAGAACAGACTCTCCCTGTGCTGGGGCAGGCACCTGGCGAACAGGCCAGGCCAGGTGGACCTGGACCTTTGGGTCTAGTCTCCCTGCCACCCTGAGGCTTGCGTGGAACTGCCTGGACTTGGGGTATAGCGCTCTTAGCTCAGCTCTTATGGTTGGGGGTGGCTCCTCTGCCCAGTTCAGCCTCCATTCTGCTATTCTGGTGCTGGGTCTGAACCCCAGGGCCCCAGACTCTGTCTGATCCATCCCTGACCCCAGCATTGCCCAGGCCAAGCCTGAACACAGAGCATGCCCAGAGTGAGTGGACGCCCACCAGAGGCCCTAGCTTCTTCATGAAGCTTGCACTGTTGTTGTTGTTAGGTGTCTTCGAGTTGATTCCGACATATAGCCACCCTGTGTACAACAGAATGAAACACTGCCCAGTCCTGTGCTATACTCACAATCACTGTTATGCTTAAGCCCATTGTTGCAGCCACTACGTCAGTCCATCTCGTTGAGGGTCTTTCTCTTTTTCGCTGACCCTCTACTTTACCAAGCATGATGTCCTTCTCCAGGAACTGATCCCTCCTGATAACATGGCCAAAGCATGTGAGACGTAGTCCCGCCATCCTTGCTTCTAAGGAGCATTCTGGTCATACTTCTTCCAAGACAGATTTGTTCATACTTTTGGCAAAGAACTAGAGGCTCTCAAATGTCCCTTCTCCTCCAGAATCTGCGAGGCACTATCTTTCAGGGCACTGTTGATGAAAACAATGGAAGCCCAGTTCGAGTTAGGCACAAAGGGGAGGTTACTGTATCACCAAACCAGGTGGTGAGAGAGGAAGGGGAGCAGCAAACCTCAGGGAGACTGGAAGTGAGACGTCTATGCCACGAGGCCTCTCCTCTCTGCTTCCTGTGGTGGTCAGCCTCCTTTGCTCATGCCAGCCTTCTCTACAAGGCCAGCATCTTGCTGCTGGGCTGCGCCAGGGCTCCCCTCTGCCCAGCGCTCCCTGCAGAGAAAAGAGGCTTTCCTCCCTGGGTTCTAAGTTTTAAAATCCCAGGGAAAGATGCTGATTGGCCAGGTTTGGGTCATGTGCCTGTCTATGTGGGCAGGGCCTGTTGTGTGACTGGCAGGTCCCTGGGAAATGTTATTTCATTACCAGAACAAGCAAGGAGAGGGGCTGGACAGACAAAGCAATGGATACCTCAGATTGCCTGCAATATCCCCTTCTTCTCCTCTGAGCTGGCAGGAGCCAGGGGAGGGGGTGGTATAGGTAGGGAAGGGGTGCAGATGACGTGGAGGGGCTGTTACCTCCTACCACCCTGTCACCCATCAGATCAACTCTCAAATCCTCTCTTTGGCATTTAAGTCCCTTTACATCTCCTCCCCCACTCCCTCTACCTTGCCAGCACCCCCGCTCTCCACCCTCCCTCCAACCGGGTAATTTTTTCACACACAGCAGAGCAGAGTGGTTACGAGTGTGGTCTCTGGAAGCTATATTGTCTGGTTTCAAATCACAGCTTTGCCACTTACTATTTGTGTGACCTTAAGCAAGTTTCTTAACTTCTCTGTGCCTTAGTTGGTGTGAGGATTAAATAAATTCAACCATACAGAAACACTTGGAAAAATGCCTGGCAAACAGTAAGCTCTCCAGAAGTGTTAGCTGTTATCCTAGCTTCTAAGCCTTGGCTCAGGTCCTTGGGTGACACAAACAATTTGCTCTCGGCTACTAACCTAAAGGTTGGAGGTTCAAATCCACCCAGTGGTGCCACAGAAGAAAGTTCTAGTGATCTGCTTCCGTAAAGATTATAGCCAAGAAAACCCTAAGGAGCAGTTCTACTCATGGCAACAGGGTTGCCATGAGTTGCAATTGACTTGACGGTAACGGGTTTGGTTTTTTGGCGTTTTAAGCCTTGGCTTGCACCATTCCCCCACCTAGAATGCCCCTCCTCTTGTCCAAATTCTCTTCCTCCTCCTCGGCTCCCCTGACCATGGCCACACCATGGATAACCCTCATCCTGAGAAATCCCAGAGCACTCAAGCACAGGTCTGGACACACTGGGCGTCAGGACGTGCTCGGACCCCTTCCCCGGCAGGACAAGCAAGCTGACGGAGGGAGGAGGCTGACAGTGACCCTAAATACCAGCACTGATGCGGGATAATTGGAGCTCAGCAAGCTTGGCCCCGTCTCTCAGCCGCCACTCCCCCTGGGAGCCAGGAAGCCCTTGTACCTGTGACATCACACCTTCAGGCACAAAAATAACCAGCCTGCTCTGGGAGGTGACAGGTTATGTGTGCGAGTCAGCACCTGCCAGGAGGATGATGCCCCTCCTTTCTGACCCCTGAGCAAGGGTCTCTGAGGCTGGGAGAGGCAGGAAGGCAGGCATAGGCATTGAGTCCAGATTGTCAAAATTTAATTCTAGAACCTGCAGCCCGTCCATGTCCGTGTATCTGACGTGCTGTCTTTCTCTGGCTCTGGAACAGGGTCTCTGCCCCCTCCCTGCCTTTGTTTCTCCCTCTCCAGAGTCTGCCTCTGGCCGAGGTCATGCCCATATCTGTGGGCAGCTGGGCAGGCAGAGGGCAGCATGGCAAGGGTTTGAGGAAGACAAACACGGATGAGTCAAGGACCATCAGACCCAATTACATCTCCATGGAGCCTGACAGCCACACTATTTCAGCCTCAGGCCCCTCTCTGAACCAAATACACTGGCCTCCACTGCCTCCCATATGGCGTGCCCTGGGCTCTGGCCACTGAGGGTACCTGGCGTGCCCCCACCCACCTCTCTGAGTGAGCCTAGGATCAGAGAAGGGGCAGCCTGTCCTCCTGGGCTTGGCGAATGGCCAGGGGTGGGTAGGAGCATCTGTGCGCCCTCCCAGCCTGGGGAGAAGCAGACAGTGGCAAATGGCAGGCTAGGGTAATCTTTGCATTCAGGGCCCCCCAATCCTTCAGTGCCTCAGCATCCAGGGGCTTGTTGGAAGCAGCAACGGCCCGAGGAAACACCCAGAACAGCCTCGCGTGTTTTCGTTAGTGTGTGCAGAAACAAGTACTGTGGACAAAAGTTTGGGCGTCTGTGTGTGCACAGCAGTGTGTGGCTGTGACTGTGTGAGGTTGTGTACTGGGGGTGTGGGAGAGATGTTGAGTGCTCAGAGGTGAACGTGGGATGGCTGGTTATAGCATATGGGGGGAGGGCTGTCTGTATGTGTGCCTATGAAGGTGAAAGCTGGGGAGGCTGCCTGGAAGTGGGGGGAGGGACAGTGAAGGAGATTCTTCCACTCGGCCTGGGCTGATTCTACTCCATTTCTGACTCTCCTGGCAATGCATTGGGCCAGATAATCCCAGACATGGGCCTGTGGTATGATGGATCGTTTTTATATGGCCTTTCTCACCATGGAGCCCTGGTGGCACAGTGGTTAAGAGCTCACCTGCTAACCAAAAGGTTGGCAGTTTGAATCCACCAGCTGCTCCTTGGAAATCCCATGGAGCAGTTCTACTCTGTCCTATAGGATCACTGTAAGTCGGAATTGACTCCATGGAAGCGAGTTTTGTTTGTTTTTTCTCACCATGGTCTTATAACTCCTACAAAATGACTGGGTAGGGGTATGCAAATGAGGTGCTTGTGGCCTACCAAGGGGATTGGATAGCTTGCTAATAATGCAAATAAGGTGCATGGCACCCTTGTGGGGGTGGGATCATGCAAATAAGGTGTATGGAACCCTAACAAGGGGATTGGTCAGTTTTGCCATTCCACTAGGCTTAAAATTAGCCATCCCAGAGGTGGACAGGGGGAACCTCATCATCACCAAGAAAAGCTGGGAGCAGAGCATGTCCTTTGGACCCGGGTCCCCATGCTGAGAACTTCTTAGACCCAGAAGACACAGAGAGAGCTGTAACACTGGAGACTGCACAAGACGGTGAGAAGTGATGTCAGAGAAGTGGCGGCAGCAGAACCAAGAGACTGGCATGAGACTGTGCAGTGGGCTCCCTGGCCCACAGAGCAAAGCAGTTACAGTGGGTATGCCTGCCCACGGAGCAACAGAGCTGAGCACCTTCGGGTAGGGGCTTTCTGGAGGAGTAGGATGCCTCTGGGCACTTGTTGACTGGGCTAGGCTTGCCAACCCACGGAGCAAGAGAATTGAATGCCTTCAAACTCAGGCTTACTGGTGGAGTGGGGTGCCCCTCGGGCATTTATTGGCAGAGCTGAAGAGCTTTGTAACTTTTCCTGAGCAGGGAAGAGTCCAGGCCACCCCAAGAGGTCCGAAGGGCTGAGAGGCCAAGGGCTAGGAAGAGGCCTGCCTGTGGGCATGACTGAGAAACTGTCCTGACTGAAGAACTATATCCTGAGTCATTCCTGATCCTGAATTGTAACTTCCCTAATAAACCCTATGACTGTGAGTATGGTCTGTGAGTTCTTTGTGGCCATTGCAATGAAGTATCAAACCCAGCAGAGAAGTAGACAGTGCTGTGGGAGGGGCAGTTGGTATCAGAATTGGTTGAAAGGTTGGAGAGAGGAGGTGTGTCTGAACTCCTCCTCATAGAAATCAGCCTTGGACTGTTGATCTTGATTCTCCTTCCTCCTTCTGAGGTTAGAGGAGGTTGGACGCCCCCGCCACACCATTTTTACAGGGCCTCATTATAGAATTATTTTTTCCATCAGAAAATTTGCTGAAGCAAAATGGTGTTTGGTTTCAGCAAACATTGAGCCAGTTTGCTTTTCAGAGCTCATGCTGGAGGGAGGGTGGGAGGAGCCTGGGGCCATGGAGGCCATCTGGGGACCCTTAATTGGCAGGGAGAACCCTCGAGTAGCTGTCCAGCGAATCAGTCACACACCTGGAATGTCCTCCCCTCCCCTCATCCACTTGATGACTAACACCCCCAGTTGTGACCTCACCTGACACCTCTGTGACACTGTCTCTTCTGAGTCACGTCCCCTCATCACTCCCTCAGCACCCTATATCTTCTGCATTAAATGGCCAGATTATTCTGGATAGAGAGTTTTTATATCTCTCCACTAATCTGGGGTCTCCTTGCAGAGAGGGTCTGGGTTTTCATCAGTTCACTCACCCCACGGTCTAGCACACAGTAGAGACTTTCTACAAGTTAGCTCATATTTGCCACGTACTATATGCTAGGCAATTTACAAGGGTATCTTTTATTCCTCAAAACAACCTATGAGGTAGGTTCTCTCTAAAAACCAAATAAATAAATAAATAAACTAGTTGCCCTCCGGTCAGTTCTGAGTCCTGGGGATCCCATGTGTTTCAGAGCAGAACTGTGCCCCACAG
Organism: Trichechus manatus latirostris; assembly: GCF_000243295.1. Lineage (NCBI taxonomy): Eukaryota > Metazoa > Chordata > Mammalia > Sirenia > Trichechidae > Trichechus > Trichechus manatus. The sequence goes on along the minus strand of NW_004443966.1, from coordinate 19,287,497 downwards.
GGTTTTCAATAGCTGTGATCTTCCAGAAGTAGATTCAGGCCTACTTGTTGGGTTTGAACCACCCAGCCTTTGGTTAGTAGCTTAACTGTGCACCCAGGGACTCCTGGTTCTCTCTCTACAGCATTCCCATTTTTAAAGGGTATGGAGATGCATACTGTCCAGGCACTGAGCCCATGGATTTCTCACACCAGAGTCCAAGGGTTTAACCCCATGCTGTGCTGCTTCCCTGTTCTGGAGATCAGGAGGCCTGAGGTCATCCCTGGCTCGGCCACTTATCTCTCTGTTACCTGAAGACCTTGGCTTCTCCCTCTGTAAAATGGGGAGGGGCAGGTGTCCCCAGCTTTAAAGGTCTACGCCAGCAGCAGGAAAGGCGGTAATCATGCCTTCGTGTCAACATCTTTTTTTAAAGGTTGTTCTCTCTTTGGTTTGTTTGCTTACTTACAGCCTTCTGTCCATGGCCTCTGAAAGCCTGGCTGGGTGAGGTGGGCATCGCCAGAAGCTGGAGTCTCAGATGCTGGGTTTCAGGCCCCTCTCTGCCCGGGTAGCTCTGTGTGGCCTGCACTACCCGGCCTGGGGTGTGGTGTTGGAGGCCAGCTAAGCTGCTGAGCCAGGCATGGGGCAGGCCTCTGGGGCCACTGGCTTTAGTGACTCCCTTTTGACACGTTTGAGGGGTCTGTCACCCTGAATGCCCCTCAAGCTCAGGCTGAGTCCTGTATAGTCTCGGCAGCCCCTCTTAGGGAGCCAGAAAAATAAGTCCCCAGCTGGGAGGTGGGACTGTGGGAGGCAGTGCCCCGGGCTGTGAACTGAGTGTCCAGCTGTGCCCACGCCACCACTGGGCACTCCCAGACATGCCGCCCACGCCACCCAGGCTCAGGACAAAGGCGCCTTGAAAGAACGAATCAATGGGCCCTGAGCACTATCATCTGAATGCTTCCCACAGGGCTGCGAATCTCTCTCCTCCCCTCCCTCCTTCTCTTCCTCTCCTTCTCATTCTGCCTCCTGCTCCCTCTCTACTCCCCCTCCCTCTCCTTCCTTCTCTGTTTCTGTCTCTCCCACACAGCTGCCTCTTAAGGACTCCAGACATACTTCATAGTTTTGAACAGAGGAAGGCTGCAGAGTCAAGGTTGTGCTGTTTGTTCTCAATCAGAGGAAATTCTCACTGAAGGCAGGCAGCCCAACCCCGGGCATCGAAACCCTGATCCGCGGGGACCGTGGCCTTCTCACCAGCGGCTGAGAGAACTACCCCTGATTAAAGTTTAAACATAGTGGGAGTTTGTCAAGTTGGGAAGTCACCCACCTACACCCACCACACACACAAACAACCTGATTAGACAGTGGCTAAGTGGATGGATCCATCACCCATTTGTCAGTTTGTCAGACTGTGATGGCTTCCATGTTGCTATGATGCTGGAAAATATGTCACCTGTATTTCAAATGTCATCAGGGTCACCTATGGTGGACAGGTTTCAGTGGAGCTTCCAGATTAAGTCAGATTAGGAAGAAAGGTCTGGTACTTCCAAAAATCAGCTGATGAAAACCCATGAATCACAACAGAATATTGTCCGATGTAGTGCTGGTAGATGGGCCCCCTGGGTTGGAAGGCACTCAAAATACCCAGTGGGCACAACAACAGACTCAAGCATACCAACGATCGTGAAGATGGCACAGGAACAGACAACATTTTGTTTGTTATACATGGCGTCGTCATGAGTTAGAGCCAACTTTATGGCATCTAGCAACAACAAATGGTTGGATGGGTGGAAGCTCAAGTGATGGAGAGGTAGGTGCCACCATGGATGGACAAGTTATGCTGGTTTGGTGAATGGATAGATAATGGGTAGGAGGCTGGGGGGTGAATAGAAAGATGAAAACAAAGTGTTTAGTATTGTCAGTGCATGGAGGTACTGGTGAACCCCACTGGGGGCTAAGCTGATTACATTGCACACTGGTTATGGTGGGCCAGTGTGTGCGTGTGAACCAAGATTGTCTGAAATGACTTACTTGTAAACTTGGGCAGCTTCCACAGTCCAGGCGACCTGTGAACAATCTCAGAGCAACAAGGCTGGAGGGTGACAACAATTCAGTAAGGGCATAAAGGTCACAGAAGGATGAGGGATTGGCCTAGAGCAGGGTCTGCAGGGTTCTTTAAAGGACCAGACAGTAAATATTTGAGGCCTCACAGGCTGTATGATCTCCGTTGCAACTCCTTAGCTCTGGGGTTGTAGCGCAAAAGCAGCCGTCGACAATACATGAATGACTGCGGTTGTATTTCATTAGAACTTTCATTTTTGGACACTGAAATTTGAATTTCACGTGTTATAAAATACCATTCTCCTTTTGATTTTTTTTCAGTCATTTAAAAATGTAAAAACCATTCTGAGTTCACAGACCATACAAAAACAGGCAGCGGGCTGGATGTGGCCCGCCAGCGTAGCTTGCTGACCCCTGGCCTAGAGGGCACCTGGGACAGGTCTGGCCCCGGGGGCGGGGGGGGGGGGGGCGGCGGCTGCATCAGGTGCGGTGAGTGCAATCTTAGCAAATCATACAGCCTCTCCCCCGCCCCACCCCAGTGCTCTAATCCAGGCTCCCCCAGGGGCCTTCTGATTGTCTTCTAACTTGCTTGTAGGAAGAGAAGACCCTCCTGGAAGTATACCCGTGTCCAGACCCCCTAGAAGTTCCTATTTCTCATTGTGCATTCCTAACCTGGCATTTTCACTATAATTTGACTTTCCATGTACCTTGTCCACTGGGAGAGACTCTGCTCTGCCAAGGTAAACATCTGCTCCGCTTGAGTAGCATTTCTTATTATAAATTAATAAATTGGCATCACGGTATATATATATATATATATATATATATATCAGTCCCTGTGAGTTTGGTACATGTGAGTCTGTCATGGCGAGATGAATCTCCCTAGCACCTAGCTCACCTAAGCAGGTTCCTCGGCCTCCAAGGCTGATGGCCAGGCCCTGGGTGCCTTCCCCAGGTGGATGCCACCTTGAGAGGCCTTCAGGCAGCCAGCCAGATTGTTGGTGGTAAACTCTGCACTGCTGTGCTCCTTTGTCTGCTTTTCCAATGGAGAGTGCTCCGTGTGTAGGGAGCTGGCTGATAGATAGCTGGATGTTAATGGATGAGTGGATGAATGGTGGATAAGTGGGTGGGTGGATGGATGGATGGATGGATGGATGGATGGATGGATAAAGGGTGGGTGGACAGTGTGGATAAGTGGATGAGTGGATGGATGGGTAGATGAGGGAAGGAGTGAATAAGGAATGGGAAACTGAGTGGGTGGGAAGATGGATGGCTGGGTGAATACAATCAGCAGATTTGTGCCCACTGGAAAAAGTGGCACTGATGGGCGTGGTAGGTGGCATGGCAAGGCAGCCACATATGCCCTGTGAAGTCAAGAAAGAGCCAAGAATTAACATGTGTTGAGTACCTACTGTGTGCCAGCCCTAGTTCCCTTTCCCCTTTCCCCCTCTTCCCCCTCTCTCTGCTCTCATAACGTTCTATGCCTAAGTTTGACCTTCCAGCGGACCTTATTCCGGCCCTTCCTGACTCAGTTCCTAATTAAGAGACAATTATGTTACCAGAGTTGATGGACAGTGCAAGGCATTAACGCTCTTGGCTGCCAACTGAAAGGTTGGAGGTTCAAGTCCACCCACAGGCACTTTGGAAGAAAGGCCAGGCAATCTACTTCTGAACAAATCAGCCATTGAAAATCCTGTGGAGCACAGCTCTACTCTGACACGCATCGGGTCACCACGAGTCAGAATTGACTCCACAGCCACTGGTTTTATTTGTTGTTTGTTTTTAATCTTCTATTACTGGGCCCTTCAGGAATCTTGGGTCTCCTCCCAGACCCTCCCACCAGCTCCAGCCCTTAGTTTATTTGCAGTAGGTACAAAAGTTTTTGCCCCAAACCTCACTCTCAGAGGCAGAGCCCATTTCAGGAGAGATTTTTGCAACAATTTACGTTTCCAAAATGGGGCCGCAGCCAACGTGCTAGCCTTCTCCCAGCTCCCTCTTTCACAGCCATGCTGCATGGGTCCTTGCCTTTAGCCCACTATGAGTCAGGCTCAGACTCTCCCTCCCCATTCTCAGAACCCCAGGTCCTTTCCTCCAGGGAGCCCTCCCTGATGGCTCCTAATTGAGCCCACTCTCCCACAGGATGCTGCAGCTCTGCACCTGAGCTTCATAGTTTTTATACAGAGAGATGTACATACAGCCTGAGATGGTTTCTGCGTGTGTGAGTGTTTGTTGGGAGCCCTACTCTCAGGCTACCCACCTCCCTCCCTTTCCGCTTGGAGTTGAGCTGGGATGAGTCCCCATAGGTGCTGAGCAGCGACTAGCGCAGGGCAGATTGCTCCCTCTTAAATGAGGAGCCATTTAATTTTCCCAGCGAAGCTTCCCTCAGTGGGTGCGCTAAGGGAGCAGGCGGGTCCATCGGAGGAGGGAGCCACCAGAAAATAAACACTGAGCCCGGCTATTATTACTTTTTTTGTTGTTAATTTATCCCCTGCTTGGTTTCTGATAGGCTCTGAGATGACAAAATAAACCCAGGAATCGACTCCCCGCTCCCCTAAACGCGGTCTTCAGTAAGGGAGAGCTCAGTATGCGGCATAAATTAGCGGAAGCCAGAGTGTAAAAATATGATTCTGTGAACAAACAAAAGCCTCCAGTCATGAGACCAGCAGTAGCAGAGCTGTTCCCCCGCTGCCAGCCCTGTCTCCAAGCAATTAAAAGGCAGAGGCAGAAGAGACCTGCGGGCCCCCAGCAGGGCCGGCAGGGAGGCAGGGGGCAGGTGCAGCCCCCAGGCCCTGCTGCAGAGGAGACCTTGGTGGGGACCCTCAAGGCCCTCAGAGCTGGTGCCAGGGCTGGCCTGACAGGCAGAAGCCTGTCTGTCTGGCCAAGGCTGCTGGGGGCCCTCCAGGCGTGGTTTTGACTTCTCTCAGCCTCAGTTTCTTCATCTCTAAAATGGGCGCAATAACTCCTGCTGGCTTTCTCATAAACCTGTCATGAGGATCAGATGAAATAAAAGGTGAGGAAGCGCTTGTTTAGGGAAAGGTAGAGGCATGTGAGGGTGACTGCTGGGGCTTGTGGCAAGCCCTGGGGCTCTCTGGGAGAGTGTGGTCCACCAAGACCTCCTTTCATCTCATAATCTCTACCCGCCCCCATTCCACAGAAGTCAAAAGTGAGGCTCTAGGAGGTTGGGTCTGGCCCAAGATCACTCTCTGGAAATCAAGCCACGTCTGCCAGACACAGAAGCCAGTTTCCCTGCAGCACCGCGCACTCAGATCCCTGTGTGGCACACTGGAACCAGATAACTGAGGTCAGTGTGAGCTGTGGAGTGAGCTGGTGCGTCCAGTGCCCTGGGGACCTGGGCCTGGGTCACCGGCTGCTCTTTTTGATGACAGCCCATAGCACAGCACCTCCAGAACGATTTAGACTAACGCTACGCTTACGAGAGAGGCCAAAGGCATCCAGTCTTTGGCCTCTTGCAGTGAGAGCACCTGACCACTCAGAGGGCTCTCCGGGAGCAAACCCCTTGCCAGCATGGGGACCCTGGGATGGTAAGATATGCTCCTTGTCCCCGAAGAGCTCCCAGTCTAGTTCTGGGACCAGACTCATAGACAACCTTCATGACGGGCCTTGGATGGGGCTTCCTCTGCCTGAAATGCCACATCAGGGACTCCAAAATGAGTGTCAGAAAGCAGAGAGATATTTACTGGGCACTTCCTCAGAGCCAAGCCCCGGCCACGAGTTCCGCCTGCACTATGGACCCAGTCCCAGAACAAGCCTCGATGAAGCCTCCTCTCTGTGCCAGGCTTGTTATCACCCAGGACACGGCAGTGAACAAAGCACAAAGACCCGTGCCCTCCTAGAGCTTACATTCTAGTGAGAGCAGAGAGACAAACCAGTTACCCAGTTGCCATTGAGCTGATTCTGATTCATGGCAACTCTATGTGTGTCAGAGTAGAGTTGTGTCCCATAGGTTTTTCAGTGGCTGATTTATTTGGAAGTAGATTGCCAGGCCTTTCTTCTGAGGTACCTCTGGGTGGACTTGAACCTCCAACTATTCGGTTAGCAGCCAAGCACGTTAACTGCACTACCAGGGACTCCAGACAAGCATTAAGCAACATGAATTATAGGATGTTAGAGGGTATGGAGAGCAATAAAGTAGGAAAAGGGGTATGGTTTTAAACAGGGTGATCTAATTTAATCCTTAAAATTATCTCCCATTTGACTGTTGAGGAAACTGAGACTCTCAAAGGTTAAGTAACTTGCCCAAGGTCAGACAATGAGGAAGGAAGGAGCTAGAATTTGAACTGCAATGTTCTGATGGGGGAGTCACCACCAGGCAGCCATAACTCCAAATCAGCAGACAGAGGAGAAGCCTAGGTGGAGGTTCCAGCAAGAAGCAATCAGGAGGGCTTCATACAGAAGGAGGCAGCACTCGAGGCTGGTGGGGGTGAGGTCCCTGCCGTCTCCGTCAGAGGCTGCATTGGGCCTGGTGGAGGGGGCTGGTGCAGGCTGGGGCTGCCTTCTGTTTCCCTGCCAACCTTACCACTTGGAGGAAGGGCCATATTCCCCCAGGCAACCTCTGCCTTCCGGAGCCCGAGTTGAGATGGGAGCCAAGCACAGACAAGAAGTCCCTTCGTGTGCCAGCCTATGCCAGGCCCACAGCCAGGTCAACCATGGTCCCTCCCGGCTCTTGAAGACGGCAGACAAGCCTCCAGCCCTGAGCTCTGGGCCTCAGTCTGTTGGCCCAGCAGAGTGACTGCTGGGGGAAGTTTGGCTAAAAAGCCGTAGAGTAAAGGAATTGATTTTTTTTTTCAGCTACACAGTCGTAAACATAAACTGGAAGATACATCTCTCCCTTTATGAGAGACAATCAAAAACACAATACAAGTTTATGGAGGGAATGTGTCTTTCTTACTCACGATATTTTCCCCCATACCCTTGGCAGCCTGAAACCACTTCATTTTAGAAATAAGTAATCAAGTGGAAAAGGAAAAGGGGGCCCAGGGCTTTACAAGACAGAGGCCCGAGTCGGGGCCTCGCGGTCAGTTAAGGGGCAAGGAAGGGCGGCTCCTCTCCTCATTTCCCCCTCCGTGGAGACCCAGGGTAATCTGAGGTACACCCAGGCGCTCACACTCCACCTTTGGCAGATAAGAGCCTAGGCTGGGTCATTATCACAGGCCAGTGTTTTCAGTCTTGATTGCCTGGCTGTCTCCTCTTTGCTAGGCCGTGTGCTGGGAGGGAGGACACAGATGGTCCAGACCTCAGCCTTGCCCTTGAGCAGCCTGCCAGCCAGTGGGGGTAGGGGGTGGGGGTATTTAGATAACTAAGCTGACCATAAGCAAAATGAATCAGGCGTATGTAAATGTCTTCTCCTTCCCCTCTTTCTACATCTTTCCTCTTCTCTCTCAAGTGCTCCCTATGGCGCCCAGCTGGCCACCTACTGGGAACAGCTCAATAAAGCTTGCCCACTTGTTAGTGCCTGCTGGACTCCTAACCAAAAGGTTGGAGGTTTAAGTCCACCCAGAAGTGCGTTGGAAGAAAGGCCTGGTGATCTACTTCTAAAAAATCAGTTCATTGAAAACCTTATGAAGCACAGTCCTAGTCTGACACACATGGGGTCACTAGGAGTTGGAGCCAACTTGACAGCCACTGGTAGTATGTTAGCAGTGTCCCGGGTCACCGAGCCAAGGGCCTTCTGTGGCAGCAGCCAGTGCCCAGAATGTGGTTGCTCAGGACCAAATGCAGCCAGTCCCCTGTAGCAGAAGCCACTTCTGGGCCCAGCTGCAGACCGTGGTGGACAGTTCTTCGCAACTTCAGCATCTACTTCAGCACCCACTCAAGTTCTTGCTGCCAGTCTTTCCACTTTGGTCCTGACACCACTAATGTCCACCTGGCTCATGGACATGTGCAATCCGGGGGACAGAGGAGTAAACAGCCTCCAGGGCAGCCTCCCACCAAGGAGACGGGAGCCCAGGGGTAAATATTCCATCCCTCCATCTTTTAGGCAAACAATTCTAGGAGGTCCAGGGGAGTGGAGCCCCATTGCCCCCACTGGCTTCTGGGACAACTCTCCTTCCCTGTCTCGCTCTTCCTGCTCCCGCCTTCCTGTTTCCTGAGATCCTCCTCCCAAATACACAACCCGCACTCAAGTCCTGGGCTCAGGAAAGCCCTCTCGCTCTACTTCCATACTCCCCACATGCAACAAGCACCCCCAGAATTGCTCAAGACAGATAGATTCTCCCCGTAAAGGAGCAGAGCCCAGTCTCAGCTGGGAAAGAGAAGGAGAGAGGATGGTACTCCCCATCCCGAAGCTGTCCCTGCCTCCTCTCCAACCCAGCCACAGGTAGAATGAGGCTTTGAGCCTGATGGACTTGGGCAGGGCTCAGCTGAGCTCCTCCACTGTCAGTGTGACCTTGGACAAGTCACTTAACCTCTCAGAGCCCCATTTTCCTCGCTGAAGAGCTGTTGTGAAGATTAAATGAGTTCGTTGTCTGGAAGGCAACACACAACACAGGCTGAAAAACATGGATCACTACTTGCATGGATTTTGTCTCCCTAAACAGACTACCAATTCCTTGAAGGCGAGGACCTTCTTTATTTTGTCCTGTCTCCCCTGCAGCACTAGCATGGAGCTGGGTACATAGGAGTCTCTCATTCAAAACTCCCTGCACCCCGGGCTCCTTTCAGGCCAGCAAAGCTCTGAATGGCCAGATGAGCAGGACTGACTCTGAATGTGCCCTGGACTGCATGGAGCTGGCCTGGCCACAGGCCTGGTGCCAGAGGGGAGAAAAGTGGCCTTCCCAAGCTGGAGATGGAGGGTGGGCTGGCCAGAACCCCAGAGAAGTGGTGCTAGCTGGTGCAGCCATCCCCACCCTCCTGAAAAATCCAGATGACGGTGTTGGGGGCTTTCATCAGCCCCGAGCTCTCTTTTGAGTATCGGGAAAAAATTGGCTTTTACTCAGAGCCCAACTGCATCCGACATCTGGCAGCTCCAAGTGAAGTGACTCATGCAATCCTTAGATACAAGGATGCGGGGAGAGGAGGGGGAGAAGGGGGAGACCACAGCCGAACAGAGGGAGGGAAGACAGGCGGGCATTGCGGCCCTAGACAAAAGAATCAGCATGAAGAGTAGACAGCAAAGTCTGGGCCCACGCCAACGTGGCCTGCAACGAGCTGCCCAGCCTGTGTTTTGCCCAGCCAGCTTTGGGCCTGGTGGCAGAACTTCTGGCGCCAGGCATTGTTGACCTAAAGAGAGAGGTTCTGAACAGCCTAGGCCGGATAGGAAGTGGCCTGTCACCGGAGGCATGCAAGAGAAGCTGGATGGACCCTGGCAGGGGTGTGTGAAAGCCTCAGGCCTGATAACTGCATGTGCAATCTGGCCGTGAAGTGAGCCACCAAGGGCTTGGGAATGGGCTGGCCTGGAGGATGGATGAAGTCATGGAGATTAACCCCATTGCCATCAAGTCAATTCCAACTCATAGCAACCCTATAGGACAGAGTAGAACTGCCCTGTAGAGTTTCCAAGGAGTGGCTGGTGGATTCAAACTGCCTACCTTTTGGTTAGCAGCCAAACGCTTAATAATCAGACCCCGGAGGCAAAAGTCATCTCCCTGTCCATGCAGGTGACAACGTCAGCAAGATGGGGTGAGGGCCCCTGTTTCATCTCCCCCTTGGACCAGGGCTTGGTGGCCTTCTCTTCTCTAGCATGACTGTTCCAGAAGGGAGGGAAGGACCATCCCCGTGGGGAGCTCAGAGCCTGGCAGGGGAGGAGCAGCAGATACATGGAAGGACAAGGAACCACCCCGATTCCATACCACCCCAACTCATCTCATCAGAACCAGACAGGTTAGGAGCCATGTCAGAGAGAGAAGGGTCAGCAGGTGGGGGCAATCTTGGAAGACTTCCTGGAGGAAGCAGAGCCTGGAGCCGTCCAAGGGTTGAGCCGATTTGGAGAAACAGAAGACGGAGGTCATTCCTGGTAGGGGAACTGCTGAGCAATGGGAAAGAGGCTGGCCTAGGAGGCGCAAAAGCAGGAGGTCAGAGGCCGGGAAGTCGGCCTCTGTCCTTCCTTAAAAAAAAAAAAAAAAAAAAACAGTTGTCGTGGAGTCAGTTTTGACTCATGGCAATCCCACGTGTGTCAGAGTAGAACCGTGCTCTATAGGGTTTTCAGTGGCTGATTTTTGGGACTAGATCTCGAGGCTTGTCCTTCCTAGGCCTTAGTTTCTGCTTCTCTCCGGGGTCTGTCTTTCCAGGGTCTGGCCTGGATGGTTGGAAACATCAGACAATCCACACCCTGCTTCCCCAGGGAGGGCAACACCAGCAATGGGAGGTGGGGAGGTGGGCAAGTCCCTCCCATTTCCCACCTGTACAGGGCTGGTTGCATTACCTGATCTATGAAGGCCCTTCCAGCCCAACTCTTCCAGATGCTTAGATCTGTGAGCCAAAGTCAAGCCAAAGCAGAGGTCACCTTTGCAGAGCTCTCAGCCAACTTAGTAACCTAGCTGCCAGCCCTCAACCAGACCGGTTGTTCTTTTTGACACTGGCCCTTGGGTCCTTAGCCACTCCCCTCCCACCCACATCAAGTTACGAATTCCCTCAGCCACCTCTCTAGCAAGGCCAGGCTCTTTATCATTATCTTTCTTTCCCTTCCCTGCCCTCATTAGACTCACCCTCACCTCCAGACCTTATCTCATGTTGTTCCCTTTTCCAGAAATGCACTTGCTCTTCTTCTCTGAGGAAAGACCAGCTGAAGGCCCATATTGCATTTCTTCATTCAGCCTTCCTCAAGTTCCAGGGCTGGGCAGAGCCCTGAGCTGGAGGCAGGTCATGGGCAGGGGTCTGTTCAAGGCCTGCCCTTGAGGAGGGCTCAGGCTCCCTCCTGTAGGAGCTTTCGCTGAAGACCCTGTCTATAGGGACTTGCTCGGTCTGAGCATGGAGAGGCTGACACAATTTCTTCCTTGCTTGTCATTAACCTCACCCAGGCGCTCTCTGTCTGCCTCTCGGGAGGGCACGGTATAGGTGTTAGGAGCACAAGTTCAGCAGTAGACCCCCACCCCCCAGATGGGTTAGGGAGCCTCCATGCATCTCAGTGTCCTCATCTGTAAAATGAGGATAATGATAGTACCTACTTCATAGTTATTATGAGCAACGAAGGAGACAGTAAAGTGCCTAGTATCACACCTCGTATGTCGTAGGGGTTCCATAAATGTTAGCTGTTGTTAGATCCCGGGCCCCTCTCCCCACTTGTCTCCAGGCTCCTCAAGGTACAGAATGCATAGTTGAAGAATACATCATTATATTGTAAGGCCTAAAATTTCCAGTGCTGCTTTGACAACTTTCAGCCTCACCGGGCCCCAAAGACCTAACCATGAGTTCCGCTGCTTTTGCCATATATTCTCCACCCACCTACCTAGCAGAAAAGCCACCTCACCCAGCTAGGTCTCCCCTATCAGCCAGACCAGCTGCACTCCACTTCCTCCTCAACCTAATGGGTCTCACTTCCCTTCCAGCCTGTGAAATTATTCAAACAAGCTAATTGTATCCTACAGTAAGACCCAGGGGGCACTCCACCCTTTTGTTACTACCAAAGGCTGCCCACAATAGCCCTTGTTGATTCACTATATTTCTGAGTGCAACCCCTGTGTGGCCCAGCATGGTATGTGGTGTCCTCCTAGGCTGTGAGTATATGTGACTAATAAACTGCTGTTGATCTCATCTGTCCAGTGTTGGGTGCTGTAACTTTAGGGTGGGAATTCCTCCTTCACCAACAGGATGAATTGGAGGTGATCAGAACAATCATGAATGTGTATTTAGTTATTGTATTAATCCCTTGAGTGCCATTGATTCCCAAGGAGATCCCGGGGGGAAAAGGACCCAGGACAGGTAAGTTTTGATAGCAGGAGTGTGGTGCTTGAGACATCCCAGAGGAACTCCGGTGAAGTAGGGGTGCCTGGTAAGCCCTGAGCTGGCTGCTACTGCCAAGGGTGAAGCAGCTTTGCCACGTCAGGCCCCAGTCAGTGCCAGGGAGGCCAAGAGGATTGTATTAGGGGACAGGCAGGTCCCATCTCCCTCCTCAGGCTCCCCAGCCCCTCAGTCCCTTGGCCGATTAGTCAGCACCATCTCCCCCCTTCACCCCAGGCTGCTCCTCTGGACCAGGCTGGAACCCCAGGCCCCCTCATCTGCCCTACTGCAGGCCTAGACTAGAGATGGAGAAGTTGGGAACCTGCTGGGGAGGAACCAGGCCAGGAGGAGGGGCCTGGGAACCACACCCCAGAGGAGACTTTCAACTGGAGAAAGAGGGGCTCCGAGGAGCTGGTATTCTGGCTTTGGTCTGTTTCTTTCCCTAAGTACCCCAGCAACCAGAATGGGTTCTGCACATGGTAGCTGCTCAGTAGCCCCTGTCGAATGAATTAGTGAGTGAATGAGTGAATGGGGTCAGGATTTGGGTTACTAGGCAATGCTTGCCCATGAAATGTTCCCCCAAGGCTTTCAGGAAAGCCCATCTTCTCCTTTCCCCTTCCCTGAATCCTCCCACCCCTCAAGGCCCTGCCCCTGACCCAGGGACGACTCCCAGCCCAGACCCTCTCCCGGCTTCACTGTGCAGCCAGTCTCTGCCCCAGCCCAGACCCTCTCCCGGCTTCACTGTGCAGCCAGTCTCTGCCCCAGCCCAGACCCTCTCCCGGCTTCACTGTGCAGCCAGTCTCTGCCCCAGCCCAGACCCTCTCCCGGCTTCACTGTGCAGCCAGTCTCTGCCCCAGCCCAGACCCTCTCCCGGCTTCACTGTGCAGCCAGTCTCTGCCCCAGCCCAGACCCTCTCCCGGCTTCACTGTGCAGCCAGTCTCTGCCCCAGCCCAGACCCTCTCCCGGCTTCACTGTGCAGCCAGTCTCTGCCCCAGCCCAGACCCTCTCCCGGCTTCACTGTGCAGCCAGTCTCTGCCCCAGCCCAGACCCTCTCCCGGCTTCACTGTGCAGCCAGTCTCTGCCCCAGCCCAGCCCAGCCCTCACCTGCCCTGCAGCCCCAAACAGGCTTTCTGACTAGCCCTGGGAGGGAAGCCAATGTGCAGGCTTTCTGTTGTCATTAGCTGTCAGGTCTCAGGTAATAGCGCCTGTGGAGAACCAGCTGCCTTAGCTGAGAAGTTTGCAAATGCATCCCGTGAGGGGGCGGGCGAGCAGAGGGGCAGGCAGAATGCCTCGGCCAGGCTCCCTCCATGGACGCCCCGCCCCCACAACTGGCCCTGGGTGGGAGGGGTCTCTCCCACTCCAAGAGCTCCTCCTGCAGGACAGGCTGCCAAGGCTGAGCCGTCCATTCCTGCCCGCCCTCTTCCCACACGGCGTCCTGTCCCATCCACAGCCTAGAAGCCCCACCCCTACCTGGGCCAGGCCACTCCTGGAGAGAGGGCGGGCAGACGGGGAAGCTAAAGCCCAGACCAGTCACATGCCTTACTCCAGACCAAATAGCCAGCTGCCTGTGGAGTGTGGGCCAGAGCTATGTCTGCCTCACCTCCTAAGTGGATGGGCAGAAGGAATGAGTCCAGCTAAGGAGACAAGAGGCACCCACAGGCCCTGTGGGTCGCAGCGTTGGCTCCTAAAGGTCAAGAGAGCAGACTACCAAAGCCAAATGTTGAAGAAAAGAAAGGGGACTTCTCCTGTACAGGAAGCCTCCACCCACCCAGGAGAAGCGTCTGGGGTAACTCCTCACTCCCCAGGACTAGTGGCGTGAAAGGAGCTAATTACTTCCAACTAGGGTGTCCAACTCACAGTGACTCATAGGGTCACTGTGAATTGGAACAGACTCGACAGCAACGAGTTTTGTTTTGTTTTGTTTTTAGAGTGTCCGAAAGGAGCCCTTTTGGTGCAGTGGTTAAGTGCTCTGCTGCTAACCAACAGGTCAGTGGTTCAAACTCACCAGCCACTGCACGGGAGAAAGATGTGACAGTCTGCTTCAGTAAAGATTACAGCCTTGGAAACCCTATACGGCAGTTCTACTCTGTCCTAGAGGGTCACTATTAGTCAAAATTGACTCTACGGCAGTGGGTTTGGTTTCTTGTTTTGGTTGAGCTGTCCAAGCCATTGTGGTTTGCCTGGGACACTCCCAGATTTAGCAGAGAAAGTTCCATGTCGTGTCCTGAGAAACTCCTCAGTCCTAGGGCATCCTACTAACGCTCCCAGCTGCGTACAGCCTGGGCTCAAATGTCAAGTGCTCCTCGGTCACCTACCCCACCTCTGCAGGGCCTGGGCCTCCCTAAGAGGGCTCCAAAGGCCTTCCAGCCCAGAAAGCTCCTAGTCCTGTTTTAGGGCCTTGCCCCAGTAGAGGACTCTAACTGACGCAGTGGGGCTTCCTGCACTTCCTGTGAGGACCCTCTCTAGCCATAATGAGACACTGACAAATGGGGCTTCTCAGGTAGCCCTCCCCAGAGGACAGGCCAAAGCATAGACCTCTGGCCACTGAGGGCAGGCCCAGGGCCCGAGGCAAACCACTCTGTCATCAGGTCATGGGGTAATTGGCCAGAGCGCTCTGCCAGGTTCAGGCTGCCCTCCAGCCCCCTCCTCCGCTGGCTCAGTGCCCAGTCCAGCAGGGACCGAGCAGCATTAACTGGGTTACCCCCACCCCCACCCCAACCATCACGCCTCCACCAGGGCTAGCATTTCAGCTACAATTAAGAATTTCAAGTTGCAATTAAAAATTAATTGGAAACCATGGGTTGTTTATGTCTCTCTGACCTCTGTCACCCGTGGGTGCGGGGGGGGGGGGGCGTGGAGGAGGGAAGAAGAGCAGGTGAGAGGAGGAGGAGGAGGTCTTTTCAGAGCAGTGAGCCAAGGGAGGAGGGAGCCCATTGAGCTGTCCTAGGTTGCCTTGGAGCAGATTTCTCCTCGAGGCTGGAAGGAATGACATCAACCAGCTGGCCTTGAAAGCCACAGTCTCTGAATTCTTTGAGAGCCCCTGAGGACGGGGGTCTGTGGGTGGGAGAAGAGGGAGAGTGGGGAACTGGCATGCAGGTGAAGGTCTGTGCTTTTAAGTGAGGACATAGCCTCCTGCCCAGTCCCCTGTGGACACAGAGACCAAAGCCCTCTTAGCTTTAAGTGTTATCTTGGCCTTCTGTCCTTCAAGTGACCTCTGTCCCTTCCACATCTCTTCTACTGAAGGCTCAAGGCTTGCTGCTCTCAGCTGACCCTCCCTAGAACTAGAGTTCCCTCCTCCACTGGGAAGCCCTCTCTAATTTCTCCAGGCCATGGTACCCTCTGACATCTGGGGCTATGGCTGTGGCTTCAGATCCTGGCTCTGGTCCTCCATAGACCTGGATTTTACCCTATCCGTGTCTGTAGTAAACCAGTCAGTGTGAGTCTACTTTCCCCAGGATTCACTGAGGGAATGTCTTGGGTTTTCTTCTATTCTGTGATCCAGAAAATTGATCTAACAGCACCAGAAGCACAGAGGCTGTCAATAAGGAAGATTCTACACTCTAAATCATAGGTTTGCACTTGAAGGCCCAGAAACAGTGAGAGATAGTGACTGAGACCTGGGGTGAGAGACTAAGGAAATGGTTGAGTCTCCTTACTTGGAGAATGTCTGTGACTACTTCCCTCCGGTGAAATTGTGTGTAAAATTGTGGGGGGGGGGAGGGTGTGCGTGTACACACATGTGCCCATGCCAGCTTGCAGGTGTATGTACCTGTGAAGTGCAGTCCTACATTTTCTCACGTTCTCAAAGGGCTCAGTGCCTTAGTTAGGATTTGCATTCGACAGCTAATAACAGAAACTCAAGCAAATTAGAGGTTTGTTCTCTATCAAAAAAGAAGTCTGGAGTTAATCAGCCCTAGGCAATGTGACAGCTGTATGATTGTCAGGGACCTGGCAATCCTTCTATCTTTTGACCTCACCATTCTTAGTGTATACTTCCATCCTCAAGGTCCCAAAATAACTATTTGAGCTCTGGCCATCACATCCACATTCCAGGCAAGAAGCAGAAAGGGAGGAAAGTGCAAAAAGAGCACGTGCCAGCTGTTTGTATTCCTCTTAAGGAGTCTTCCCAAAAGTCCACCCTACAATTTCTGTTTATATCGGCAACCTCTAGCTGCAAGGGAAGCTCAGAAATGTAACTCTTTTAGCTGGGCATCTTGCTACCTGGAATTAAATCGAAGTTCTATTACTAAGAACTGTTTTCATTCTCACAGGAGAATGGGTATCAGGAACACAATAAGTGGGCTCTGCCATAGCCAACAACTCCAGCAAACCAAATAAGCCCTGAGACCTTGAGCTTGACTGACCAGGGCCGAGAGGTCATCTCTTCCAGGGGCTCAGGGAGGGGAAGGCTCCAAACCACCCCAGGCCCTCCCCTAAGCCACCACCTCCCTGCCCACAGACAGTGGGATGCCAAGGTCACCTGAGCAGGTGCTCAGCAGAGCTACCTCTTAGTCGGAGTTCGTGGCTACGCAGGAGAGAGTTGGTGGGAGGAGGAGAAGCCAGCTGAGGCCTGAGCTCCAAGATAGGGAGACAGATTAGAGACTTTATTAGTTCATTCTTGTATTTGATGTCTCAATGTGCATCTAAATTGTGGGCCTCCAAGTAACTCTTGTAGAAGGCAGTGAACACTACGGTTGCTTGCCTTCTCTAACTCTCTTCTAATGAAACACCTTTGCCTGCCTTTGGCTCCTGCCGGGTGAGGCATGGGATGCCGCCCAGAGTCTGTAATCCACCCCGCTGTTTTAATTAGGGAAGATCCATCTTCTGAGGATGACCACAGCGAGGCTGGTAATTGGGGAGCAAACGAACTGCCTGCTCTTGAAAAACTGACTTGGATACCTCGGAAGGGGCTGCCTGGGAGGCTCCCGGGCCTTCCTCCTCGTCTGCTCTTGACCAGCGCTGTGCGGACCCTTATTCAACAAACCTGAGCACTTAAGATGCACTAGGTAGGTGCGAGGTGATGGAGAAGATGGAGTCCCAGCAAGTAATTACAGATGTGATAGATGTCATGAAGGAGAATGCAGGGTGGAAGGGGACCAGCCATAACACTGGCAAGTTAACCAGTGGGAGAGACAAGCAGGAGAAGGAAGAGGAGCAGCTCTGGCCCTCACCTGGGAGTCTAGGCCAGGGAAGAACAGGGCTCAGCCTCATGGAACAGTAAGAGGAACACATTTATTCAACCACTTGCTGTGTGTCAGGCTCTGTTCTAGGCTCTGGGGATGCTACAGTAAATAAAGCAAAGGCCTGCCCTTATGGAGCTTACAATCTAGCTGGCCAAGACTGTCAGTAATCAAATGAACAATTAAATACAAGTGCTAAGGACAAAACAAAGCAAGCTAAGGAAATAGGGAGTAATGGGGGACAAGGGGGTTGCTATTTTCTACTGGCTGGTTGGTCAGGAAAGCTGCTATTTGAGATGAGGCAGAAAAGTCGTGATGGAATAAGTCTTGAGGATCATTTAGACTGAGGAGGTTTAACAAGCTTAGCAATTACAATGCAGGGCATCTCTTTCCCAATGCTTCCAGCAAAAGACCTAGAGCAGGATCTCATTGGCCTGGGTTGGATCATGCGACCACCATTGTGACTCTGATTGGCTAGACCTGGGTAATGTGCCCATTCTTAGAGCGAGGAGGTGAGATCAATCCCATCCAGATATCACAGACTGAAAGTGAGGGATGGGAGGTTTCACATTAGGAAAAGATGATTTATGGTTTCCAGAAGAAGGGAGAACCAAAGCTGGGAGAGCAAAAACAATCGTTATGCTTTACAATGCATATACAGAACAGAGAGCCAAGGTGGGTGCACAGTGATTATTAGATAAAAGGAAGGGAGGGAGGAAAAGTGAAACCTGAGAGGTCTTATTTCCAGGGGAGATTAAGAGAAAAAGAGCCAAGCAGCCATCTAAGACACAACTACTGGTCTCTACTCTCTAGGAGCAAAACAGTAAGAAAGTAACCAAAAGCTCAGAGACGAACCAAGTCTACACGAGCCACGACCTCATCTATCCTGAGACCAGAAGAACTAGATGGTGCCCGGCTACCACCACTGACCGTTCTGACTGGGGTCACAATAGATGGTCCCAGACAGAACGGGAGAAAAATGTGGAGCAGAACTCAAATTCTTAAAAAAAAAAGACAAATTGGAACAGTAGAGAATAGAGGACTCCCTGAGACTATCACCTTGAGACCCTCTTTAAACCTAGAGCTGAGTCTATCCCCTGAGATCACCTTTTAGTGAAATAGCAGAGTGGCATACAAAATAAAGGATATTACCTGTAAGATCGGTGCTCTACTTAAAAACCATCTGTATGAGACCAAAGGGCAACAATTACTCAAAAGCAAAGATGAGAAGATAAGGAGACAGGGAAACTACAGTACTGGAAATGGAACAAACGAACACAATTAAAGAGAATGTTAACACATTGTGATAAATATAATGTCACTGAACAATTTGTGAGGAAATTGTCAAATGGGAACCTAACTTGTTGTGTAAACTTTCACCAAAAACTCAACAAAATATTCTTCTTAAAAAAGAGAGAGAGAGAAGAAGAGCCATCAGTGAGGGCTTTCGGGAAGAGGAGGTACTGGTTCAGGGGCAGAAGATGGGCATGTTTGGAAGGGAAGGGGCAGAAAGATCCATTGCCCTGAGCAGGCACAGTCTCGTGGGTCAACTGCAGCAAGAAGGCTGTGGGCAGCAAGGGTGAGTCTGTGCGTGCCCACTCCATGCCCTTGGAATATGTCCCACCAGCTGCCTCCCTGGCCACCTTTCTATTTGTGGAGTAGTCATCACGTCCCATGTTAGACACGGCTGCTGTTCCAAACGGATTATTGCAAATCATTTAATCACCCACATTAGCACTCTCTGGCTCCCATGTGGGGGCCCCAGCCTCTCCTCTCACACTGGCCCTGGCAGAAGCCTTTCTGAAGGCACTGCTGCCCAAATCACTGCAATTTGCTGAGGCTGGCGGGCCTGCCAGTACACGAAGGCGGCTCCAAAGCACCGTGCCTTCCCCGGGGGGGGCTCAGATGGGTCCCCTGGGATGTGAGAAGGAAGTATATTAGAACTTGCATTTGTATTTGATTTTTTTTTCTTTTTTTTAAATTACTCTTTTGTGTATGCCCTATAATATACAGAATATATAGTACAGAAATACATGTATATACTTTACAAATGAATAACTATCTATATATATTGGGGATGGGCTTTATTTGTTTATGTTTACTGATTGGAATGAGCTATCAGAAATCTATGGGGTCTACTAGTGTAGATAATAATAGCTAACAATTACACGGAACTTACTGCGTGCCAGGTCCTGTGCTCAGTGTTCATTTACTCTTCACAAAGCCCTATGGGGTTAAAAAAACAAACAAAAAACAAACAAACAAAAAATAAACCCATTGCCATAGAGTCAATTCTGATTCATAGCGACCCTATAGGACAGAGTAGAACTGCCCCATAGGATTTCCAAGGAATGGCTGGTGGATTCGAACTGCCAACCTTTTGGCTATCAGCTGAGCTCTTAATCGCTGCACCACCAGGGCTCCATTATTGTTATTATTTACCTCATTTTACAGATAGAGAGACTGAAACACAGACAGGTTAAGTAACTTGCTCAAGGTCACTCAGCCTAGAAGACACAGGGCTGGGATTTGATCCCAGCGGTTTGGGTTAGAATCTATGCTGCCTTTCTGGTAAGATCAAGGCCCTCAAACAGGAAGGGAGAATTTGAGGTCGTTGGATTCATCTGTTGTTTCTGATAGGATAGCCCCTATCCTACTAAAGACCAGGATCCCAAAAGAGCATTCCCTACCTCCAGCCCATCACTACTCTCCCTTGCCAGCCTGACCTGTCTCATCTCAATCACCTCCCCATTGCAATTTTCAGTCCATTGCTCTCATTGCTGCTCTGGGAAGATGGAGAACAGATGAGCAGTGTTGGATGGGGCAGAGAGGCCTGGCTGGTGGTTGAGATTCTATTCTCTTAGAAAACATCCAAATGGAGGAGAGGAGAGGAAAGAGGAAGCCAAAAAGAATGAACGAATCCTGGAGTCTTGTGATGGGAGGGCCTGAGAAGTGGGCCATAGGCTGCCAGAGAAGCGAAGAGAAGAGAGAAGAGGAGAGGGGAGGGGAGGGCAGGGCAGGGGAACTGGAGTAGCAAAGGGCCGTTAGGATGAGGCAGATAGAAGGGAAGCCAGCAAGCTGACATTTAGGGGACCAGATCCCTCACCTCAAATCTGAGGCCAAGTTGAGCCAGAACTGGTCAGAGTCTGAGGTTTCTGGAGAGGCAGACATGGGTGGGGAGGGGGGCGGGGGCATCTCTGTACAGCCAGTTCACCAGCCCCTTCCGGGGGGAGAAGAAGCATGGCCCAAGACCCCTCCCAAGGAACTCCAGGCAGGTCCAACAGAGGCACCCTCCTCCACTCCCCACAAGGAGTGCCCTTTTCCTTGCAGGGCACATCAATTCCATTTTGCAGGGTTGTGATAGCCTGAACCTTTCCAAAGAGAATCTTAATCACCCCGGCACATCCTCAGATGCTTACATCCTACAGCATGCCCCCCCACATCCTCCCAGCATACCCTGAGCAGGGGAAGCAGGGCAAGCAGGCCAGTTCCTGTCTTCCAGATGAGGAGTCTTGGGTCCGGAGACGGAGAGGGGCCCATCCAAGGTCGTGCCACTCTCCTCTAGGAAGCCTTCCCGGATACAAAGAGTTCTCTTAGAGCTCTCCGTCCTCCTCCCACCTGGCATAGAGGCCCAGGACTTCTCCTTTTACAAGGCTGTAATCTGTCTTCAGAGCCCTGGTGGCGCAGTCTTTGAGAACTCGTCTGCTAACCAAAAGGTCAGCAATTCGAATCGACAAGCTGCTCCTTGGAAACCCTGTGGGATGGTTCTACTCTGTCCTATAGTGTTGCTATGAGTTGGAATCTACTCCAAGGCAACGAGTTTGGTTCTTGGTTTTGTGCAATCTGTCTTCAGATCAGGCAGGTCCCGATGTTGCATGAGCAGTGGAATGAACGAATATATCAGTGCATTCATTAATGGGGGACTGGCTTGTTGCATGGATAGGGTCTATATCTATATCACAGATTCTCCAGAATGGCTTCTCCATCCTTCACCAGGCACCTGCTCTTGATTCCCCTCTCCCCCTTCACTCCCCTTTCGCTCATCCCCTGCTAAGAGGCAGTAGGTAAACACTTGTGTGGCCTTCACAAGTCGCTTTCCTCTCCTTGCAGTTCTCTCTGGGGAAATCAGGACAGCAATAACGCTCTCCTCACGTTTGCTGCAAGGGTTAAATTTTGATGCATGTAGAGCAGCTTGATAAATGAGTGGGATGCAGCTACGCACCTGTGCAATACCTGGCATTTAACAGCCCTCTTCCAGCCTCTGCCTACCACCCAACTCTATGCCCCATTGGCAAGAGGTGGAGAGTCTTCACCTGGCCAAAGAATCCCTAAACCCTAATCCCTTATTCCCATTGATTCCTCAGACACCCCACCCCCAGCTCTTTCCAGCCATCTTTCTGCTCTGCCTCCCTCCCTCTTTGTTCTTGTAGTTGTTGATTTAATGTGCACAATACAATTAAGGCAAAATGGCCTTCCCATCAAATCCCCAACAACTTCCCTCTCCCCACCCCACCCCAGCATCACCAGACCCCATTCACTCACTCCCTTGGGGACCCATGAAGTTTAATTTCAGGAACTAATTCTCTGAATAACTCTCCTCTACCAGAGCCTCACACACACCCCAGAGAACGCTTGGAGGCCAACATGGAGTTTTGTTGCACAGGAAGCTCCAGAAATCAGGGTCAGAGCCCAAAGAGGGAGGGAGTCCTCCATCAAGAAATTTCTGCCCTGTAGCTCACTGCTTGGACAAGGGCTTTCTCCAAAACAGAAGCAAAGACCAGGACTTGGGAGCAGAAAGTTTGTTTGAGAGTGGGGAGCAGGAGGGTGAGCAGGGAAAGCGACCAGCCTACATAAAGGAGCATCAAGATCCCTGTCAAGGTCAGTGGAGAGCGGGGCCTCATTTTGCCTTGACCTCTGAGAAGCCACAAATTATCTCCTTGAAACTTCCACCTGAAAGGCAGGAGGCTGGAGCAGTTACTCACCGGCTCCAGTCTCAGATTGGTTGAGGGGTATCCTCGGGGGTGTTAACTCCCCACATGATCAGTCTGCGTTTGTTCATGGGTCAAGCAGGCTTCCCTGGCATCAGCGAGACCCTGTGGCAGAAAGCAAACTGTCTCAGGGGTGTGCTTGAGGAGAGACACTGCTAGCACGTGGTGAGTCTGAGCTTACCCAGAATTGTCCACCGCAGCTGCGGCTGAAACCAGAGATGAGCAGAGGGGACAGGGGACAGGGGATGTGGTGCCAGCACAGACAGATGCACTATACTAAGCTGCCTCCTTTTGTCTGGAGATCCTAGAAGGGTGAAGACCTCAGCCCTTCTCAACCAGAGTCATTCTGTATAGTTACTCGCTCATTCCACAAACATTTCTAAGAAAGCTGCGTACCAGGCCGTGTGCTGGGCTCTTAGGTTGTGGAGATGAATTAGGCACTAATTCTTCTCTCAAGGACTTCCCAGACTAGGGGAGTAGGCAGAGCCACACCTAAGTGGTGCCACAGAGGTTTGCGAAAGTGAGAGCATAGAGGAGGGAGTTAGCCTGGAGGAGTCAAGGAGGGCTTCACAGGGGAGGTGTTGTTTGAACTGAGCCTTGAAAGATGACTAGGAGTTCACCAAGCTGAGACATAAGGCCTGCCCATAGTACACCCCATGATCAGTCAGCAGATCACCTTTCTCAAATCCGTGTCACCTGCCCAGGTCCGTCTGCTCCTCCACCCAGCATGGCCTGGGCTGGAACTCTGGGATTCAGCGCTGGAGGAGACTGCCTGATGGGCCTGAGCCACTAGTTCTGGATCCCTTCCGGACATCTGGGTTGTGCCTATGCCCACATCTCCCAGTATGGATCTCTGCCTGTGCCCACCCCCTCCCCCACCCCAACCTACCAGGCCTCCCTGATGCCACTTGGTGGCTCACTAGGCCTCGAGTGCCACGAGCACCATGGTCACAGTGAGGGGGTGTCTTGTAAGCAATGGGGAGCCATAGGCTTTGAAGCCAGAGTCCTGGGGTGCACACACCTGGATTTGGAACCTGGCACCATAGATCAAGGTCTGCAGCCAATTGGCACCCTCTCTGAGCCTCATTTCCGTGGCTGCACAGCAAGGGTTACATGGGATAACAAAGACATGAAGTACCTTCACCAAGACTGGTGTCCTGAGGGGCGGGGTAAAGGCAACTCAGTTGTCAAGTGGATTGTTATGCATGGAGATTCCGAAGAGGCTGCTGTCTTCCCCGCAGGCCCTGGGCCCGGGCTCGAAGGGGGCCTCCTACAGCTGGCAATCTCCCCTCCAAGCGACTCCCAAACCCTCTCTCCACATTAGCATGAGAATGGGGTGCCGGCTGGGATAGAGGGTCCAAACGTATTTGTAATCCAAAGAGCTCCCTCTGTTCCCTCAAAGTCCTTGCTGTCAGAGCTGGGAGGCTGTGCCGGGATCCAGAGGCTCCCGGCAGGAGAGGGGAGAGGCCCCCGCCAGAGGGGAGCCTGCCTTGTGCTCCCCACCCTCACTGCCTCCAGCCCTTCCCCCCCTTCGTTCCATCCCACACCCCCACCAGGGCTTCCTCTGGCTGGACTTCTCCCCAGTCCAGCCCAAGGTATTCTTACCTTCGCCCCAATCCTCACCCCTACAGTGAACCTCAGTTGTGGGGGGAAACAGAGGTTCTTTAGTTGGAAAAACCATATTCCATATAATAAGTGCTTTGATTTATTTTTTTGAACAACCTTTTATTTCTTTGACATTTCAAATCCTGTACCATTGAAAGGAGGGGTTTGAGGTTTGTATGCTTAACACCAGGGAGCCTGGAATTGTAAAAGGTTGAAACACTGCCCAACGAGATTAATAAAAACAACCATAATAATCACTCACACTTTGTGAGTATTTGCCTCAGGCCAGGTATTATGCTAAGCATTTTACATACATTAACTTTTTTTAATCCTTGCAAAAATTGTATGAGATACTGTTACGATCCTCATTTTACAGACAAGGAGCTAAGGCTGAGAAAAGGAAAATAACTTCCCAGGACCATGAAACCAGTAAGTGGCTGCGTGAACTGCAGTGCCCTGGCACCCCCCACCCCTCCCCACTGCCTCTCTGGGCAGTCAGTAACATTAATGGGGAGTGTCAAGCATCTTATGGGGCAGAAGTAAGGAGCCCCGCTGGCACAATGGTTAAGCGCAGTAACCCACCAGCGGCTTCACAGGAGAAAGACCTGACGATCTGCTCCCTCTAAGATTACAGCCTAGGAAACCTTACGGGGCAGTTCTACTCTGTCCTGTAGGGTCGCTATGAGTCGGCATCGACTCGACAGGGCACACACCTCTGGACGGGCCAGCTCCTCTCTCCCAGCCCTGCTGCAGCTGTGTTTGATGCCCGGAGGACCAGCTGGCCTCCAGGCAATCGACTCGACACCGCCTGGGCCTGTGTGTCCCATTCTGTGTGGGGCGAGTTGGAGAAAGTACAAGGTACAGTTAGGTGGCTCAGTGCCCTCGGTTAGGTTCTCCCAGGTGGGCTGAGCACAGTTAGATTTCCATGGTAAGGGCTCAGGAGTGTTTGGGGGCAGTGGTGTCAAGCCACCCCAGCTCCAGGCACAGCTCCCAGGGCCACCCACAAGAAAGAATCCAGGATCCTGGGCCTGTCCTGCAGCAATGCTCTTCACTTGTCTTTCCAGCTTCCACTCCCTCCCCTTGTCACCACTGTCCAGACCCTCTACCTTCTCGTCTTCTGCTCTTTCTCCTGCCCCTCCTCCCCGTGCCACAGAGGGTGCTTCGGATGCTCTGCAGTGGCTGCAGGAAACTGCTGGAGCCCAGCTGTACTGATCCCAACCACAGACCCCCAGCCAGGCCTCACCCTCACTGGCTCCCCTCTTCCAAATGTGCCCTTTGCTTCTCAGTTAGCACCTGGGTTCTCCCACTTTCAGGTTTCAGAAAAACAGAAGCCCTAACATCTGACTTTATCACCCTCCTCTGAACGGTCCTTGTCGCCCAGCCCTTCGGATCCCAGTGTGCCCTGGGAGGTTCTGACCACGTCTTCCATACTGTGTTGGGTAGGAGCGCTGACAGTGTGAGCCCGCAGGGAGCACTAATGGGGGATAACCGGCACCACGGCAGAAAGAATCGCTGCGGTCTGTGCTTCACAAAGGGCCATGGCTGCCTGGGACCCCTGAAGACTAGGGCATCAGGTCTGAACCTGAGTCCAGAGGCTGGAGGTGGGGTGAGGCAGGTGGGGTGCTCACGGAGGGTGGGGTCCCGGGGAGCAGTGGCCTTGCCCGGCTTTTCGTCTCCTCATTATCCTCTCCCTCTGCCTGAGAAGGTAATTAATTCTTCCTCGCCATCAAAGGCTGAGGGCTGGCTGCACCCCAAGGCCTAGCTGGCATGAAGGGAGATAATGAGTGCCCTTACCAGGCTTGGGGAAGGGGTGGGAGCCCAGGCCAGGCCCTGCTGCCTCCCCCATCACACGTACCTCCTGGAACCTAGTTTGAAATTCCACCACTCACGCTCCCCAAGGCTCAGGCAACAAGTCCAGCAGTCCAGGGTGTCCTGGTGGTCGAGAGTGTGAACTGGGCTGTCCTGGGCCCCAGGGTTCAGGACCCAGCCATGAAGGGGCCTGAGGGAGAGGTAAGTGCCCAAGAGTCACTCCTCTAATGAAATGAGCACAGGTGGGGACCAACAATGCTCTGGAGCTCAGAATGGGGAGCCTTGAATTCCCACAACAACA
This sequence comes from Trichechus manatus latirostris, assembly GCF_000243295.1. Taxonomy (NCBI): domain Eukaryota; kingdom Metazoa; phylum Chordata; class Mammalia; order Sirenia; family Trichechidae; genus Trichechus; species Trichechus manatus. The sequence goes on along the minus strand of NW_004443966.1, from coordinate 19,261,689 downwards.
AGGATGGTGGTGGAATTTGACATAGCTCCCTTTGACTGAGCTCCCGCCAGTACCAGGCACTGAGCTGAGCCCTGGGCATGCGTGATCTCATTTCAAGAGAGCCGCACCACCCCACTTTTGAGGTCCACTCTCATGTTGTTGCTGTTAGCTGCCTTCTAGATGATTCTGACTCATGGCAACCCCATATGTGCAGAGTAGAACTGTTCCATAGGGTTTTTAAGGCTATGAACTTTCAGAAGCAGATCACCAGGCTTATCTTCTCAGTCACCTAGGGGTAGGTTCAAACGCCAACCTTTTGGCTAGTAGTCAAGTGCTTAACGGTTTGTACCACCCAGGGAAGCTGCCTCATTTTTTCCAGAGGTGCAGTCTGGAGCTTGGAGAGGTTAAATAACTTGCCCAGCTGCAGAGAGGAGGCAGGAAGTCTTCGTGGAGAAAGGCTCTGAAGAATGATAGGATGGTAGGAATGGCACAGTGGAGACGAAGGGGAGGGCAGAGACATGGGCAGGTGGTAAGAATGGGGGAAAGAAGAGCAGCTCAGACAGGCTGGGGCAGGGATGTGAGGTGGGAGGGGTGCCAGTGGGTGCTGAGGTGATAGGAAGCCACTGTCTAGCAGAAGAAAAGTAACTGGGACAGGCCTTAGGAGCAGAGTTGTGGGGTTGGGGAAAGGGCCAGTGTGTAGCTGTGCCAGGATCCTGGTCTGGCCGCTGACCCCCGAGCTGGTCTTCCCGGCTCTGATAGTAAGGGAGGCAGTTCCCAGAGGCCAGCAGCCAGGACTCTGGCCCAGAATGAGGTGGAGGTCATGCCACTGGCCACATCGACTGACCTCAGGCGGCAGGCTGCCCTGACGCTTGACACGGCGCAGCAGGACTCAGGCCCACCTCTCTGAGCCTCAGTTTCCTCATCTGTGGAACGGAGATTGATGTTCTCATCGGGAAAAAATTAAGTGATGTAATGTTTGTGTTAGAAAAGACCTGCTCTGTGTTGCTATGGGTTTCCTCCAGCCAAAGGAGGGCTTCAATGATCTTCCTGCCTTTTGAGGGGGCCCTTGAATCCCAGATGAGGCCTTTAGTGGGAGGGTTTCAGGCCAACCTCTAACTTTTAAATAGCAAGTGCCTTTCCCAAAGCTGTTGCTTAATTTCCTCAAACTGCTTGATGATGAGGAGCTGGGCCAGCCACTTCAGGGTCCCAAACCAAGTCTCCAAGCCCTGTCCATGGATTGCTCCCTAAAATGCACAGGTGACTGGGTGGTGGGTGCAGACGGCTCAAGACATCTTTTCCCTTCTGCTCAAAATTGCGACCTCTTGCCATGGGTCAGGCTGACAGGCTAGACGAGAAAATGTTTGGGGCCACAGAGACCTGGTCTGAAATTCCACCATTAGCACTTGGCTGCGGGCCTGGAAGGCCCTTCTCAACCTGCAAATCCCCCGTGGGCAACATCTTAGTCATGAACGGCTGCCACCAGTAGGGCTTTTACTACATGCCTTCTAACCAGCAGACCTCTGGCCAGGAGCAGGTTTTGATGGTGGGAGAGTGAGGCAGAGGGGTCCAGGTATTATGGGGCTCCTGTTGAAGGAAGCCGAGAGCACTGATCACCAACTTGGTTGGGACACTAATCACAAATGCCAAACACTGGGGCCCCTGTCTCACAGCTGGGGTTTGGGTTGAAACTATCTCATTGCAGGAGCCCGGGAGGAAGTTCCCCAAAGGACGAAATGTATATGCGCATGTACACACACACACACACACACACACACACACACACACACACACACACACACACACACACACACACACACACACACGAGCAAGCCAGGGAAACTTCCAGGTTTCCTCTGGGCTTGGAGAGACTGCATATCCCATCAGAGGAGGAGAGAGAACCGGAGGCTGAGGCTGGCAACCGAGGCCAGCCTCACTCAGCCATGGACTCATTTTCTCCATCTGGAAGATGGGGATATTTTCTGACTTCATGTGATCAGCGTGTGTCTGCCATGTCCTCCTTCCAGAGCTGATGAAAGTACCAAGCAGGACAGAGCCCTGAGTCCCGCAGCTGGAGACTGGAGGACTGAGCAGTGACAGCTTCACTGGGAAAGTTGGCTCACTGGCCAAATCACAAGGCTGGCAGGATGGTGGGGCTGGCAGGATAGTGGGTGGGGAGCGGCTGGAACCAGGAGACGTGCTGAGGGGGTGTTCTTCTGTGTTGAGGTGGCTCAGGCCTGGGCCCAGGGGGAAGGGAGTAGTGGGAGGGAAACGGTTTTTTTTTGTTTGTTTGTTTGTTTTTTAACCCAAGCACTTTGGTTTCAAGCCATGCTGCCGCAAGGTGTCACTAAAAGCCCAGAGAGGTTGGCTGACTCGCCCAAGGTCACACAGGCCTTCTGATGCCAGGGTTGGGCATTTCCCACTAGATCCAGAGTGAATCTGCTCTCTGTCTGGGACTGGTGGGGCATCGTGGGGCAAGCTCAAGAAGACCTGAGTGACTTTGCTGTGCTGTAACATGGGGAGGTAACTTCCTGGGCTCAGGAAGGGGTGAGGGGTGAGGATATGTCAGAGAGCATCAGTGAAGCGAGAAGAGGAGGGCTTGGGCGGTGGGGGAGGCGGGGACAGGCCTGGCCTTTTGGGCACAGTGTGGGGCTGACAATCCTGGGAAAGCCATGACCCCCCACTCCACCCCTAATTCTACCTGAGGGGTCATGGCGTAGCTCAATCACACCAGCCCTGGAGGGCCCACCCCTGAATTTCTTGTTGTGTATTAAAAAAACACCCTCCCCTCACACACCCTTGCCTCTGAATTGATTTCAACTCACGGTGAAAACGTGTTACAGAGTAGAACTGCTCCATAGGGTCTCCTTGGCTGTACTCTTTACAGAAGCAGATCGCCAGGCCTTTCTTCCATGGTGCCATGGGGTGGGTTTAAATTGCCAACCTTTAGGTTAGTACTCAAGCACAAACCATTTGCACCACCCAAGGACCTTCCTTCCTTGTCAGGACAGTGTTTATTGGGTTTTCTGTTACTCACTGCCAGATGCACCCTTAATTGTTACGCCACCCTCTTCCAGTTTAGAAATGTTGAGTCCAGGTGGAAAGAGATCTCTTTCTCCTGCACTTCGTATTTGCAGAAGAGAAGAGACCCTGAGTTTCCAATGCTCCCACTTAGAGCAGGAAAGGCCTTGGAAACAAGGATGGCTGTTGAGTGATCAGTAACCTCACTCATAGACAGTGAGATCAGAGCCCACATGGTCTCTTACTCCCTTGTATAATTACACATGCATTTCTCATGATCTGGGCTCCCTCCCAGCTCCATCAAACTCCTGGCTAACTCCTATTTATCCTTCAAGACTCAGCCCATGTCACCTGTTCCAGGGAATCACTGCCACCCCCCCTTACCCTCTCCCCATGATTGGATAAACAATTTTCTTTTGTGCCCTCAAATATGCTGTGCCACTTTTAGCACTGCATATATCACCCAAAGATGTAGCACTACATTTGTATGTCTGTCACCCTCACCAGGCTATGTGCCTTTTTACCTTTATGTGCTGGGTACATATAGTAGTTGTTCCAGTCATTTAGTGAGCCATTTGTTCATTTGCTCACTTATTAGTTCTAGGGTTTATTGAGGCTCTCCCAGAGATCCCAGTGCCAAGTGGAGTAGCTCTATTGTGCTAAGCCATGGTAGAATCTAGAACATCCTTGCATAGTGGAGCCTCAGGAACAGTCTCCAGAAGGCTAGGCTCTGGGATGGATACTTCTAGCCACAGGCCTAGCTCCTTACAACTTCATGGAGCAGGAAGGAGATGCAAGCCTGGAGCCAAGTCGTTTCTCTTTCTACTCCCCCCATCCACTCAGGCCTGCTGTTCAGTGAGGAAGAAGAGCCAGGAGCCAAAGTTTCGGGTGGACATGGTACAAGCTCGTACATTGTCTAGGCTCTGGAGCTAGAGGGGTGGTTGTGGGGGTATTTCCCAGGGTCTGAAATAATAATCACGCCTTCCAGGACTCAGATTTAGGAGCTGAGGGTCAAGGAGAATGCAGTGCAGAGGACCTCCCCTCTGGTTGTAACCATCTGGTTCTGAAGGCTTATTGAAGAGGGAAGTCCCCACTCATCCCTGTCCCTCCTCTGGACCAGGAAACCTTTCTTCAGCACCCCTGCCTCCATTCTCTTCCTCCACAAGTATTATCTGAATACCAGCTGTGTGCTCAGTACAGGTAGTCCTCAACTTAGGACGAGGTTCCATTCTGATGACTACTCCATCGTAAGCAGGTTCTGATGTAAGTTGAATACCTCTTTTTTTTTTTTTTAAGTTTTCGTTGTTATTGCCTTTTATCATCAGTATCTTTATAAATCTGATCTTTATTTATCTTTGAGGCTTGGAAATATTACATCTGAGAATGATAACATCAGCAAATTATGCACTGCAATGTTGTATGTAGTACATATTACTACATATTACTAATGATAAGATGTACAAAAGAAAAAAAGGATGATCCCAAGTGTGGTTAGTCATAACCTGAATATGTCGTAAGTTGGGGACTACTTGTACTTCAAAGCCAAAGCTGCTGATTTCACTAATATGAGGATCCTGAAGTACCTGGAGTCCCTGGGTGGAGCAAATGATTAAGCACTCAGCTACTAACTGAAAGGTTGGTGGTTGGAATCCACCCAGAAGTGCCTTAGAAGAAAGGCTTGATGATCTGTTTCTGAAAGATTACATCAATTGAAAACCCTATGGAGCACACTTCTACTCTGACACACATGGGTTTGCCATGAATCAGAATGGACTCGAGGGCCACTGGTTTGTTTTTTGATTTTGGTTGAAGCACCCTGCTTCCCTATCCCACACTGGCTCTCTGGGTTGTCTGAGGCCTTGGACAGCCCCTCCAGCTTCATGTGTCAACCTGTCAGGGCTTCCTGTTTTAACCCAAATCCCTCTGGTATTTTAGAAGAAATCAGGAACCCATAACCGAAAGGGAAACACTGACTCCCATCCTGACCTTCTTAGGCTCTGATAGAGGGAGAGGTGGACATCAGAGTGCTCAAGTGTAGTGTCAGGAGTTCTATTATATATCAGGCACTGAGTGGATATGCTGCCCACATTAGGCAGCAGATCTGTAACTAGTAGTATGCTTCCCTACTCCACACAACAATCCTGCCCAGTAAGGATTACTATTATCTTCTTAAAGATGAGAAATTTACCAAAACTGACACAAGAAGAAATAGAAAATAGGAATAGTCCTAAAATTCCTAAAGAAATTGAATTTGAACCATTCCTGAAGCCCACTCTTCAGACAAAGTTTGGACTGGACTATAAAACATAAAACAATACCCGTGAAGAATGCACTTCTTAGTTCAAGCAGATACACGAGACCAAGTGTGTGTCTCCTGTTCGGAGGCAGTATGAGAAGGCAGGAAGGGACAGGAGCTGGTTGGATGGACATGGCAAACCTGGGGTGGAAAGGGGGAGTCTACTGTCAAGTTATAGGGATTGCAACTACTGACACATAAGAATATGTGTATAAATTTTTGTATGAGAAATTAACTTGAGCTGTAAACTTTCACCTAAAGTACAATTAAAAAAAAAAAAAGAAAGAAAGAAATTGAATTTGTAATTAAAATTTCACAGAGAAAACTCCAGGCCCAAATGATTTTTCTGTTGAATTATAATTAATATTTAAGAAAGAAATAAACCATATTACACAAATTCTTTCAGAGAATTGAAAAAGAGGGTATCCTTTCCAAGTCATTTTATGAGATCAGCATGACCTTGATATCTCAGTTCCCACATCTGTAAAGTAGGGATAATAGGTAGTAGCTATTTCATAGGTTTTTTGGTTTTGTTTTTGGATTAAGGGAACTTTATGTATAACACTTTGCACCTAGGATGTGCTCAGTATGTTTAGTAATTTTTTTCTCTATGGCCAAACCAGGATTTAGGCAAAGGCCTGTATCTTATCTGTACTATGTCAAGACTAAAACAGCATCTTTCACACACACACACACACACACACACACACACACACAAAAGGAAGAGAAAAGAGAGCTAGAGAACTATCATGAAGAAAGCACTGACCTGTGATGGCCACTTAACAAACTTGACCTCATTCAATCCGCACAAAAGCTCTTCAAGGTAGGTATATCAATAGCATTTTACAGATCAGAAAGCTGAGGCTCAGAGAATCTATGACTGACTGCATAAGGTCAAATCCAGGCCTGTCTGAAGGTAAAGCTCATGATCCTCTGAACCAGCGGGGACCTCTTGTTAATTGGGCAAGTGTGTACTAACCAACCAAGCCACAGCAACAGAGTTGTATGACCTTGGTGGGCTGTCTCTGGATGTAAGGGTTCCTGTCTATAAAATGGGTGGAAGACTAGGTTATTGAAGGACGGATAAAGCACATGAGTCTCCTGGCAAAAAACAACCATGTCTATCTGAAGAGTTTCTATGAACCAGCCCACCTGGGCTGTCAAACTCACCATCACAAACCAGGGCCTCACCTGCCGGGTACTGCCTGCCCCAGGCCTCACGTGGCATTGCTCATGGCATGGGGAGATGGGCTACCTAGGGCAGAATCTGTGTACAATGTTTTTATTGCACAAGTAAAACACGAACACATTCTCACTGTGATAAAAAGTTAACCAAGTCAGAAATATATTGAGTAATAAGAGAACATGCCTCCTTTACCCCGTCTCCACCCCGCTCCCCTATCCAGAGATGAATACAGTTCAAACAGCAGGATAGATCTCCTTCTAGACCTGTTTCTGTGCATTTACTCCCAAATACATTTATATGTATATATACACACATATATTGTTTTGAAGTTTTTTTTTTTTTACAAGACTGCAATCTTCTTGTATGTATTATTCTATAACTTGCTTTTTTCACCTCAGAATCCCACATGCTATTTATATCTTCTCTACTTCCACAAAGGATTTGAGGAGGTTTACCAGAGTTCCAGAGGGTGGGAGTTCAGAGCAGTGGAGAGCACGTGGGCCCTGGAGTCATGCTGACTTAGACAAAATCTGGCTCTACCACCTGCTTCTATGTGACCTTGAGCTAGTCCTTAAATTCTGAGCCTCAGTTTCTTCATCTGAAAATGGAGATAATAATAGTAGTTACCTCTCAGGGTCAGTGTGAGACTTCTCTATGAGATGCAAAGAGGGTGTTCAATGATTTCAGATCCCCCAGGTCCCCCAGCCTCCCTGGAGCTTTGACAGCAAGGATCTCAGCGGTCTGGAGGCCAGATGTGGGCCAGATGGCTCCTAGTGCTCAGATTTCAGGTCCTTGAATATTCTCCTTACCCTCGACGGAACAGAGAAGGGGAGAAGGCCGCAGAGGATGGAGCGTGGGAGGCCTCCACGTTGGTGTATCACGTTGGGTCTCTGAGCCATATTGGGAGCTCTGAGGGAGTGAGGGCAGTGGCGAGTCCTGTTCCTCCACACCCCATGGAGATAGCAGCTGTGACATCAGCTTGGCTCCTGCTTTCCCTGAGCAGGGGGAGAAGCAAGCAGTGCTCAATAAATACCTGCTGATGTTTGTTGAATGTTTCCACGATCCATTCCTTCACTTCTGAAGTTTGTCGGGCCTTCTTCTCCCTATTTTGAAAATGGGAAAACTGAGGCTAGGGAATTTCAGACCCACTGGGTCTCTAGCCATTGTCTGGTCCAAACTTCTCATTTGAGGGATGAGGAAACAGACCCCGTAAGGAAGAAAGTAACTGACAGGTAGACAGCCCTGTTATATAGTTAAAATAAACAAACAAAAAAACAACAGTTTCTGTTGAGTCCAACTCATGGCAACCTCATTCGTATCAGAGCAGAACTGTGGTCCATAGAGTTTTCGATGGCTGATTTTTTAGAAGTAGATCACCAGGAGTTTCTTCTGAAGTGCCTCTGGTTGAACTTGGACCACCAAGTTTTCGGTTAGCAGCTGAGCGCTTAATCATTTGTGCCACCTAGGGACTCTAGTATATAGTTGTTGTTGTTAGGTGCTGTCAAATCAATTTCGACTCATAGCGAACCCATGTAGCAGAGTAGAACTGCCCGGTAGGGTTTTCTAGGCTGTAATCTTTATGGAAACAGATCACTAGGTCTTTCTCCTGTGGAGCCTCTGGGTGGGTTTGAACTGCCAACCTTTCGGTTAGCAGCCAAGTGCTTAAGTGTTGCATCACCCAGGGACTCTGGTGTATAGTTAGTACTCAATAAATGTTCGATCGAGTTCTGTTTGGAGGCTTTCTTTAATTCTCCCCACCCCTGTGAGGTAGGTGTTGTTTCCCATTTTACAGGCCGGAAAGCTTAGGCAGCTTTCTCAAGGGCTGCCTCCAATAGGAGCCCAAGTTAGAGCTCTGGTGTGTGTGTCTCTCCCCGTCCAGCTCCCCAGTGCTGCCCAGCTGGAAGGAATGCCCCCTCTTGCCTCTACCAGTGCCTCCTCACCCTGTCTTCTCCTCCTGACTCAGTTCCCGAGCTGCAGCTCCCCTGGGAAGCCCTTCTGTCTCCGCGGGTCCTCTGACCACCCTCCTGTGCCCCACTGCTCCTGGGGCAGATGTCTGTGCTGACATTCAGGACCCCTGAGCTGGCTGACTTGATGGTGAGTCTGTCCTCTTCCCCCAGACTGTGAGCCCTCAGGAGAAAAGCTGTGGTTCTCATTCATCTCTGCATCCCCATACCCTGCACAGGGCCTGGCAGAGAGAAAGTAAGTGTGAATGTTTGTTGAAAGAAGGAAAGAAGGGAGGAAGAGATAGAGGAAGGAAGGGAGGAAAGAGTGAGGGAGGAAGAGGAGAACTCTAAAACCTTTCCAAGTTCCTCTATTCCACTTCTTTTGACACAGCCAAGGAGACACAATCAGGAGACAAGCCCCCATTTTTAATCCTAAATTTGATCTCCTCCCCCTGACTTCCACTGTCCCTTTCTCCCACCCGCTAGTCTCTCTCCCCATATGTTAATGCTCCCCATCGTCAAGGGCAGCAGTCCCTCCCCTACTCCCCTGCCTGCTGCCCACAGCTCTCGGGAACCTCCCTGCCAACCTCAGTCTTGCTAGGGCCAGACCTGGGTAAGGGATCCCTTACAAGCCATTCACCTGGAACATGCCACAAGGCCTTGATCACAGACCAATGCGGGAAGGACATGGAGGCCCAGCGTGGCCTGGACCTTCAAAGCCACTGAGAAAGTGGTCACCTCCTCCAGCATGGCTGCTCCTGTTCTCTGGGAGCCTGTGTGGTCCACGCACCCTCTCCGAGGTGGGTAGGGGGCTGGGGAGACTCCCAGTGTTTGTCAGCTGGAGTACCATAGTTGGGGAGGACTGTGTTTCCATGGATACAAGCCATGGGAGCTGCTGGGAGATAGGGCCATGGTGTACACAGACACAGATCCACACCGACCTGCAAGAAAAATAGCAACAGATTTGCTGAGTCATTGGCTCCACGTATTTATAGTCTCTGGCAAAGGCAGACCTGCCTATCAGAGGCTAATAATACTGCAGCAGCGTGTTAATTGCAAAGACTGAGTCTTCAAGCATCCATTCAGACGCCGACACCGCTCCTTGAATAAAGAGTGGGGCCCTCACAATGAGAGCTGAGTGCGTGTGAAGCAGCGTGGGTTTAGGAGACCATGTGTGTGCAGCTATGTGGAACCTGGCTCTGGCATTTAAGACAGCTTAAGTAGCATCAACCAGACTGAAACCACCCCGCCAAGAGCGTTGTCACAATGCACTCTTCAATCTAATGAGGATGTCTAGGATGCAGCCCACTCTACAGATGAGCATGGTGTGGAGAGGTCCATAAGAGAGGAAAAGAGGCTGTTTGGCTGCTCTTCCTGGAAGGTGGGAGGTGGAGCAGAGTGCTGATCTCCAGCCCTGAGAGACCTTCACCCCACAGCCCATAGGGACAGCCACCTTCTTCCAGCTCCGTGTAGAAGAAAGAGAATAAAAGATTGCTGCCTTCTGGGAAGTAAGATCTCAGAGGGGCCCCAATAAGAAGCAGAGTCAAGGACAACGGGTGCCCAAGAGCCCGGGCACCACCTTGAATAAACGGCCAAGAGCCAAACTCAACTCTGGAAGAGAGACTGCGCATCCTTTTGCCTCTGGGAGCCAGGAGACCTGACCTGCTATGAATCAGACAGATCAAGTCCCCATCTGCTGTGACTTCTACCCAGACATCAGGCTCAACCCCTGATGCACTATCTCATAGTGGCATGAGTTAAGTACTTGACCTCTGCCACACGGGGTACCCCATAGAGACCAGACCACACAGTCCTAGTACCTGGCCCAGCGCCTGGCAGAGAAGGTCCTCAGCGAAGACTTGTGGATGAGAAACCAAATCCTTTAGTTCTTTAAAGGCAATTCTCAGGTCCCTCTGAGTCTTCTTAACTGCAAATCAAATACTCCCCTGGCATGGATTCAAGTTTCCTCCTTGGCTGTGTTCTTCTCTGGACATGCTCCTTCTTATACTGCCCTTCTGCACTGGACGAAGAGGACAGAAGATGGGTCCCTGAAGGGATCTGGCCTCCCTGACCCCCCCGTCCCTGCCTCCTGCCTCAGGACAAGGAGAGCAAGGATTGCTGAGTCCAGCCTTCCCTTCACTTCAGCTGGAACATGGCCTCCTGCCCGCTGCCCTCTGGCTCAGTCCAAGGGGACAGAAGGCACACCCTCTCCTTGCAGGGGTCTTACAGCACAGGGGTGGTGGCCTCTAGCTCTCCAGGAACCCCCAGGAGAGCAGCAGCAAGGCTCTGCAGGGAGGCTCGCTTCATGCGCTGGGCCTCAATTTCTCCCACTCCAACCCCTAAAATGGCTAAATCATTCATGACTGAGTTCACAGCATTCCTAGTAAGGGAAGCAGTACAGGGGGGAGGCAGGAGGGGAGAGAAGGGAGAGGGACATCCTCTCAGTTCTCACTTCTCTTCAAGACAAGCTTGACTCAAGAGCTAATATTAATAGTAAATTAAATAGTGCAGTTATTCTGAATAATAAAGAGCTCTCTGAGCCAAGCTTCCACTGTCTTGTCTCGAGGGAGATACCTGCTGTGGCCTGAGACTTGGTGTCATGATTTGAATTATGTCCCCAAAAAATGTGTGCATCAATTTGGCTGGACCATGATTCCCAGAATTGTGTGGTTGGCCTCCATTTTGTGACTGTAATTTTATGTTAAAGAGGATTAGAGTGGGATTGTAACACCATCCTGATCCAATGTAAAGGGAGTTTCCCTAGGGTGTGGCCTGCACCACCTTTTTACCTTAAAAGAGATAAAAGGAAAGGGAAGCAAGCAGAGAATGGGGGACCTTATACCACCAAGAAAGGAGCACCGGGAGCAGAGTGCGTCCTTTGGACCCAGGGTTCCTGCGCAGAGAAGCTCCTAGTCCAGGGGAAGACTGATGATGATGAGGACCTTCCTCCAGAGCCGACAGAGAGAGAAAGCCTTCTCCTGGAGCTGACGCCCTGAAGTTGGACTTCTACCCTACTAGACTGTGAGAAAATAATTTCTCTTTGTGCAAGCCGTCCCCTTGTAGTATTTCTGTTGGAGCAGCACAAGATGACTAAGACACTTGTTAACCAGTCATCTGCACTTGCAGGACAAAACTGATGCTCCTGTGGTGCCGAGGCACAGGCTGCCAAGTCCCCCCAGAGATGCCTCCCCAGTCCCACGTCAGGGTGTGGGGGGAAGACAGGCTTCGGATCCCACAGACATCTCCGTCTGCCCACCATGGAGCCCAGCCTGTGTCCACCTGAGAGAGGGAAGCTTGTTGATGGCTTCTCTGCTGGAGAAAAGCAGCTCTGCCCCTTGCTAGCTGTGTGACCTTCGGTAAAGTCATTGAATTGTACATCTGTAAACTGGGGATAATAATAGTATCGACCTCACATGGTTGTTTGAAGGATTAAAGTAGTATTTGGCATTAGTAAGCAGAATGTGAAGTTTGTGAAATAAATGAGGCTGCCAGGATGTTCATGGGGTCCAAGATCCAAGACTCCAGTCAGCAGAGTCTCTGTTTGAAACTATGACTCTGTTGTAGAGAAAAACTTGAACACCGTTTCAAGGTAAAATGGAGAGGTTTGTTACGCTCTTAAAACAATTGCAATTGGGGAGCTACGGAGCCCATTGAAAATGGAACCAGGTAGTCCGGGGTGGTTTCGTTACACAAGTATTCTTATAGGGTAAAAATAGGAACCAAATCATAGTGAGGGCAATTACAGGAAAATCAATAAATGTTGTAATAATCACACTCTGGTTGGTTACTGATTATTAACAGTTGTAGTTAGTGATTACAGAGTGTTTCACAGGATGCTTGATCATGGTCACAAGATGCTTCCATGTATTTTGTCTATCTTGCAAAAATATCTCGGTGGCAACAGCACCCAGAGAGCACTCTTCCTGAGTACATGTATTTTGAGGGATGCAGATGGTCATTTGGTCAAGACCCTTTGGGACATATGGCTGCACATCCTGGTTTTGATCATCATGGAAAAACATGCTTTTTTCTCAAAAAAATAGCTGTTGGTCTAGAAATTCAGATTAGAGTTAGACAACACGGTCGGCATACTGCGCCTCTGTCTCACCGACGGCACTGCAATTCTTCTTTTCCTGAGACAACTCCTAGCAAAGAACTCCTCCATAGACACAAGCCCAGGCTGAAGAGGAAAGCCAGTGACTTAATGTCCTGTGACTCTCTGGGCCTCAGCTTCTTCACCCATGGATGGGGACAGAGGTGTATGAGGCAACAGTTAAGGGCCAGCCTACACTGATCTGCAGCTTAGAACAACAGCTAACATGAATTGGGTTCCTACCATGTGCTAAGTGGTTTATGGTTGGTCATTCGTTTCATTTAATCCTTACAGCAGCTCTACAGGTGAGTACTCTGTTCTACAGATGAAGAAATTGAGGCTGAGAAGGTTAAGTAACTTGCCCAAGGTCACACAGCTAGCAAGGGGTGAAGCCAGAATTTGAGCCACAACCCCACCCTGATGCCCTTTAAGCCACGCCACTCAACCTCTCACCAGAGTGATTCATGCCCAAGAATGCCTTCGGTAACTCAGGATGGTCTTGGAGGAAGAAGAAGAGAGAGGATAGATCTGGGCTGCCCCCATCCCCACCTTACCAAGGCTTAGTGGCCAAGCGGCCCCCCATTTGATATCAGCTTGTCCCAAGAGGTGAGAAGTCTAGCTGGCTGCTTGTTGATGGGGGTGGGGGGAGAGACACAGAGAGTTAAAAATAGATCCTCTAGGGACGGGGTGAGGAGACCCTGGTGGGGGAACCAGGGTGCATCCGTTCCCACTGGAGAGGCAGGCAGAGCTGTTGCTGAGCCCAGCTCAGGTGGCAGCATCTGGGACGTGAAGGAATCCAGGGGGACAAAGACCATCCAAGCCCCTCCTGTGCGCTCCCTCCCATCTATCCTAAGTCATCTGGTCTCTCCTGGGCCCACTTGGCTTCCCCCTCCTGCACCTCCAATGGCAGCAGCATTGGAGGGGACACTCTCCCCTGGGGTCCCAATGCTGTGCTAAGTTGTCATTGTCGTCTTACGAGGAAACAAGGTAGACTGCATTTTCGAAAGAGGCTCCAGGGAGCTGCAGCCTCCTATGAGGCCACCGACTGGGGCATCCACTGAGGTTGGTTGTCAGAAGCTGAGCAGATGAGCCCTGTGGGTCACAGGCCAGGTGAAGGGTTCAGGCAGGGTGCGTTCATGAGTGTGAGCAGTGTTCCACTGAGGGGCAGGCCTGGGCTGGGAGGGAGACCCGGAGTGGATCAGGCTGGTCCCCAGCCTCTGGCAAGCTCCAAAAAGGAGGTGGGCTCAGGGGCTGTGGAGCCCGGGAGGAGCTCCTAACCCAGCTGGACCCAGGAAGGCTTCCTGCAGGGGCTGATGAGTCCTGCCTGTGGAAGGAAGGTGAGAAGGGCATTCCAGGCAGGGGGAGCAGCATGTGAGAGGGCCCAGAGGTCCAGGATGAGACATAGATTTGGCACCTGCCAGAAGTTCCATGTGGTTAGAGGGGAAGGGTGGGGGTGAGCTGAGGTGGGGAGAACAGAGGCCAGTTGTGAGGGGCCCCGGGCAATGTGCCCAGAAGCTTGGGTTTTCAGCTGAAGGCAACAGGAGCCACTAAAGGGAGTCATCTGATCTGGTTGGCCCTTAGCAAGATCACTCTGGTGCAAGTATTATCAGCAAAATATATCGGGCCAGCTGACACCCTATTCCTCTCTACAGCCCCAGATCAAGCCCTTTAGGCATCAAAGAACACTGCCTGAGGTTCCATCCTGGATTAGGGAGTCTTGTTGTTGTTAGCTGCTATCAAGTTGCCCCCAACTCATGGGGACCCCATGCACAACAAGATCAGACCACTGTGATCCATAGGGTTTTCTTTGGCTGTTTTTTTTTTTTTTTTTTTTTTGAAGTAGGTTGACAAGATTTTCTTCCTAGCCCATCTTAGTCTGGAAGCCCCACTGATACCTGTTTAGCATTATAGCAACATGCAAGCCTCCACTGACGGACAGGTGGTGGCTGTGTATGAGGCGCATTGGCCAGGAATTGAACCTGGGTCTCCTGGTAGATGAGAATTCTACTACTGAACCACCAATGCTCCCAGATTAGGGGGTTGTTTGTTGTGTGTCATTGAGTTGATTCCAACACATAGTGACCTGATAGGACAGAGTAGAACTGCCCTATATGGTTTCTAAGGCTGTAATCTTTACAGAAGAAGACTGCCACATCTTTCTCCTGAAGAGCAGCAGCTGATGGGTTTGAACCATTGACCTTTCACTTAACCACTGTGCCACAGTGGGGAGCAAAAGGTAAGCATGCTCAGGGCACAATATAGATCTGCTATTCAGCCAGGAAAGGATGCAGAAAAGGAGGGAGAGCTAATGCTCTCCTCATCTCACAGATGGCTACATTAGATACGCAATGGGGTGAAGACCATTAAATATCAGAGAATCAGTCTACATAAATATTCATGTCACTAACCAGAAAGGGAAAAGTTAGAAGATCATCTTAACAGACATCAAAAATGCATTGGCTAAGCTTGCAAGTGGCCATTCAAGGCACAATGATTAGTCTCTATTCACCTGGAGCAACAGAGGAAGAAGGACAGTCAGGAATAAAAGAAGAATATGGAACATGTGGACAATTACCTCCATGAACATCTGCCTCCTTTGCCATGAGACCAGAAGAACTGGATAGTGCCTGGCTACCATTACTGAACATTCTGATCAAAGATTCCATAGAAGAATCCTGATCAAAAGGGAGGAAATGTAGAACAGAATTTCAAATTATCATGGACTCTAGACGAATATTGAATATACCATGGACTGCCACAAAAATGAATAAATCTGTCTTGGAAGAAATACAGCCAGAATGCTCCTTAGAAGCAAGGATGGCAAGACTTCATCTCATGCACTTGGGGCATGTTATCAGGAGGGGCCAGCCCCTGGAGAAAGACATCATGCTCGGTAAAGTAGATGGTCAGCGAGAAAGAGGAAGACCCTCAACGAGATGGATTGACACAGTGGCTGCAACAATGGGCTCAAGCATAACAACGACTGTGCGGATGGCCCAGGACCAGGCAGTGCTTTGTACTGTTATACATAGGGTCACTATGAGTTGGAACCGACTCCACGGCACCCTAACGACAATAGCTATATTTTCTGGAGCCATGGAGGGTGGGTAAACCCCTGAAACTATCGCCCTGAGATAATCTTTAAACCTTAAACCAAAAATATCCCTTGAAGTCATCTTAAAACCAAACAATAATTTAGCTTAACTAGTAAAAAATGTTTTCCTTGAGCATTATGCTTTTTTCCTTTTTGAGTCTGTCTCATTACTTTTTAAATAATATTTTATTGTGTTTCAGTGAAAGTTTACACAGCAAATTAGTTTCCCCTTTAACAATTTTTATGCAAATTGCTCCATGCCATTGGTTAGAATTTATACAATGTGTTAGCATTCTCATTATTTCTCATTATTCTGTTTGTTCTGTTTCCACTGATCTAGCTTCCCTTTCCCTCCTTGCCTTCTCATCTTTGCTTCTGGGTAAATGTTGACCATTCGGTCTCATGTAGTTAATTGTTTAAGGGAGCACAATACTCATGGGTGATATTGTTTATTTTATAAGCCAATCTATTATTTGGCTGAAAGGCGACCTACAGAAATAGCTTCAAATCCAAGTTCAAAGGTTACCATAGGCAATGGTCTCGAGGGTTCCTCGAGTCTCCTGTAAATCTGGCCTTTTTTAGGAATTCAAATTTTGTTCTGCATTTTTATCCCATTCTATCTGTGACCTTCTATTGTGTCCCTGGTCAGAATGGTTGGTAGTGGTAGCCAGGCACTATCTAGTTCTTCTGGTCTCAGGTTAGAGAAGACTGTGGTTCGTGTGGGTTATTAGTCCTGTGGACTAGTTTCTTCTATGAGCCTGATTACCTTCATTCTCTTTTGCTCCATGCAAGTAGAGACCAATAGTTGTATCTTAGATGGCCACTTGCAAGCTTTTAAGACCCCAGACGTTACTCACCAATCTAGGATCTAGAACGCTATCTTTGAGAACTATGTTATGCCAGTTGACTGAGGTGTCCCCCGAGACTATGGTCCCAAGCTTTCTAACCCAGTAATCTAATTCTGCGAGTTGTTTGGATGTGTCTAGGAAGCCTCCATAGCTCTGTCCCCTATGTGGTTTGTTAGAGCATTATGCTCTTTTAAGAACTATTTATATGGGATAATATTGACAACAGCAACTTGAAAGATTAGATAGGAACCTTAGGGGGCAGCGAATTTATGTTAATGGAAGGAACAACTCAGAAAAGGAGGCTGAGAAAGGTTGCCCAGCTCAAAGAATGTAATCAACATCACTAAATGGTACAAGAAAAACAACAAACAAAATTTTTAAAAAATGCATTGGCTAAAATTTGACATCCATTCTAATGGAGAACCCTTAGTAAAATAAAAATAAAAGAACACTTCCTTGACATAATAAAAAAAAATCTCTCTACAACCAACAGTCAACATCATTCTTAGCAATAAAACACTAGTAAGGGACATCCGCATTTATGTCAGGAGTGGGACAAGAATGCCTGCTATTACTACGCTTACTTTACATCGTTCTGGACATTCTCACCAAATTCAGTAATACATTAAAAAAAGGAACATAACATTTGGGAAGGAGGAGAAATTGCTATCATTATTTGTACACTATATGATTGTTTACCTAGAAAACGCAAGAGAATCCACTGAAAAACTAATAAGAGAATATGAGAGAGGTCAGTAAGATGGCCAGTATCAAAACAAATGCACTAGCAAAAATCCAGCAACAAAGCATAAGAGAAAGAAAAGAAAAGAAGTTCTCCAGTGTGGGTTCTGGATCAGTAACTCCTCACGTCCTGAGTGACTGGAGTGAGGGGCAGCCCAAGGACACTCAAGGTTCAGGAATAAGCCCCTCTCCTGCTCTGGCCTATGGGGGAGAGATGGAAAGTAGGGGTCACAGCTGGGCTGGAGAGGGCAGGGAAAGGGGCAGGAAGAGGGTGTCCTGGAGCATCTACCAGGGCTGGCAACTGTTGGGCTTGGGCTTGCAGCTGCTGCCCTGTTCAGTTTAGCTGGTTCCCAGTGCCCCTGATGGACAGTGGCTCAGGGCAATGAGACCCAGCAGCTCCAAATGGTTCACGGAGTCTGGACTCACTGAAGGGCAGTGCCTGTTCTCTGGGGCTGTTATCAGTTGCCTTTGAGTTAGCTTCCACTCCTGGCAACCCCATGTACACCAGAATGCAACATTGGTTGGTTCCGCACCATCTTCGTAATAGTTGACATGCTCTAGTTCATTGCTGCAGCCACTGTGTATTTGGAGTGCATTCCAACCTAGGAGGCTTATCTTTCAGAACTACATCAGACAATGTTCTGTTGTGATCCATAAGATTTTCATTGGCTAACTTTTGGAAAGAGATTACCAGGCCTTTTTCCCTGGTCTGCCTTAGTCTGCAAGCTCTACTGAAACCTGTCCACCACGGGTGAACCTGCTGGTATTTGAAATACTGGTGGCTTAGCTTTCAGCATCATAGCAACATGCAATCCACCACAGAGTGACAAACCAACAGACAGGTGGTGGTGGTATGAGGTAGGGGGCTCCAGACTCTGATGGTGAATTTTCATCTGCTAAAGGATAAAGACTCCCAGCAAGCGCGATTCCAACTAAAAGGTTGTTTCTGAACAGTTGATGGGCTGATTACAAACTGCTCCTCCAGATTCATTAAAGCAGATTTCCCAGGAGAACCTGTCCGAGGCCAAGACACACATCCAGCCAACCTCCAAGCTCCACTCCATGCCAGGGGCTCCCTCCCCAGCCCTCTGCCTCCAGCCTCCTAGCCACCAGGCTCTGTCTTGCTGGGGGTGACATGATTCCTGGGAGGCACCCAGCAAGACTACAGATGCAGAGGCCCTGGCTGCTGCATTGCTCCCAGGGCCCATTCCCAGATTCCAAGAAAAGTGAAGCTTGTAGATGCTTCCTCCATCAGGGTATGAGTGTGCCATGATGTGCACGTATGGCTCCTCTCAAATGCTGGGTCATCTCTGGGTTTCCCATCACTCACCCTCAGAGAAACTCCACAGCCGGAAGTCTGGCCGCTGGCCAGTGTTTCAGGGTAGCAAACTCCCTTGTTCTCTCACTTCCCTTTTGTCCCCACTCATAGGCCCCATCTGCACTAAAAAACCACTGCCCCCTCCTCTCCCCAGCACTATAGACCCTGCCCAGGGAGATGTTGCCATTTAGAGGGAGGTTTGGTGTTGGGATTTTAGGCACTGGGACAGTGTATAGGGGTATTTCAGTCACCGAATTATGTGAAAATCAAATTATCCAGTCCCAAAAAGCAAGAAATTAATGAGGAGCAATGCAGGGGGGCTTCAAGCCTCTCCACGACCTGTGGCTTCCCAGGGGTGGGGAGGAGAGGAAGGGAAGCAGAGAAGAAACAAACACTGAGCGCCTATTTGTGCTCTGGAAGTCCCTGGGTGGTGTAAACAGTTAACACACTCAGCTGCTAACCAAAAGGTTGGTGGTTCAAGATTGCCTCGGAAGAAAGACCTGGTGATCTACTTCCAAAAGATTAGCCATTGAAAACCCTAGGGGGCACAGTTCTACCCTGACACACATGGGGTCTCCATGAGCAGAATCTACTCACGACAAACGACTTTCTGGTTTTTTTTTTTTTACTAGTGCTTCACCTCTGGTGTCCCATTCAATCCACAACCATAAGCTGTTATTTACACCTGGGTTCACACCCTGGTGGCTTGGACCCCACAGCCCATGGTCTCAAGCACTGGCCCCTGGGTGCTCCCTGGAACACCAAGCTTTACCTGGCAAGCCTCTGACTCCTAACCAGATGCTAACTTCCTCCTCCTTTCAAACCCTCCCCCCTGCCCTATTTCCCACCCACCTTGATCTTCTCATCTGCCTTGGTGCCTCAATTACCCCATTAATGTTTCCTAAAGGAGACCTGGTGGCACAACGGTTAACTGCTCAGCTGCTAACGGAAAGGTTGGTAGTTTGAACCCACCCAGCAGCTCCACAAGAGAAAGACCTGTCTATCTGCTCCCGTAAAGATCACAGTCTGGAAAACCCTATGGAGCGGTTCTACTCTGTCACATGGGGTTGCTTTGAGTGGGAATTGACTCGAAGACACCTAACAACATCAATGTTTCCTACCCTTGGGATCAGAATTGCCCTTTGACAGGTGCTCTTCAAGTCAGATTTCCTGTGAGAGGCCACACTTAGCACCTTGCCCACCAGGGAAGGGAGGTCTGAGACAAGATAAGACATGAGGCACAGAGAGCAAAGCAGGGCACAGGTTGAGTTCACAGGCTCTCTCTTCATGCCCCAGCCTGTCATGCTCTCAGCCCCCACCCTTCCTTCCTCCTCGATTACCTAGAATCCCCCTCTTGAAGCCCAGAATCTGGGCATAAGACTCTGGGCAGTGGGTTTGTTGGGCCTAAATCACCAGATCCCCCTAGCTGCTTGGTCTTGTCATCATGGAAACCTTGTGAGGTCACCAGCACCATTAAAATGGGGAAAAAAAAAATGTCTCTTCCTCCTTCAAAGTGAGCCCCTTACTTGGTTCCAGTGGCTTCCATTTTGGGAGTGGGGAGGGCTAGGGGCAGTCTGAGGGGAAAAGCCTAACTCTGTCCTCAAGGATGCTGAAACCCAGGCCTTCCGCCTCCCTGCAGTTTTTCAGGCGTCCTTGCCTGGAAGAGAGAATCCTGCAGCTTTGTGCACATGCTGAGCAGGCTTCGTGCTGCACCTGGAGAAGTGGGAAGACGGCCCTTCCCAAGCAATGAGATTGAGAAAAAGCTTACTACCAGAGACGCAGGGAGCTACTGGGTGGCAGGGAGCAGGAGAAAAGAGAGGGAGCCAGAGTTTCTAGAGGATTGTTCTGCACTCTCCTCCCTCCTGACCAAAGGTGAGAGCAGGATGCCAGCTGGGGCTCTCCCCACCCCGTGGGTTCTAAGGTTGGATCAAGTGCCACAAGCCCTTCGCAACTTCTCCCACACTGTCAGCAGACCTGGGATTCTCGCTCACACCCAAGATTGCCCAGTGCCCCTGTGCTCCCCTTTGAGGCCACCAGTGGGCCAACAACTCAGCTTCTCATACTATCTTCTTCTATCCTGGAGGAAATTTAGCTCTAGCCCTACTTTCTGCTGGAATCCACAAAGTCTCCACGTGCTCTAACTCCAAATTCCTCTTGCCACTTTTAAGACCCTTCCGGCACCCACCACCACCAGCAGCCTCTGAACCATCTCCCCAACAATCCTTACTGGCCAGTGGGTCTCCTCATTGTTCCAGACACTAGACTCACACTGCTTCCTCTATTTACATTGGTTCCCATACCTAAGATGACCTCTCCCTCCCTTTGTATCTATTTGAATCCTATATTACATTTTTCATCATCACTAACACCCTGTTTACCATTATATTTTCCACAGCACCCCATCTCAAATGTTGCCAATGCTCCACCATCACTGCTGTCACCACCACCATCACCAAACCACCGGGATCACCATCACCACCGACACCACTCTCACCACCATTGTGAACTACGACCACAACCCGTTCTACCATACTGCCTCTCACCACCATCTTATCTCACCATTATCACCACTACCCCACAGTCAGGGACACCACCACCATCTCCTTCTCTACCACTACCACCCTTTTTATCAGCATTGCACCCACCATCACCACCACTTTACCAAGAACACTCTTACCACTTTCATTCTATCACCACCACCAGCATCACCACCATTATGATTACCAACACCTCACTGTCAATACCACTACCACCACCATCCCTACCATTAAATCGTACTCACCATTACCACCACCGTTATCATCACCATTCTCACCAACATCACACTCATCACCCCCACCATCATCATCATCATCACCACCATTGCTGCCATCCATTGTCAATATCTCTACTACCATCTCTGGCATCAACATTGAACTCACCACCGCTTTTACCTGTTACCACCTGTCCTACCACCATTCTGTCCATGAAAATAGCACATCGTCATGACCACACATCACTACCATCAACTTTCCACTCATCACCATCACTTGAAGGGAAGTGACGTCTTCCTTCATAAAAACAATCAGTCAATCAACTTCAGATGCTTTAATGGAAGCCATGGAAGAATCCACACGGGAAGGGCAGCTGCATCACATGGCCCCCGTTCTTTCTCTCTGGGATTCTTTATCGTTCGGGGAATCTCTCACCACTTGCCATTGTTGTCACTGAGGCCCTGTCTTTAATACCCCAAGACGTAGCTGAGAGAAAGCTAGGACATTTACATAAAGCAAGGCAATTTTATAAGCTGCTGATGGGAGTATTAACTGGCATAAACTTTCTGAAGAGTACATTCACAATATGAAAAAACAAACAAAAAAAGCCTTTGGAAAGGCATTCTCAGAAATTTTACTTCCGAGAATCTATGTGAAGGAAATAATTAGATAAACGTGCAAGGATGGTGTGTGGGTGTTACAATGGCCAAAAAAAAATTGGAAAGAGCCTAAACGTATAGCAAAAAAGAGATTGTTTAAAGAAATCATATGGAATAATACATAGCCATTAAAAAGACAGTATAGATTTATCTATTGACATAAAAATACACTGACTATATTGTTAATAAACAGAAGCAGGTTTCAAATCAGAGTTTTAGAGTAATCTTCTATTTCTAAAATTATAAATGTGTGCATGCAACGCGGTGAAGATATTTTATCTTAGTAGCCAGAATAAAAATTCTTCTTAGAGAGGGAATTGTTTTTGTTTGGAAAAAAAAAAAATGCTTTGATTAACTGTTGAAATAGATGGTGATTGCAATCCACTCAGCATGAGACAAGGAGAGGAATTCATTTTGCTCCTGAGGAAGATGGCAGAGAAACGTGAGATGATCAGAAGAGAAGGGTGAGAGAGAGAAGTCAGCGTGGCAGAGAGAGGCCAAGATGGGGGAAGGATGCCAGGCAACTCCCCCCTGTAGGAATGGGAAGGACCTTTTAAAAGCTGGGATCCCAGCCCTTTATTGAAAGTTGTTTGTGTGGCTGCAGTATGGACTACTTTTTCTTTCCTTCACACCACATTTCAAGTCAAGTTTAGTAAACGCTCAGAGGTTCTGGATGGATGGTTGTTCTGTGGAAACCAGAGAAAGGGTCAAGTTTCAGGTCTGATCTACCCCAAAATGGTAGTAGTGATTATTTTTAGTGGAGAAAATCATGGGCAATTTATATATTTCTTGTTTTTGCTTCATTGTATTTTCTAATTTTTTTAAATAAACATAAAAGAAAAAGTAAGTTTCACGGACTATAAATTGGGAAAACACCAAAGAATCATATGGAACTAGATATCCAAAAACCAGTTGCCATAGAGTTGACTCTGACTCACAGAGACCCCAAGTGTGTCAGAGTAGAACTGTGCTCCATAGGGGTTTCAATGGGTAATTTTTTGGAAGTAGATCGCCAGGCCTTTCTTCCAAGGTTCCTCTGGGTGGACTTGAACCTCCAACCTTTCAATTAGCAGCTGAGTGTATTAACTGTTTGCACCACTCAGGGTCTCACTGAAACTAGATAATCCAGGTTAAAAAGTAGGGCCTCTGTCCTTCCACCACAGACCCCCAGCTGTCTGCACATTGTGGTCAGTCTCTTGACACCCACCTCCCAGAAGCATCCATCTAGATGTCCCAGCACCTTGAAGCCTGGTCCCAAGGGAGTGATGGAAAACTCTTAGTAAAAGAAAAATAAAAGAACATTTCCTTGACATAAAAAACCTCTCTGCTACAACCGACAGTCACCATCACTCTTAGCAATAAAACACTAGCAAGGGGCATTCGCGTTTATGTCAGGAGTGGGACAAGAAAGCCTGCTATTACCACGCTTACTTTACTTCATTCTAGAGTGGAATCCTTGCTCCAATGCCTAAACTAAGACCTATTTTCTCATTCTGGTCTCTGGTCGACCCATGTCTTTTCTGCATGGTTAGCAATAGAAGACTGATCTCCGGGTTCAAGGGATGTTCTCCCACTCACAGGGAAGCATTGTAAGCCTTCGGAAGATAGTATCGTAAGATAACACCACTGCAATTTTAATAATCTCACAAAAGATGTGCACGCACAATAGCAAGGTGGCCGTCTGTTGTGGTACATACCCCACCATCACCATTGTCACCACCATTGCCACCGTCACCACCATAACCTCCACTTTCGTTTTGATCTACGCAGTGCACGTTCCTCCAGTTCTGCCCACATTCAGGGTTAGCTTGAGGTGGGCCCGAAAGCACACCAAGAAGAGGAAAGTGGAGGGAGGACTGTTTTGTTCCTCTCTCCTGCCATGTCCCTGATTCTCACAAAACCCTGTGCAGTTCATTCACTTGGTATTCAATGGAATAATGTAGTGGTAATGAATTTGTTTTGCATTCAGTTGGATGACACAGTTATGAATTTATAATTTGCAGAGGGATGCAGCTTTTTTTTTTTCCTTCGAGGCGTCAGTGAAGCTGTTGCTTACAAACTTGTAATTCGCCGCTGCAAATCCATCTGTAAATGACACTATTGCAAGCTGAAAATCTCCCAGGCACAAGGAATACAGCCTCAGAATTAAATTGTGTGTTTGACAAGAACCTGCTGTTCCAGCCAGCCCAGCCCTGTCGTCCCTACCCTTCCTCGTGGGTTCAGCCTCAGTCTTGCTGGCTTCCCTCCCTGTCTGTTCAGTCCCACGGCCCCCACTCCCAGCAATTCAGCCTCAAGTCCCCATCCTCCCCTTCCACATGTGGTGAGGGAGGGGGGGTGGAGGGCAGTAAATAGCCCAGCCAAGGTCGCACAGCTCTCTGAGAGAAAGTGCAGACAGGCTGGGCCAGCATGGGCATACCAGGGTTAATGGAATGAACACAGAACCCATTGTCCGCCTCTCCTAACTCTCTCTGAGCCTTTGTTTGCCCGTCATTGATGGGGCTCCAATTCCGTCCAAAGTATTTTTCCTACATTTGCCAGCCAGAGTGTAGATAGGAAGGGGGTTTGTGGAGGGAAGCCGTCCAAAGAGCGGGAAGTGGCCCCCTAACCAGGACCGAGCCCAGACAAGTAGGGATGGGAGAGGGAAGAGGAGATTGGCCCAAGGACCAAAAGGCAAACCGAGGTGGCAGGGCAGTGACTGTGACAGCTCAGCCCGCACGGATATATGGAGCCAGGTGTCTTCACCTCAACCATTTCCAGCCTCTCGTCTTTGTTGTTGTTGTCGTCTTATTTCCTTCGGGGCTTCCCTCAATTTTTTGCTGATTTATTCTTTTTTTAGTAAAAGTTTCTTTCGAAGAGTTAATTTAGGATAAAAATAAAAGGAGGCTCAGTCCATTAGTGGATAAAGAGTGAAGTTGGTGTTTGGTAGGAAGTCAGAGCTGGAAGAGAATTTGGGGAACTCATCATCAGAGAGTCAATCAACAAGCTTTCCTAGCACTCCATGCCCCCAGGGACATGAGAATGAAGAAGCCAGCACGGCCTCTGCTCTCAGGAAGATGGGCCATTGAACAAGGAGCCATGATAAGATGTGATTGTTGCTGTTTAGCTGCCATCGAGTTGACCCCCAACTCACAGTGGGTGATCCCATGCACAATGGAACAGGACCATTGTGATCCATAGGGTTTTCACTGGCTGATTTTTTTGGAAGTAGATTGACAGGCCTTTCTTCCTTGTCTGTCTTAGTCTGGAAGCTCCACTGAAACCTGTTCAACATCACAGCAAGCAAGCCTCCGCGGACAGCCGGATGGTGGCTGTACATGAGGTGCATTATCCAGGAACTGAACTTGGCTCTCCTGCATGGAAGGCAAGAAGTCTACCACTGAACTACCAGTGCCCTCAGTGTGATCAGTGCTTTGATGAAATGAATCTGTACGTTGTGGCGCCCCATGGCCAGGGCACAAAAACTGGTCTAAAGTGGCTTAAGATGAGGCAGACTACTGATGAGCTGTGTGACTCTGAGCAAGTTGCTTAACCACCCTGAACTTCAGCAGTTGTCTGTTAGTATTTATTGAGCACCTGCATTGT
Source organism: Trichechus manatus latirostris (assembly GCF_000243295.1). Lineage (NCBI taxonomy): Eukaryota > Metazoa > Chordata > Mammalia > Sirenia > Trichechidae > Trichechus > Trichechus manatus. Next base: position 19,236,179 of record NW_004443966.1, on the reverse strand, counting down.
AGTCAATAAAAAGGATGTGCATCCTAGCTTACATTCTAGCAGGAAGCGTGAATATTAAATTATTACAATAGCAGGGAGTATAACTTAGTCTGGGGATGGCTCTGAGAGGCTTTCCCAAGGATTGAAATTTAAGCCAAGACCTCAAGGGTAAGCAGGAGTTAGCTGGATGAAGAAGGACTAAGAGTGCTCCAGGAAGAGGCAACAGCATGTGCAAATGTCCAGAGGCATCCAAGGGGCTGAAAGAGGGCCAGCGTGACTGGAGAACACGGGGGAGTGAGAAGAGAGGGGAGCCGGAGAGAGCCACAGTGGCCAGACCACACAGGCGCTTGTGGACACGTGGAGAATTTGGGTCTTTATTCTTAGGAAAATGTGAAATAGTGAGAGGTTTTAAGCAGGGGAATGATCTGTCAGACTCGAAGTTTTTTTAGATCACTGTGGCAGCTGTAGGGCAAATGCATGGGAAGGGACTAGGAGCAGGTGGGGAGGGAATTTCCATTGTCTGGTGGAGAGATGACAGTGTCTTGATCAAAAGGTGTGGCAGCAGAGAATCCAGACAAGAGGAATCTTCAGGAGGAAGAATGAATGAAGGGAGGTGGGTTCGATGCGGGGAGTGATAGAGAAGAAGGCATAGAGGAAGACTCGCAGAATTTTGGCAGGAGCGGTCGAGATAGGGAACGCAGCGGGGAGAAGAGTTTAGGAAATATTCTAAGTTCTGTTTTGAATTTGAGTTGTGCAGGAGGCAGTAGGATACACGAGTCTGGAACTTGATGAGGTACTGGGCTGGAGATGCATGTTTGGGAATAGAGGCCATATCGGTGGTAATGCAACCATGAGAGAGGGGTCCCACAGAGTGGGAAAAGAGTGGCGTGAGAAATGGAAAGGACCTAGAACTGAGCCTTGAGCAGCTCCATGTTCAGAGATGGGAGAGTGAGGGTGTGGGCAGAGGATGTGAGAACCAACAGTCAGCACACAGGAAGAAACCCAGAAAGGCTTGGCGTCCCCGAGGCCGAGGGAAGAGAGATGGTTGACAAAGGAGGTGGTTGACTGTGCCAAAAGTAGTGGGAAGACAAGTCAGACCAGGACAAAAACATGTCCTGTGGATTCAGCATCTTGGAGGTCACAGGTGGCCTTAGCATTGACAGTTTCTTCAAGGGAAAGGCGGAGGTGGACACCAGATTGCAAAAGGAAAAGAAACGAGTAAGAGCTGGCGAAGGAGAGGTAGGGAATGTGGACAACTCTTGGGGTAAGTTTGGCTGTGCAAGGAGGAAAGATGAGGCAGTACTTGGAGAGTGAAGGGGGGTCTTTTAAGATGAGAGAGTTTAGAGAGCAAGTTTAAATGCTGACCAAAAGGAATAGGAGAGAGAGAGAGATTTAACTGACAGTGAGGATAATGGACAATGTAAGATTCCCCCAGAAGGCAGGAGGGTATGGTAACAACACAACTCTTCCTTGCCACTGGCAGAATAACAGCAGATTCGTTGTGTGAAAGCATGCTGCACAACATCCTCTTCCGGGACTAGCCCATTTTCAGCAGACGAAGCAGAGGCACAGAGAGGTTGTGGGATTGGTTCAAGTCACACCGCAGGGCTTTGCATACAAGTCTTCAGAGTCATTTGTCCTGCTCTGCCCACCATGCCACCATGAGGAGAGCAGGGTCTGAGAGTCAGAGGTTGAGGAAGGGCGTGAAGGTTCAGTGTGTCTTGGTCATCTAGTGCTGCTATAACAGAAATACCACAAGTGGATGGCTTTAACAAATAGAAATTTATTTTCTCACAGGCTAGTAGGCTAGAAAGTCCAGATTCAGGGTGTCAGCTCCAGGAGAAGGCTTTCTCTCTCTGTCGGCTCTGGGGGAAGGTCCTTGTCATCAATCTTTCCCTGGACTAGGAGCTTCTCAGTGCAGGAACCCCAGGTCCAAAGGACATGCTCTGCTCCCAGCACTGCTTTCTTGGTGGTATGAGATGCCCCAGGGAAACTCCCTTTACATTGGATCAGGATTGTGACCTTAGTAAGGGTGTTACAATCCCACCCTAATCCTCTTTAACATAAAATCACTATCACAAAATGGAGGACAACCACACAATACTGGAGATCATGGCCCAGCCAAACTGTACACACATTTTTGGGGGAACATAATTCAATCCATGGCAGGGTGGATGTATGCTGGAGGATGGGAATGGGGACATTGGGATTCCTGAGCTCTGTGCCACGCCCATTTCCTCCAGCTTTTTCCATCTGAGGTTCGCCTTAGAAAATATTTTGCTTCACAAAGATGGAAAACAAAAATATTTTCAACATTCATTCAATACTGAGAAAACATACATTGAGAACTGACTACAGCAGACTGAGCTGGACAGTAAGGCAGGGCAGTGCTTGAGACAGTGAAGGAATCTATCTACATAATATTGAGCAGGTAGCTCAATAGGACTTCATGGTTAATTAGATGTGGGGAAGAGAGAGTCTGGGGTGAGCTCTGAGTCTGGCTTGATCTCTAAATTCCTCTCCTCCGATGTCTTGCTTGGCTTCTTAAATCTAGTGGGAAAACTGCCTTGTTAACAGCTGTGGGCCCACAGCATCCAGCTTCACCCCCAAGTGGGAAGAGGACTTCTTCCTCCCAACATCTACATATCAGTCTCAGGGAAAGAGTCTGATTGGCCCTGCTTGGGTCGTGTATCCCATCCTCGGACCAACGGTTGTTGGGGGATGGGGTTCTGTGACTGATACTGCCTGGGCCACATGCCCATTTGGTGCTCATGGGACAGGGATGGGTGGGAGTAGTGGGCATTTTAACTGACACCCCACCAGGACTATGTGGAGACAGAGAAGAATTTCCCAAAGGAAAGGGATGCCAGAAGTGGGGTGATGGAGAGCAGGCTGGACAGGTAAAAGTCACTAGTTGCCACAATCCACTACGCTGGTCCAGGTGGGGGACAGAGGCAGACACTACACCAACACTGTCCTGGGAGTTCACAGCCTCACAGGGAAATAAGATTTACCTACACGAAGGTGTTAATAGTAGCTGATAGCAGCCACCATCTTTGGAGCACCTACCAGGTGCCAGGCACTGAGCCAATTACTGTGGCATGCATTATCTTATTCCATGCCTACAATGACCCTGTAAAGTGGGTACTATTATCATCTCTATTTTTCTGAGCCAAAGAGAGTAGAACGCATTTTTTTTTTAAGAAAATCAATTCAGGAAAAAATAAAAAATGTTTATGGGCTCCTTATCCCTGCTCAGAGAGGTTAAGTGACTTACCCAAGGTCACACAGCTAGCATATTAAATGACCATCCTGGGAAGCATTTGGAGAAAGGACCAAAGGAGTGTTCTGTTTCTCCCCATAGACCGGAGGACCAGGGAAGGCTGCCTAGAAAGAGGGAGGAGGGATATGAGCAGAGTTCTGAAGGACAGGAACATCTGAGCTGGTAGCCAGGGAGGCTGGAGGGAAAAAAGGATGATGGGTCAATCCCCAAACACTAAGGAAGGCAAGCCTGAGCACCACTTAGGACCTATCTACGTATTCTCTTGCCTGTGGCAGCCCTTTGGAGATTTACAGAGATCCCTTCCCCTGAGTCTCCTCTCCCCCAGTCAGCCCTGACAGGCCCAACCCTTCTTCACAGGGCAGATATAACAGCCCCCTCCCCTCCTCCACCCTGGCTGCCCTCCTCTGGACACACCCAATATGTCAGTGTTGCTCTTATATTGAAGTCCTAGGTATGGTTTAATCCAGACAGAAAAAAGAAATGTTACCTCTCTTTTTCTAAACCCTGCACTTCTATTAATGAGACCCAAGATCAATCAGGTATTAAATAGCTATCTTTCACCCTCTCAAATGGAGTTCACTGTCTACTAACACTCCCAGTTTAAACACCTCCTCCTGTTCCTGGACACGGGCAGATGGTTCCATGGACCTGCGACCAGAAACTCATTTTATTTTTTTCAGGCTCATTCCATCCTTGATCTTGGCTATCCCTTAGCATCACAGCTCCCACAAAAGTGACTTGTGGGCTCTCTGGATCCACCTCCCCAGGAGAACATCTCCTCCTCCCCAGGGAGGCTGGATTCCTACCTTCGAAGCTTCTGGAAGACCCAGAGCCTCCAGAAGATCCGTGTAAACACACCTCTGAGAGAACTAGGAAAGTCAGGGAAGCCATTAGTACCCATAACACCATTACTGCCCTTGGAATTCAAGCCTCCGTGGGCCAACCCCTAAGCACCATCCCAGCCCCACCTGCCTTGACCCCTTATCTGCCTTTAGTTTACGATCTCTACTACCCTCTCATCTGAACTTTGTGACAATGTCATCTATATTCACTAACTCCTGTTCCTCACCTCCCGTTCGGTCCTCAATGCCCAACAATTTGGCTTCTGCTACCCTCTCCCCCCAAAATAAACTGCCCCTGCCGCGTCACCTTGCCTCCTAAGTGCAAGGCAAATGGGCATTTTCCATTCCTTCTCCACAGGCCTCTCTGTAGCCTCCGACACTGTTGAGCACTGCTTCTTCCGAACTCTGTCCTCCCTGGGCCCACACAACTTCCCACTCTCCTTGTTCTTCAACCTCTCTGACCACTCCTTCTCCATCACACTCAAGGACTCTTTTTCCAAGGTTCTAGTCTGGACCTACTGCTTTGTTGTTAATCTACATGTTCTTCCTGCTAAATCTCTTTCTCGCTAATAACGATTCGGAAAAAAAAATTAGCCTCAAGCCCAGGCCTCTCTCATGAGCACTAATCCATATACTCCACTGTCTTCTGAACATTGGCCCCTGTCCCAAATTGGACTCTCTGTCTTCCGCTCAAGACTTGTTCTTCCCCTCTATTCTCTAACTCCACTGGTGGCACAATCATCTACCACGTCTCCCCAGTTATAATCCACACTCATCCTGAATCCATCCTGCCTCTCAGAGTTTAATCAGTCTCTAAGTCCTACCATGTTCCCCTAAATTCTTTCTCAAATTGTCCCCTCCTTTCAATCTCTATTCCCAATCAGGCCCCCCTCTCTCAACTCCATTCTTGTAACAGCCTCCTACTTGGTCTCCTGTCCTCTGGTTTAACCCTCAGATCCACCATTCACACTGCCCCAGAGGGATCTCTCTGGAAGGCAAACAGGACTAGGCTCCTCCCCAACATGGCTGAGTCCCACTGGCCCCAGGATAAAATCCAAGCTCCTAATCATGGCCTTCAGTTTGTCTACCATCTTCTTCAATCCAGGTTCCACGAAGCTGTCACAATGGTCTCTCTAAAAGGCCACAGTTGACTCAACACCCCCACCCCCACTGTCCGGTTTCTGCTTCTGAGTCTTTTCTCCCATCGTCCTCCCTGCCTCAAATGTTCATCCCCACCTCTCCCACTCTGACAGTCACCTGGGTAACTCCAACTTCACCTCTGAGATTCAGCTCAGGGGCGACTCCTTGGGAGAACTGCCCAGCCCCCTGGCCTGGGCTGGGACCCAGGTGCTACCATTGGTTCTAGAACTTGCCTTTGTCATACATTTCCAAAACGAGAAACCAAACTCATTGCCCTCAAGTTGATTCCGACTCATAGCGACCCTATAGGACAGAGTAGAACTGTCCCACAGGGTTTTCAAGGAGTGGCTGATGGATTCAAACCGTCGACCTTTTGGTTAGCAGCCAAACGCTTAACCACTTTGCCACCAGGGCCCCATCATGCATTTACCATCCCTCAATTTATTCAAAAATCTCCGCCTCTGAGCTGTGAGCTTCTGGAAATGCTGCTTCTCCTTTCTGTGTCCCCAGAGCCTGACTTGGAGCCTGGTATACAGAAGGTGCTTATACATGTTGAGTAAATGGACAAACAACTGAATGAAATAATGTGTGTCTAACACACACATGCCCAGAGTTTGACACACTGCAGGTGCTCCAGAAAGATTGGCAGTATTCTGTTTTCTGAATTAATCTGATTAAGACAAGGTCTGGGGTATTTTGAGGCATGATAGGGGCCGGGGGAGGGTTTGGATATAGGGAACTGAGTCAAAAGGGAAGGTTGGGGGTGCACTGCAGTGGGGGAAGGGGAGAATGGGGGTGTCTGGAACGGCAGGAAAGGAACTGAGTCCCCAGTCCACTGCCTCTCAGAGCCCGGGATCAGTCGGAGTCCGGCCGGGCTAGGCCGCCTACAACACGGCAAGCGAAAGACCCTCTGCCCTCTCTGGGGTGGCAAGACGCACCCCCCACCCCGACTCCCGCGCTCGGCGCTCAGCGCTGGGAGGCGTGTGTGTCGCTTTAAAAGCTCCCTCCCGGAGCGCCGGGCCGGCCCCTTCCCTGACAGCGCCTAGGCGAGCGGAGCCCGGTGAGCCAGGCGGCCTTTGAGGGAGCCGGCGCCCGCCCCGGCGG
>NW_004443966.1:19206362-19229605 GCF_000243295.1 Trichechus manatus latirostris | reverse complement strand
CCCTCGCCTCCGCTTGGCGCCGCGCCCGCCCGCGCCCAGGCCGCCCAACCCAGCCGGGCCGGGCCCCCTGCCTCGCGCGCTCTTGGCCAGGCCCAGAGGGGACCGAGTCCCCGCGGCCGACACCGCGCCTCCACCGGGGCCCGGCGGATTCCGGACCTTCCCGAACGTGGACTGAGCGCTGGGTGCATTCTGGCCCCGGGCGGACCGCAGGGCTGGGCTGACCGGACCCTCGCAGGCGCTCCGGACGCCGCGGGTTCCGGGGCGCAGGCATTCCGGGTCCAGGCGCCCGGCGGTGCCAGCTCACTCCCGGCAGAGCAGAGCAGAGCAGAGCCGGCGGAGCCCGGACCCGGCGATCTGGACTGGACAGAGTGAACCCGGGACTGTGCCGAGCCCCGGGAATGCCGGGCGTGGGCTGAGGGGATCCCGGCGCCCTGCGATCGCTCCGACTTTGGTTCACGCGCTGGGATCGGCCCGGCGTCACCTCTGTCGCCGTGCGCCCGGGTCAACTGTGGCCTCGGAACCCCGAGCCCGCTGGACCCTCGCTCATCTTCTGCCCGGAGCCTGGCGCGGGTTGGGGGAGATTTTTCCTGCCCCCTTCCCTGGAGCGCGAAGGCCCCGCCCCCTCCCACCGCCCAGATGTCTCCCTTGGCGGCTCGGAGGACCTCCCTGAGGCCAGGGGCCGAAGGGTCCAGAGAGAGAAGCCCGCCCTAGGGGGCCTTGGGGGCCCCCCAACATCGTCTTGGGGCTTGGCCCCCAACGCTGCTTGGAGGGAAGGCTGTGCCCCCACCCTCGGTGAGTCCAGGAAGCGGAGGCTCTGAGGCAAGGCGGTTCTGGGGAGGGAGAGTCTGCTGGGAACGAGGGCGCCCTGGGGGTACTCAGGAGGGAGGACAGAAGACAGGAGAGATTCTCTGTGAACCTGCGGGGCCAGGCCTGGCTGGGGGAGGGGGCCGCGGCGAGCATGCCCCATCGCAGGCTGCGGACGTCTGCCTTTGAAGCAGGGGGCTCCTCCTTCCGCTCTAGAGGAGGGGCCGAGCGGTAGACCATCTGCCTCCACCACCCCTCCACAAAAAAGAAAAAATAAATAAACGGCCAGCGTCGGAGGGTGCAGGAACCGGAGCGGAGGGAGGCAGCGGCAATAGCATTGCCGGCTCGTGCTGCAGCCTGGGAGGGCTGACGCTAGGCTTGCTCTCTCTGCAGGGGGCTACCCTCCTCCAATCTAGCTCCCTACCCAGAGCTGCCCACATCTGGAGCTCCCTTCACATCTGGAAGAGCCTGGCCACTACCCCCCTGCAGGTGTCAGTTGCACCGGGAGACCTCTGCCTTCCCGCCTGCCTGGAGTTGTGGGGATTAGTTCTGCCTTTCCCCATCCCAAGGGCATCTCTTACCTTTAGTCCCTGCAGAGTCATCCCCCTGCCTCCCTGTCCAGGCTGTGCCAGAGAACAGCTCTGCACACCCACAGGCACGTCAAGTCCTGGAGGCCACTCCTGAGACCCTAGGCCCCTCCTCCTGCCCCCTAGTGTCCTCACCTTGACCCTCTCTGTCAGACTCTGCCCCCCTCTGGGTGTCCCATTCACCACCCAGAGGCAGGGGAGGCGGTGTGGCAGCGGGCAGGGGCTGGGTGAGGGCCGCCCAGTGCCAGGGTGGGCTGGGGGGCCGTTAAGATGTGGAGCTCTGCCCAGCCGAGGGGGGCTCCGTGGAGGCAGACGCAGTGTGTGCCCGGCTGGGGGGAATATGGGCAGGCCCACAGCCACGTGGTGAAGGATGAACATTCGGGGCGCCCCGGACCTCGGGCAGCCCAGTGACGACCCCAGCAGTGGCGGTGAGCGGGAGCGGATTCGACAGCGCATGAAGATGGTCATCGGGCAGCTCGAGGGCATCTTGCGGGAGCTCAAGGAGGTAGCCAAGGAGCTGAGGGAGGTGAGTGAGCGGTGAACAGGGGGCGAGCAGACAAACCCTAGACCAGCCTTCCTGGGCTTGGCACAAAAACGTGTGTTTGCATGTGTGTGTGCACCCAAGGCTGTGTGCACATGTGTTACTCAGCAGGGTGCCTCCCTCCTCATTTCCCTTTCCCCCAAATCTGCTCTGCCAAAACTCTCCCTGTCCCCCTGGGCTGGAAGAGCCTGGTGGTGTAGAGACTGCTTGGGCAGCATGGCGGTGGGCCTGTAGCTCTGTGGTTGGCACTTAGGTTTGCTAAGATGGTCAGTCAAGGGCTGAATCCCACCGTAGCCTCTTAGTGGGAGACTCTCTTCCGGAACCTAGGCTGACCCTTGACCTCACTGTCTGACTCTAGACTCTGACCTGGTCATAAGCGGCCCTGGGAGAGTGTGGATGGTTCTACTGAGGTAGCCCCACTGCTCAAAGCCCAACTGAGAGCGTTTTCCCAGAGAGCACACAGGTGGTCAGAACCCTTGATCCTGGAAAAACGAAAGCCAGCTATGCCCTCCCTGCCCTGGAGGTGCTAGTGAGTATCAGAGTCCCTCGTGTACATTGGCAGGGACAGGAACCTTCCCTAAGGGATTGTGCTCCCATCCTGGAGTTCTGAGTGTTTTCGCCAAGGCTGAAAAGTCACTGAGATGCTGGGACTGCGTGTATCCCTCTCTGTCTCTAAGTGGAGCCTGGTTTAATTACCGCTTCCCACTTTGCCGGGGTAATGAGGTACACATGTCCTCGGCCCTGCCCCCTGGGCTGTGTTTGAGCCCAAAATGCATGACTAGCGTTCTGAGCCGCTGGCCTGAATTTGCCTGCTGGGTGCCATTACACCAGCCAGGTGGGCTTTAGGCAAATTTCAACTCCTTGTAAGCAGGGCCCCCGCAGAGATGGCCGGGAGAGTGATTGAGCTGGAGTTATGGGCCCAAGCTCTCCCCAGCCAGCTGTGCAGGGCGGATAGGGGCTCCAGGAGGGCTGAGGAGGCAATGACAATGGGTATCAACTCCAGGATGGTGAAAAGGCATTCCAGCCCGACCTGAGCACAAAAGAGCAGAGGGTGCTGGAAGGGAGCTGTATTCAAGTGTACAGGGGGTCGTGGAGATGTTGAGGCAATAGTGGAGGGTGGGCAAGGCAGCCCTCTGCCCAGGGTCAGCCTCCTGGAGCCTGCCAGGAAGTCCTTTCTCAGAAAGTAGGAACAGCTGTGGCTTCAGGTAAAGAGAGGTGGTGGTGCTTCTGCCATGGACCGGGTTGGCTAGGGTCTGGGCTGAGCACCTTTGAGCAGTACAATTTGGCGGTCAAAGGCCAGATGCCTCTGAGCAACACCTCTCCCTCTAACTAACTTCTTGAGTCCAAAGGACTATAGCACCACCCCCCCCACCTTCCCCCCTTCTACCTCATTTCAGATTCTCCAGGGTCCTGTCAGGGCCATGGGATTTGTCCAGGGTCTCCGTCCTGAGCAAGGGAATGGGACCTATGCCACAGCAGGCCCACTGGAAGAGCTAGGATGTCAGCTTTGATACAGCTCAGAGCTCCTCCCAACCGAGCACATTCCAGGTGCTTGCCTCCCCCTCCCCCAGCATAGCCATCCAGAGTGTGAAGGCATCTCATGGTAACCCAGACCAGCCCTGCCCACTGACTGTTGAAGAAACTGAGACCCAGAGAGGGAGAGGGCCTTGCCCTAGGTCACACAGCCTACTAGTAGCAGAGCTAGGCCTAGAACTCAGGTTCCTGACTACTAGTCGGGGGGCTTTAGCAGGTGGGCTAATGGGCAACCTATTTGCATTTTGACGGGGGCCTTCTAGAGCTAACACCTTAAGCTTAGGCTGTGACGCTGTAAGGGGAGTGCCCTTTAGGGGTGAGGCAGGGTGAGCAGAAGCCATAGGATTTATTTGCAGATCTCTTAGATGCCGCCTCCCTCTTCAGCACACACACACAGCCACTCCCATGTCCCTGGAAGCTGAGCTTCCTTTTCACAGGCCAAGCCAGCCCAGGGGCTTGAGCCAGGACCGAGAAAGATGAGTCCCCTCCCCCCACACACCCTGTAGGCCATGTGCCTCCACCCGAGACTTTGGCAGGTTGCTACGGCAACCAGAGTCTACCCCGTATGCCACCCGCCCGCCCGCTGCCAATGGCACCCAGCTGGGAGGGGGGAGCAGACCTCAGAGCTCCCCTACCCCCTAGGTGGGGTCTGAATGTGGGGTGATGAGCAGTGGGCAGTGTGGGGAAGGGCCAATGAGGCTCTGGGAGGCCCAGGCAGGAGAGCCAGAGGCTAGGACTGACTTCCTGTGGATGGAATTTGTCAGGGATGGGGTCACCAAGCAGGGGTACCAGGCTGTGATTTGGGGAGAAGGCCTGCAGCACCCCTGCTCCCTGGGCCCTGTGATCTTGGCTTTTTGCCCTCTACGGGGGCTGCAAAGCTGGATCTGCCTGGTGCTCCTTCCCAGGCACTTGTTCACTCATTACACCCCACTCCCCAGGCTTCACCGGCTCAGGGCCCACCAGCTGGGTTCTCATCTCAGGAGGGCAAAGTGCTTAGATGCAGAGACAAGACTCACACGCAAGACTGTCAGGGAATAGCAGACTGCTGCATGAAGGCGCAAGGCCAACAGATAGGACAGGCTTGGTTTGATCCCCTCTGCCGTCCTCCTCTATCGGCTGCTCCCCTTCTCCGGCTCCCAGACACCACTGATCATAGCAGACCCTCTTCATCCTTTTGAACATGCAGCCTGAAATTCACAGAAAGAGGAGAGGCATCAAAGCACCTCTCCCCAGCCCCTGGGCCTCAGTTTGCTCATCTATGAAATGGGGATGATGATAATTCACATCTCACAGTGACTTTACAAGGACTTATCAAGGGCCTGGTATGCAGTAAGGTGGCACCCCTACAGGATTTGGGGTTCCCTCTCCCATACCACCATCCCAACCCCCTGCCACAGCTCTGCCACTGGCTCCCTGCGTGCTAGGGAGCAGGTCCTATCCTATGGGTGGGGAAAGGAGTTGAAAGGACTAAGTGAGGTAAGGAACGTAAAAGGGCTTTGGAAGCTGAAGTGCTGCTGAGAGGTGTGACAGCCAATCATTAATTAGCCCTCATTTCTCCTAGGTTCCCCAGTACGCCAGATGCCAGGCCAATCCCTGCAGGCTCTCTCTGCCCCAGCCCCTCACAGTCCTGTGGATCTTAACTTAGGGTACAGCACAGTTGACGGCAAAGAGCGTGGGCTCTGGTCCAAATCCTAGCTCTGCCCCTTCTTAGCTGTGTGCACTCAGCAAAGTTACTTTACCTCTCTGTGCTTCTGTCTCCTCATCTGTAAAGTGAGGATAATAAATTTAAACGCCCTCCCTGCCCCAGGGTTGTTGTGAGAATTAGATGAGACGTTGTTGTTGTTGTTGCTAGTTGCCAGTGAGTCAATTCTGACTCATGACGACCCCATGTGTGCAGAGTAGAACTGCTCCATAGGTTGTTAAGGCTCTGAGCTTTCGGAAGCAGGGCCTTTCCCAGAAGCCTCTGGGTGGGTTCGAACTGTCAACTTTTCAGCTAGTAGTTGAACGCTTAGCCGACGTTTGTATCACCCAGGGACTATTAAGTGAGATATATGTAAAATACTTAGCCCAGTAATGGGCACAAAGTTAGCACCCTTTCAGATAGACATTATCAACAAATTATTCTAGCACCGGCCTGCTCTGCGGTTCTATGTCTGGCCTTGCTTTTTGGAGTCACATCGGCTTCTTAGCCATGAGCAGGAAGGTCAGGGCCAGAAACCTGGCCTCCTAGCTGACTGGGGCCCTTTAATTTCTCTGTTTTTTTTTTTTTTTTTTTTGCCCTTTAATTTCTCTTGCAGTAGGCGGTCCCACCCCTACCTGCAGAGAAAGGGGATAGAGAGTGACAGTGACGGGGATGAGAACAGGGTCTCCGATAAACAAAGACCGGAAGGAAGTGAGGGAACAAGCCAAATGGATACTAGGGGGAGAGCATCCCAGGAAGTGGGAACAGCCGGTGCAAAAGTCTTGAGGTAGCAGTGGGCGTGGCATGTTCAAGAACAGCAAGGAGGCCAGTGCAGCTGGAGTGGCGTGAACAAGGACGAGGAAAGCAGGAGAAGAGGTCAAAGAGGGAGGTGGGAGCCAGGTTACATAGAAGCCCTGGTATGGGATTTGGATTTTGTTCTGAGTAAAGATTTCACACACTATCCGGGAATCTCATGCATGCGCTGTTGTGGTTAGGTGCCATCAAGTCGATTTCGATTCATAGCGATCCCATGTGACAGACGAGGGTTTTCGAGGCTGTAATGTTGACAGAGGAGCAGATCATCAGGTCTTTCTCCCATGGAGCTGCTAGGTGGGTTCGAACCGCCAACCTTTCAGTTAGCAGCCAAGCGTGTAATCATTGCGCCACCAGGGCTCCTTCACGTTTATACTACTGCGTGAGAATCTGCCTTCCATTGTCCCGTTTCCCACCATCCCAGGTCAAGGGCCCTCGTCCTTGGATCCTAGATGTTGAGCTTCACTTGAGCAGGTACCTGGCCTCCTCCTCCTGGGTCTCCCCCTCCCCAAGATGTCACCCAGAATGGGCTGGGCGCATGATCCTTGAGTTGACACCTATACCCCACATCTCTGGCTCTGGGCTAGGGCATTACTTAAGGGCACAGTTGCCCACCTTGGCCCGATCCCCTCAGGAAGGTGAAGAGGCAGGTACAACCCTTCCCTAGCTGGGGTGGCAGTGGAGGATCTCCAGCTGGTTTTCCCAGGAAGCAGGCGAGAAGGCAGCTCGTTCTCTGGCCACCCAATTGTGCAGTTCCTTCGGCAAGGTGCTGCTGACGAAGGTGGCAGGGAAAGCTACAGGCCAGGCGTGAGATGAATGTGGCCCGGCCAGGCAGCAGCTGGAGCAGGGAGGCTGGGGACCACGGGGCCTGTGCCAAAGTGGGTCAGCTCCATCACCCGCAGCTCAGCAAGAACCGCGCGCATTTTTCTTATGATTTTTTTTTCTCACCCTTCCATTGCTCCTTTTCCCTCTGCGCTCTCCTCCTCTGGACGGACTCACCGCTGCTCCCTGGCCAATTAGGCCAAGCTGCACGAGAAGAGTCACGAATCACGGTCAGCTCACCGGCCCCTTCCCAGCTCCAGCCCCCCCAGGAAGATAATAAATAACGTGATCACGGAATTAAAAAAATAATCAGTGGTCATAAATAATGCAGAATCCCCAGTTATGTAACTAGCTGCCTGGGGAGCTGGGAGGGAGGGGAGGAGGTAGCAGCTTGTCAGACGAGGTGAGGGGGCCAGAGGTGAGGACAGGGGAAAGAGGCCGGTTCTGGGACCCTGGGGTCCCCAGACCTGGCTCTGGAGCCTTAAGGAATACAGAGCTGCTTTCCTCAGGAAGGGGACTCAGCCAGAGTTGTGGGGAGGATGGGGACTGGGCAATATTAGGGTGTCCAGGACTGTGGATGCAGAAAAGAAGGCCCCAGTGGTTTTTAACATCCTACAGCTGTATTTACAAAGAGTCGCCAAGCCCTCTGCCAGGCTGGGGGACCGGTCGTAGAGCTTACTGGGGAGATATCATCACACATGTTGTCACGAGGTGCCAGTGAGTGCATTTCAACTCACAGCAACCCTATATGGACAGAGTCGAACTGCCCCATAGGGTTTCCTAGGCTGTAATCTTTACAGAGGAGCCCTGGTGGTGCAGTGGTTAAGCATTCAGCTGCTAACCAAAAGGTCGGCAGTTTGAATCCACCAGCTGCTCCTTGGAAACCCTATGGGACAGTTCTACTCTGCCCGGTAGGGTTGCTAAGAGTCATAATCCACTCGATGGCAACGGATTTGGTTTTTGGGGTTTAATATTTATGGAGACGTACCACCAGGTCTTTCTCCTATGGAGCCACTGGGTGAGTTCGAACCTCTAACCTCTCAGTTAGCAGCCGAGTGATTAACCATTGCACCACCGGGGCTCCTTATCGTTACACATACGTACATAAAAGTGGAGCAGTGATAAAGAGGTGCTAAAAGAGAGGTGTAGAGTGCTTTGAGAGTCTTTCATAGAGAACCTGACCTTGACTGGGGGTCAGGGAAGGCTTCCCTGAGGAAGTGATGATGGAATGAGTTGCAAAGGAAGGAGGCCCTCCAGGTGAGGCCAGGGGGCAGAAGTGAGCAGGGTGTGGTGTGGTGAGGCCGGCCTGGCAGTGGGAGGCTCCTGGCTGGAGAGGAAAGGACCTGTGGCCAGATTTGTTGTTGGGTTGTGTTTGGGGAGCAGAGAAGGGCTGGAACAAGAGGGGTGACATAGTGCTGATTAGAAAGTTCCCTGGATGCAGGGTGGAACAGGACCCAGACAGGAAGCTACCAGCAATGGGAAGACCAGAGGATACAGTGTTGAGGTGAGCAAGGCAAGGCTGTGACCAGGACACAGGCCAGGGTTGTCCCGGGGACAGGGCCTGGGACCCCCAGCGGGTTCTGTCACAGCCCTCAGCCCTGCCCTTCCTCTTTAGTGCTCCCTCTTGCCCCCTCCAGGGCAGGTGATTCTTGGTTTTAAGGGGCCAGGCCTCGGAGTCAGGACAGTGCATTATGGTCTCAGTTCAGCCCCTTCCTGTCTCTGGGCCTCAGTTTCCCAATCAACAAGAATAATGAGAAGGATGAACTCAGTCAACAGTGTTTCCAGTCCCTTCCACTTCGAGGTACCATGATTCTGTGATTTTATGGTTCCGCTTCTCCCTGCATTCTCTCTCTCTCCTTCTCTTCCCTTCTGTGTATATAATTATTTCCCTGCACTCCAAGACAATCCCAAATTACATGTAGGTAAAATGATTATTAAATCTCTGAGAGAAATCACAGATTTCAAGGCATCCAAAGCAGAGAGGCAGGTAGCTTGGGACCTGCCCCTACCCTCTTCACTGGCTCCATGAAACGGGGCCCCAGGGAGGGGCAGGGAGTTTGAGGGCAGACCCAGGTCCCCACATACAAGCTATGTGCCCTTGGGCATGTCATTTCCCTTCTTGAGCCTCACTCGTGTCACTCGTCAAGTAGGTGTGATTGGCCCTGGACCAGATCTGCCTGTGAGCCTCACAGCCACCGGGCTTCTTGTGTAGAATCTCTTCTGCTTCTACTCTGGCTGGAGACAGCCCTACTCAGGCAAAGTAGGTGCTACCCGTGTGCTGCAGTTTGAAAGGCCCAATATATCCCCGTTAGCCTGTCACAGGCACTGAAATTTCGCCACCAGTGTGTCATCACTTTGGTGAAGAGCTGATTCCCATCACTTGGGCCCGGTGCCAGGGGCCTGGTCACATGCTGGTGCCCACCGGTGCATAGTGGATCTTCTGTTCTTAGCTGCCGTCGAGTCGATTCCAACTCAGAGCACCCCATGTGTGCAGAGTAGAACTGCTCCACAGGGTTTTCAAGGCTGTGACCTATTGGAAGCAGATCGCCAGGGCTGTCTTCTGAGGCTGTCTGGGTGGGTTCAAACCACCAGCCTTTTGGCTGGTAGTTGAGTGCTTAACGGTGTGCACCACCCGGGAGACTCTAGTGGATATTAGCAGTCTGTGTTGTTCCACATGCTTTTCAGGCATTACATCCTCACAACGGTCCTATCGAGGAGGTACTGCTAGATTTCTCCTTTTATAGATGAAGAAACTGAGGCACAGACAGGTTGAGTAACTTGGCCAACAGTAAATGGTGGGTCAGAGCTGGATCCTGGGTCTGGCTCCAGTGCCCAGGTTCTTAAGCACTTGGCTGTGCTGACCCCGCAGTTTCAGGCACATTCATATCTATTGAATCCCCATCACCCTAAATGAGAAGGGGAGTGTCATCCCATTTTACAGGAGACTTGGAGAAGGGAAATCACCAAGACGTGGCAAGCTTGAGCTTCCTGGGTTGGGGGAGTGTGTCCAGGCCTGAAGGCTTTAGGGCTCCTGCTCTGTGCAGCCTAGATCTTCCTTGCTGCCAGGTCTGAGGCATGAGGGGCTCGTCCTCACTGGGCATTAGGAGGCCTAGCTTCTGGGCCCAGCGTAGCCACAGCCAAGCCTGTGAGATCAGGTCCAGTCACTTAACTCCAGATCACTACTGGCATTGTCTCCCCACACTCAGGCAGCAGCAGACTCTCAACAGCCCTCACTTATAACTAGTTGGCATGAAGTCATCCTCCACTCATGGCAACCTCATGTGTGTCAGAGTAGAACTGTGCTCCATAGGATTTTCAATGTCTGTGACCTTTAGGAAGTAGATCACCAGGCCTTCCAAGTGCCTGTGGGTAGACTTGAACCTCCAACCTTTCGATTATCAGCCAAGTTCATTAACCATTTGTACCACCCAGGACCGCACTTGATCAGGGGAGCCTAATTTGAGGTTGTGGCTGCCCCAGATACCACTGGGCGTCTCTGGAGTCCCCTAATGCCCTAACCTGCTGTGTCTTTGCCCAGTTTAAATCCCCAGTACCCTAGGCCAGTGGGTCTCCAAGTATAGTCTCTGGAGCAGCAACAGCAGCATCACCTGGGAACTTGTTAGATATGCGCCTTCTCTAGCCCCACCCTGGAGCTACTGAATCAGAAACTCTGAGGAGTGAGCTGATGATGCACACTCAAGTTTGAGGACCCTTACCCTGGATAATGCAAATGTACGTGCTCGGCTGCTAACTGAAAGGTTGGCGGTTTGAGTCCACTCAAAGGGCCTTGGAAGAAAGGCCTGTTGATCTATTTTCAAGTTATCAGTCATTGAAAACGTTATGGAGTCAGGAGACAGGCCTGGTGATCTGCTTCTGAAAGGTGTTATATCATGAAAGTGTGTGTAAAACTGATGAAACCTGAATAAGCTCTATGGATTCTGCCAATGTCAATTTCCTGGTTTGGATGTTGTGCTATAGTTAATGCTACCATGCAGAATGTTCACAGTGGCGGAGGTTGGGTAAAGGGTACGTGGGCCCTTCTTGTGCTTTTCTTTGCAACTTCCTGTGAATCTAGAATTAGTTCAAAATAAAAAGTTAAACAATAACAAAAAAAAAACAAAAAACAAAAAAAACCCGTAGAGCACAGTTCTGCTCTGACACACATGGAGTTGCCATGAGTTGGACTTGACTTGATGGCAATTGGTTTGGTTTAATCCTAGGCTGAAGCTCCCACCAGTCCTCATCTGGAGATGGAGTTAAGCAAGGGCTGCTATAAGGTAGCTGGAGTCATCCTGGGAGGGGGACTATAAGAAGGGGTAGCCAGATTGGAGGGTGGGCCCCCCCTCCATTGCCTGCCCAAACCCAGAAACCACAGCAGCACCTCCCGGAAGTACGCAGTTTTGAAGAGGAGCTGCAGGGAAGAATCTCAGCTCCCCTGGTGATGAGCACCTCAGATTCCTCATCTGTAAACCCAGGAGATGACGGTCTCATAGGTGGTAGTGAAGACTCAAGAGCACAGATGAAAGCCTGGCACATAGTAGGTGTTCCAGAGATGGAAGATGTTGTCACTTTTATCACTGACCATTCACAGGGCTCTTTTGCTGCCCTTCTCACTGTTCTTCATGAAACTCCATGAGGTTGGCAGGCTGGGCTTTTCATACCCACTTGATGGTGAATGAAGTTGAGGTCCAGAGAGGTTATGTGCTGGCCCAAAGTCACACAGAGTAATGTCTAAGTTAAGTCTGGGAGCCAGGTGTCTTGACTCCCCCAGCTGCCCTCAGGCCTCAGCCAAGTGGTCCCTACACTCTAGAACTGGATCCATGGTGTATGGGCATACCTATGCATTGGCACCCCAAAGCAGGTTCTCAATCACTCCTAAAAGCATAGAGTCCTAGAAGTTCCGAGATGAAAGAGACCTAGGAGATAAGCTAGTCCACCCCGCCACCCCATTTACAGATTGAGAAACTGAGACCTAGAGAGGGAAAATGACTGACCAAGGTCACCTGCATTGGGTCACCAAGTAATCTTGCCTCTGAGCCCAACCACTTTTGCCCTGGCTTCCCCCCTTCGCCTGGGGACACTCACCACCGCTACTCCTCCCTGAAGACCCAGCAATCCCAGGACAGCAGTAGTCTTCAGTCAGTGTTTGCTGAATCAAGGAATTAATTAGTTAATTAATTAATTGACTGCTCTGATCACAGGTGAAGAACACTGGAGAGGCGCTGGGAGCTAGAGTCCGGTCTTGATGACTCGCTGTGGATCTCTTTGTCTTTGGGGCTCTGCCGCCCTAACTCTCGGCCCCTCCATTTTGCTTTTGTTGCTATTTTGTTTCTAGCCTGACTCTCCTTTCTCCCTCCTCTTCCCCTATCCACCTCCTATGTCTCTGACTGGGTCTCCCTCTCCCCCCGTCCTTCCCATCTTCCGTCCTGATTTAGGTGCCAACAGGGGCCAGGCAAGGGGGTGTCCTAAGGCAGGCCCATCCGTATGAGGCCTGCCTGCCACATTTTCCCAGGGCTTCGCTTTATGCAGGGTGGGCAGGGTCCAGTGACCTCCGCAGCCGAGCTGCCCCCTGAGATCATTTAACAAGCAGCTCTGTACCCAGGATTGATGGTTTCTTGATTGCTTACCAAATAGTGCTTGCTTTATTCCTTCTCCAGACAAGCCAGGATTGACCTCCATTCGGCAGTGGGCAAGGAAGGGGCTTGGGAGGAGGGTAACCTAGCCAGGGCCGCACACCTGGTCTTCTTGTCCTGACGGGCTGTGGAAGATCCATGGGGACAGTCATTAACCGGCTGCTTTAGAGAGCCCAGACAGGGTCTTCTTCATGGCCACCCATATCATTTCCTCTTTGAGGGTGGGTGGGCTGCTCACCGCTCCACCAAGTGGGACTCACTTAAGAGTTCCTCAGCCTCTGTTAAATGGCCTCCTCTCAATCAAAGGTAGATCAAGCCTTGATCACCAGGACTACCTCCAGGCAGTGGCTGGCTTTGAGGGAGAGAGGTTGTGAAGGGATGGGGTGCAGGGCTGGAAGGGACTAAGGAGGGGCAAACAGGCCTGTGGGACTGGGGGTAGAGGTGGAGGTAGTCCGGAACAAGCTCTGTTCACCCTGGCTCAATTTAGGCTCTCAACAGGGCAAACACACCTGTGACAAGATCAGTCACCATCCTGTAGGGCTCCCAGCTGGGGTCTACCACAGACAGGTGGGGTGCACTCACACCGATGGGGTTCTAGCCCCCACCTGGCACCTCTCATCTCCTCTCCCCTTCCCTGGCCAGGTGGTAAGCCAGATCGATAAGCTGACCTCAGACTTCGACTTTGAAGTGGAGCCAGATGACTGGACCACAGCCACTGTGAGCAGCACCTCCAGCAGTGACAAGGCGGGCGCGGGCGGCCCCTTTGACCTGGGCCACCTGGACTTCATGACAGCCGACATCCTCTCAGACAGCTGGGAGTTCTGCTCCTTCCTGGACATGTCCACCCCCTCGGACTCTGTGGACGGCCCTGAGCTGGCCCGGCCAGGTGCTGGCCCTGACTACCGGCTCATGAACGGCGGCGTGCCCATCCCCAATGGGCCTCGGGTGGAAACCCCAGACTCCTCCAGCGAGGAGGCTTTCAGCGCTGCCCCTGCCAAAGGCCACCTGCCCCAGCGGACCCCGGGCACACGGGAGAGAGTGCGGTTCAGTGACAAAGTGCTCTACCACGCACTGTGCTGTGACGATGAGGAGGGGGATGGCGAAGAGGAGGCAGAGGAAGAGGAGGTGGGCCTGCCCACCGAGCCTCCCCGTACAGAGGCTCTCGCGGGCCCCCTCAAGCCCTCCCCAGCCCCCCATAAGCTGAGGCGCTCTCCCCTGACCGGCCGCCGCTCAGGCCCCACCTTGGCCCCTGAGCCTACGCGGAGGGTCACAAGGAACAGCAGCACCCAGACAGTGTCAGACAAGAGCACACAAACGGTGCTGCCCTACACGGCCACCAGACAGAAAGCCAGAGGGAAAAACTAGGGGCCGGGGGGGCAGGTGGCAGTGGGCACACAGAGCTATAAATATATATATATATTTAAACAAACACGGTCATAATAAAATTTAAAAATGCTAAGGATCTGGCCCCGCTGACCCCAAGGCCGTCACGAAGCTCATCTTGGACACAAGAGATGCCCGCTGGCCAGAACCACCAGCCCTTCTCATTAAAGGGCTCCTGAAGGGGGTCCGTGAAAGTATGTGAATTACCAAGATGGAGGATGGGATCATTGGTGTGGGGGCCACTTCTCTGGGGGTCCTGAGGCCAAGCCTCTCCCCTGGGGGACTGGGGTAGAGGTAGTCCGGAGCTCCTCTTCCAGGGCCGAGCCCTGTGGTAGAGTCGGGTTGATGGCCCAGGCCGTGTCCCAGAGGGCCTCTTCAGGAGGAGGCCTGCTCTGAAAGGGGCAGTCTCAAGTCCAAGGTCATAGTCGGTGTGGACTGGAGGAGACTGCAGCACCGAAGCCTGGAGGTGGCATCACTCGGGCCAGGCCCATGATCACCTGCACCCTCGTGCCCTCTACTCCAAGGCAGGCAGGCATGACAGGACGTACCCACCCCACCCCCATCCCTTCCATCTCAGGGCTGCCTGGGACCAGAGGAAAGGCAAGCTGCTCCCGTGGACAGGCTCCACAGACCGTGGAGGATCCGGCTAGGCCACCTTCAGTCCTCCCAGCTCCTGTGCTGGGTCTGGTCCATGCTCCTCTAGAGATCAAAGACTCAGGCAGAGCCTCAGCCAGTCCCTGGCTTGGCCCTGAGCTGACCTGAGATCAACATGAGAAAGCAGGTGGCAGCCACCGGGCGGGGGGTGGGGGGGCTGTGAGCGAGGGCCACAGACAGGCTTCTGGCCATCTACACCAGGCAGCCTGGAGAGGAATCCAGTGCCCCACTCTGCCCCCTGCGTCTCCACACCTGGGCCCTGAGCCCACCTTAACAGGTCTTGAATGACACCAACAGAGACCAGGTATGAGCCTAGAGGCACCAGGGCTCCATCTGGGGCATGACCTGCATAGGGACAGCGTGTGACTATCCTTGGGATGATAATCACAATTGTGGCACACTTTAATTAAGCAAGTCTCTATGTCAGTACCATGCCAAGTAATTTTTATAGTGTTGTCTTATTGTTGTTGTGTGCCATGAAGTCAATTCTGACTCATAGCAGCCCTATAGGACAGAGCAGAACTTTCCTATAGGGTTTCCTAAGCCATAAATCTTTATGGGAGCAGATCACCGGCTCTGTTCTTCCGCAGAGTGGCTGGTGGGTTCAAACCACCAACCTTTCATTAGCAACCAAGCACTTAACCATTGTGCCACCAAAAACCAAACCTGTTGCCATCGAGTCAGTTCCGACTCATAGAGACGCTATCGGACAGAGTAGAACTGTCCCATAGGGTTTCCAAGAAGCAGGTGGTGGATTCCAACTGCCAACCTTTTGGTTAGCAGCTAAGCTCTTACCACTGCGCCACCAGGGCTCCTTTAATTCTGGATGCAGGGGAACAAGTCCTGACTGGTTCTGCTATATAGTGGCTGTGTGACCTTGGGCAAGCCAGTTCACCTCTCTGAGTCTTATCTACCTCATCTATAACATGGGTCTATAGTCTTCACCTACCTTACAGGCTGTTGTGAGGCTCCGATAAGATGGTGGACTCGAAAGCACATGAGAAACTTGAAGATACTGAACATGCATTGTGACCAGTGTGGCCCCAACCCAGCTTTCTGGTGATTTCTAGGGCAGGGAGCCCTGAGCAGGACGAGGGAAGAGGCCTCTCCCATCCAACTGGGAGCCACCCCTAGGTCACACACACTGCTTTGCTTGGTCTCCCACGGCGGCTCGAGGTCAGGAGGTGGCTGCAGCCTAATTCACAGCCCCTCTTTCTAAGGAGGGCTCCCTGCCTCACATTTCAATTCAGCCAGATTTACATCCCGCCAGGTCCCTTGGGAAGGGTTTCTGCTCCTCACGTCGGGGCCCAAAAGGCCTGACCGGCAGGCCTGGCAGCCCACTGCCCCTGCCTGAGGGACCAGAGGAGGGGCTGTCCAGCTCCAGCCGTGAGGAGACTGCTCAGGAGCAGATACCAGGGATACCATCAGGATGAGGCTGGGCGAGATATTCTGCAGTGGGGGAACTCTCCTCAGCCTGTGGTGAGGTCAGAGCCCTAAAGAGCTAACTGGGTGCAGCTACCAGGATGGAAAATGAGTGGGCCATGGCTAGCTCTCCCTAGCCCAGGTGTGAGAGCAGGGAGGTCCCAGTCCCTCTGCCAGACACCAATGGCCTGAGACCTGTCACCAATAGGCCCCTCATTCAGGAGGTCCCCAAGGGGGGCTGCTGGGGCTGAGATGGGGGCAGTCCCCGCCCAGGTGTAGGCACACCTAGTTCTGAGGAAGACATCGACTGTAGTCCTGCCTCTCAGATAACAGCAAGGTTGTTTTTAGACCCCTAGTCTCTCATATTTACAACAGTCAGGGAGAAGAGACCTGTAGAACAGTCCAGATGGGCCTTCCCACAGAGGAGGAAACTGAGGCACACAGCCAGGGAGCTCTGAGAGCCCCGGGCAGGAACTGTCCACCCCCAGGAGATCCCGCACCCACCCTGGCAGTATATGGCCGTGGCTAATGTTCATCAGTGGTTCCCGGCCCATCCCCTGGCTACTTGCCCCAAATGGGGCCAGGGTGCAAGGGTGTCCTGGAAAAGGGGGCAGTGGGTTTTGATATGGGTATAAATTTGAGAAGGGGTCTGAGTGGTGCAGACGGTTAAGGTGCTTGATTGCTGACCAAAACACTGGAGGTTCAAGTCCACCCAGAGGCACCTCAGAAGAAAGGCCTGGCGATCTACTAAAAAATCAGCCCTTGAAAACCCCCTAGAGCACACTTCTACTCTGACACATGTGGAGTCACCATGAGTCAGAGTAAACTCGACGGCGATGGGTTTTTAATTGTTATTTACACCACATAAAACCTGTTGCTGTCAAGTCGATTCTGACTCATAGCAACCCTACAGGACAGGGTAAAATTGCCCCTTCGGGTTTCCAAGGCTGAAATCTTTACAGAAATATACTGCCACATCTTTCTCCCACACAGCTGCTGGTGGGTTCGAACCGCTGACCTTTTGGTTAACAGATGAGTGCTTAACCACAGTGCCACCCTGGCTCCTTTTACTACATAAAACTCCTATTTATGGAATATGGAATACCTTCTGTGTGTGTGTCAGGCACGTCGCATAAATTATCTCACCTTTCAGAGTAACTGTGACTATCACCATTTTACAAATGAGAAAACTGAGACCCAGAGAGGTTTAGTGTCCAGCCTTAGATAGCCCAGCTCACAAGTGGCAGAAACGGGATGTGAATCTAGACTTCACCATGCTGCCCACACTCCTAGTTTCGAAAGACCTGGAACCCCTGCAAGTAGAGATGTTTCCAGGGCACAGACTTCTCCCAGTATAGCTGTCCCTGAACCTGGACGAGCCAGGCCAGCAGTGCTCACAGGGACAAGCCGGCCTCATGCAGCCTGCCCACCCCTGGGAGCATTAGCCCAGACTCCCAGCACCCACTTCCTCGTTTTCCTAGGGCACTGACCAGGGGACCAGCAGAAACACAGCTCCAGGTTCCAAGTGTCCTGTCCCCCTTCTCATATCTCTGGCGGAGCCAGGAAGACTGGCCTGCCCTCAGCTGAATAAATGCCCAGGGTCTTTCTGGTCTGGGCTTAACTGGACCTATATGGGGGCTGGAGTATCTGTGAAAAGCTCCTGGAAGGAGGAAAGATTTGAAATGGACCTTCATTTGGAAGGGAGTAGAATTTGGACACCTAGAAGTGGGAATGGGGAGCATTTCTGGCTGGTGGAACTTCATGAACAAAGATGGCTGGGGCGTCCGTACAACGGAGGGTAGCGAGAGACCCTGCCAAAGTGGAGAGTGCACGTTGGTCCGTAAGGAGAAAGGTTAGCGCACCTTCAGAAAGGGACTTTAGAGTCCCCAGAGTGCCCCCCCACCCCACACACACACAGCCACTTCATCCTGTTGACGGTGGGGGAGGGCTTGGCTTCCTGACTAGCCTGAGACTGGGAGAGCAGATTTAAGATAGCTCAGTAACATGTAATCCAATAGAGACCATCACGATAGGGACCCACGTTCATGAATAGATAAGAACAGCACGTAATTAGCACATTGGCAAGTAAAATAGATATGCTAAAGCCCTTGAAAATAATTTCATCTTATAAATAGGTTAAACATCCCTCCTGGTATGCATTCTCGGTGAACCTTTCTTTCCCCCACAGGGCAGGCGAGTGGGACGCTGGAGCGCGTCCTCCTGGTTACACGTGAGTTAGCTGGGATCCTGATGAGATCTGACTCTGCCCACCTGCCTCCCCTGAACCCCGACTACAAGAGGAGCACAGCTGCCAATTCCACCCACCACCCCCACTCTACCTGCCTCCCTGCCATGCCAGCAAAGGAGAACGAGGAGTCTTGGAGGGTGACCTCAGGAGATGCTGTCCACAGCCTAGGCCTTGTGCCTGATCAGATCTGACTCCCTGCCAGGAACACTCAGGCTCACACACCTGCCTGCGGCTCTCAGGCTCCTGTTCAGGCTGCTCCCTTGCCTCCTGTCCCTGCTGGGAGGCTCAGAACTTAGCAGCTTCCTGCTGCTGCCAACAAATATCGTGGTGCAGATCCACCGGTGTCCTTCCACAGAAACCCAGTCTCCAGGTCCTAGCTCACCTGCTGTTCCTTTGCCCCACCCACCCTCCACCCCCAAGAAAGCAGGGTGCGATGGGATGGAAGGTCACTTCAAGGCACAGCCTGTGAGGAACTGTGGAAAGAGGCCGGGGGCTCTGGCTTTTGTGGGGTGTCCTTGACCGATCCTGACCAGTGGTAGGCCTTCCCAGGAGACCCCAGTAAGGGTGGAGAACTTTTCCAGAGCCAAATACTAGACTGATTGTGACAGGTTTCCCAAAGAAGGCAGCGATGGCACAGTCGGTTACGGAGAGGTGGGCAGGGGTAGTGACCCAGGAGTGCCAGGAAAGGGACAGAACCCTGGCGTCTGCTTATAGCCAGCAATCTTGGCACTATTTCTCCCCTTTTGCCCTAGAGACTGAGCACTCTTGCAGGGGACAATGCTGGGGGAGGCACATTCACCTCAGAGACCCAGGGGAGTGTGAAGGGTTAAAATCGGAAAACCAACCAATGAGCAAAGATGAGCCCCAAGAGTGATGAGCGCAGTGCTTGGCAGGTGATGGGGTGAGGGTGGTCTGTCCCCAGCCCTCTGCCCAGTCCCCAGTTCCCTGTCCCCAGCCTCTCCAAGCCTGGTATGGGCAAGAGGAGAGCTTCTTTCAAGGTGGGCTCCCCTAACATGGGATCTAGTCTTGCCCACTCAGTCTGTGGGTCTCCCTAGGGCTCCTGTCCTCCTCAGAGGAATGCCCGATTCAGGGCCCTTTCCCTCTGGCTTCCTAACAGAAGAGGTCCTGTCTCTAGCTCTCAGGCAGAGGCCGGGATTGGTATCTGGGAAGCTGCAGATAGACGGTCCTCCTGCCCCCGGGGGCCACTCTGACAACTTGTCTAGCCCGGAGATGCAGCCAGCCCTCAACATCCGGCCAAGCCGACCCTACTCAACCCTCAGTTTCCTCGAGAGATATTTCTTCTCCTCTCATCCAGAAGTTTGCAAATTGGTGGCCTGCACACCTGTTTCGCTTCCCACCCACAGCATTTAAAAAAAAAGAAAAAGAATATTTTACATAAAAAATCCAGACGTCAGGATTTTTGGGAAAAATCAGCGGATGTGACAACACTGGGCTGGTATTCCCACAAGTAAACCATCAGCTGGAGCTGAGCAGCAGGAACCCTGTAGGTGGGGTGGACGCTCACCAGCCCCTCCGCTCCCAAAGGCCCTGGTGGTTTTCGCTCATTTCCACTGGCACCTGCAGGAGTTCGTTATTGTTGTTTGCCATGGAGTCGATTTCAAATGTGCAGTGTAGAACTGCTCCATAGGATTTTCATGGTTGTGACCTTTCGGAAGCAGATTCCCAGGCCATACTTCCAAGGCACCTCTAGGTGGATTTGAACCGCCAACATTTGCACCACCCAGCGACTCCTTTCTGCAGGTGTATGAGTCCGTGACTCCTCTGCTGACCCAACCTGCCCCAAATTCACCTTTCATCACATCATCCCTCCCTGCTTCCAACTCAGAGCAACCCTAGAGGACAGGATAGAACTGCCCTTAGGGTTTCCAAGACTGTAATCTTTATGGAAGTTCACTGCCACATCTTTCTCCCACGGAGTGGCTGGTGGGTTTGAACCACCGATCTTTTGGTTAGCAACCAAGTGCTTAACCACTGCACCACCAGGGCTCATTTTTCTGTTGTTGTTGTTGTTAGGTGCTGTCGAGTCGGTTCCGACTCATAACAACCCCACGTACAACAGAACAAAACACTGCCTGGTCCTGCACCATCCTCACAATTGTTGCTATGTGTGAGCCCATTGTTGCAGCCACTGTGTCAGTCCATCTTGTCGAGGGTCTTTCTCTTTTTTGCTGACCCTCTACTTTACCAAGCATGATGTCCTTCTCCAGGAACTGGTCCCTCTTGATAACATGTCCAAAGTACATGAGATGAAGTCTTGCCATCTTCACTTCCAAGGAGCACTCTGGCTGTACTTCTCCCAAGACAGAGTTGTTTGTTCTTCTGCTCCTAAAAATCCCCAAAACCAAAACCCATTGAGACCCTACCTTTGGTCCTAGTCCACCTCCAATACTGCATTGAGATTTCCTTTCCTCCCACGGCTGTGCACTCCAGAAGATTGCAAGCTCCTTGAGGGCAGGGACACTTGCTGTGTTCCCAGGAGCTGACACACAGCTTGGCACATAGTAGGTTCTCCATGAGTGCACATTGAATGAATCTCTCTCCCCTGCTGAAGCCCTCCATAGCCCTCCTTTGCCTGCAGGGCCTAATCCCTCTCCAGACCTGGGGTGGGGGGCCATGACTCCTGAAGTCTTCCCAAAAGGGAGGGGGTGTTATTCTGGTCTTGGAGCAGTGATGGGACAAGAAGGGTACATTGCTAGACCCTCCTACTCCTTGAGGCATCCGATCTCTGCTGGAAGTTCCAAAATGCTCACCCAATTTTGCTTTGCTTTGTTTTTTAATTTAGAGCATCCAGCAGGGCTGAGGGATGATTTCATACTTTTTAATAAAAGAATCTTCAAATCAAATGACGCTTGTAGCTATTCCATCAATCCTCTGGTGCTCCGGTCACAGAGACAACTCACTCGTGAAGTACCTGCCGCTGTTCAGGTGTTAGATGGGACCTTGTGAGATGTCAGCTAGGTGAGTTTCTCCGTAATCAAGTGCCTTTGCCCCATAAGGTTGGTACATTCTGAAGACCCAGTGGAGCTTCAGACACAAAAGCCTAGTTAAAGCCATTAGCATCCCCGCAGCCCCCACTACTAGTGGCCTTAGCAGGCTGCCCTAGACCCCCCTCCAGGATACCCTGTTGACAAGCTCTGTACCCTCTGGCCCCTTTGGCCCACCCCAGCCCTGTTAGGACTTCCCTCACTGAGGGAACACCCACTGAGGGTGTCAAGGGCACCTTCAGGAACACAATTTGCATTGTGTCCCATGTGAATGGCCCCCTAAGCATAGCCCCCCAGAGAACACCACTGGAATGATGCCCCATGCAGTTTGGCAACATGGAGGCTCCAGATCAGAGCTGAGACCACTAAGGGCCTTCCGGACCCCATGCGTCTGGGCTCCAGCAGACCTGGTTACCCTCACTCCACAGATTGGCCCAGAGAGGATCCTATATGGAATGGAGTAGGGGGAGGGGCAGGGTGTGGCTAGTGAAAGGACCCCTGCCCCAGCCCCAGACTGGTCCCAAGAGGCACCATAAGGCCCCCAGCCCCTGAGAGGTCCCATCCTAGAATGTCAGGGGCAGAGAGCAGAGTCCAGGGCAGTCCAAGCCTGCAAGCCGCATTCTAGGATCTTTAGGCTCATGATCACTGACCCCCATGGTCAGACTCAGAAGCTGCCTGCATCCTGGCCCGGGCGGTCAGAGGGCAGGCCCAGTCAGGAGGGGGCTGGCCTACAAGTGACACAGTGCCAAGTCCCAGGAGCCAGACAGCCCTGAGTTTGAATTCGGGCTCCACCTTCCACCTGCTTTGTAACCTTGCATTAAGTTACTTAAGCTCTTAAGGAGCTTCATTTCCTTAAGGATAACAAAACTCCCCCAACAAGTCTGTTGTGAAGGCTCAATAACAAAATGCATATAAAGCCCTTTGTCCGGGGCCTGGCAGAATGTATGCCAACAATGTGGCGCCTTCCTTCTCAAGGGCTGTCTGCCTCCCAGTCCCACTGGCCTAGGAAATGCCCTGAGCTTAGGAGCAAAGTCCCAACAGGACATTCCTGTGGCTGCTCTGGGGTCAGTTTGCAAAGGTCCGGACAAGGATAGCACCTGCCCCTTAGGTCATCACAGAGACAGAGCAGGAAGTTGGGGCCGGAGCAGAGCATCCCCAGCACACCTTCCGCTTTACTTGAAGTGGTTCCACCTGCACCAGGGTGTTCTAGGGATTTTCATGAGCTGCCCACTTGCAGAGTTTTCTCTCTCCCACCCTGCTGATGAGCACACCTGGTAGCTCAGAGAATTCCTCCCTTGTCCTCTGGAGATTTTAAGGACAGGACAGATGACTGCTAGAAATCTGCATGGAGTGGGACGCGGTCAGGTGGCCCTAGAGCCGGAAGGGAAAAGTAGGGAGGTGGGGTTCAGAGGGAAGTATCAGGGCTCCAGCACAGGGGAGAAGTTGACTTCATCTTGCCCTACCTTGGACCAACCCAAGGGTTGTGAGTACCTTGGACCCACCTGCTATCAGAAGACAAAGGGCTTGTGTTCCTGGGTCTGGTTCTGCCTGGTGCTCTGGCTGACATGCACATCCTGTCACCTCCGTCTGCAGTACTGCCTGTGCCATGCCGGTGTCACACCGGTGGTGTCCATGAGGCACAGGCCCAGTGTGCCCTGCTTGCACCCAGGTTTCCTCAGCCCTCTTTTTTTTTTAATTGTACTTTAGATGAGGGTTTACTGAACAAATAGTTTCTCATTAAATAATTAGTACACATATTGTTTTATGACATTGGTTAACAACCTCACAACATGCCAACACTCTCCCTTCTCAACCTTTGCTTCCCTACTACCAGCTTTCCTGTCCCCTCCTGCTTTCTAGTCCTTGTCCTTGGGCCGTTGTGCCCCATTAGTCTCATTTTGTTTTATGGGCCTGTCTAATCTTTGGCTAAAGGGTGAACCTCGGGAGTGACTTCATTACTGAGCTAAAAGGGTGTCCGGGGGACATACTCTCAGGGTTTCTCCAGTGTCAGTCAGGCCAGGAAGTCTGGTCTTTTTTTGTGAGTTAGAATTTTGTTCTACATTTTTCTCCAGCTCTGTCTGGGACCCTCTGTTGTGATCCCTGTCAGAGCAGTCAGT